>NC_044324.1:114320208-114623239 GCF_007399415.2 Gopherus evgoodei
CTGTTCTCACTTGGGGACTAATGCTGCCCTTGAATAAAGCAACTAGGATGGTCAGATGCAATAATGTCAGTAGCTAGGGTGCCTTCCAAAAGTGCCAGTTTAGTTTCATGTGGGAGGGGCATGCTACATATGTAATTAGTGTGCTGGTAAACTATGGTAGAAAAGACTGGGGGGAGAGGGAAGAAGTCAGTAAGTGAGGGGACTATCACAAAGGTAGGCTCAAGCCCAATGTAACTACAGGTCCTAGGCTACCTGTTGAGACAATGTCAGGCTATAGCGCCTGCTTTAGGAGCACCCAACAGAAGGTGTAGCACAGAAACCCATGGTCTGGGAGAGTGCAGGTCAGCTCTAGGAGTTGGGGAAATTAGACATTGGAGCACAGGGCAGCAGCAGAGGTGACTGTGTCTGGTCCAAAAGAAACCCAACTTCTCTGAGAAATGGCCAGCCATCTCCAAAGAGGACCCAAATTCCCCTAAAAGCAGGACAGCGAGATAAGAGGATCCTGGGGAGTAGAGGAGAAGGAAGGGGAGACTTGAGATGGAAAACAGGTGAAAAATCCATAATGCACTTTGACATATTGCTGTTTACAAGCTAGCATGCTGGAGATTCACACCCTGGCTTACCACACGCAAACTTGCTATGTAGACAAGCTGTCCAGGAAAAGAGCTAAGAAGAGGATTCAGGAGGGGGAAAAATAAGAAATAAGAAGGGTCAGCAGTGGAGGGAAGAGAGAGAGTGACTTAAGAGCAGGAAAGAGAAATATGGGACTAGACAGGTAATATGAGAGAGAGTAACTCAGGAGGAAAGAGAAGAAAATGAACTTGTGGCAGATCAAAGGACAGAGAGATGGGGAAGTCTGGGAGAGAAAGAGAAGAAATAGATTGGAGGAACCTGGGATGGAAAGAGTGGAGGAGTTGAAAGAATTAGAAGGGAAGAAGAGGTAGGAAACTTGTGTGGAGTTCCAGGGAAAGTGATGTGGAAAGATAGGTGGAGGAGACACTGGGGAAGAGGATTGAGAACCACAGACAGAATGCACGGGGAAGTAGAAGAATTCTGGTGCTTTGGGGAGGGAGCCCAATGACCTGGAAAGCTTGGGAAGCTGATTTTAAATTGGGTGAGAATCAGGAGCTGTCAGGGCCCTTAACTGTGTTTTAGGCATGGGATGCTTGGAATAAAATGTGAATGTGTTCGGCCTTTGGTGGGTTGCTTTTTTGCCATGTTGATACATGGTTTTAAATTGAAGATAGTCTCTTATTCACCCTACCTTGGGTTTGTGAGGAGGAAAAAGGGTTGTTTTAGTCTCTAGTGGTGAGCCCTCACTGGTCTGCCTTTAATGTGATCAGCATGGAGCATGGGGAAATGTTGCCTTTGTGTTGTCCCAGGACCTGTACATCAAGGCTGGAGCCTCGAAGAGGAGGTGAGAGAGGGGAAAGAAGCAGAAAGCAGAGTAGCAAAGAAGAGAGAGGAGTGGAAAGGAGACCAGCAAAGACAATGAGGAGGAGAAGGAGAGTAGTTTCTTTGGCATTGTGCATCTGCTTACATGCCACATCGTTCAGTTTCTTATGTTGCTCTTATTCCCCCTTGCTTGCCAATGTCAGAATGAGGCAGCAGTAACTGTGCTCGTACATTTATACTGTTGCCACTTTTCCCACTCCACTCATGTCTAATAACTTTGGCCATTTATTGGGAACCGAAATTACAGCCTTGAGTCAAGGGCATGGTGACACAGATAGGCAGAGCACCATGCAATTGTGAATTGGCTGGCCATCATGCTATAAAACTTTAAAGATTCCCTCCAAAGGATTTCACTTGACTGCTGTTCTTTCCAGTTTTGTGCCTTACTGCCAAGTAGGGAGGAAAGGGAACTAGTTAGTTTGGGCGTCTGGGGGGAATCACAGGGTGGGCATGCTTTCAATAAGCAATCAAAATAACGTGGAAAATCTAGGTGTCGTAACTGTGTGTACTACAGTAGCACCTAAAGGTCCCAGCCAAGATCAGGGCTTCCATTTTCAAACACAAAACTGGAGAGAGTTTCTGCCTTGAAGCATTTACTAATTTAAGACAAGATACAATCAATCAGAGAAAAAATCAGGGCGGAGTGCGGAGGATTGGTGACAGGAGCACACAGTCACATAAACAAGTGTTTACAATTAGCAGGCTTCAAGTAGAGATTTTTTTAAAAAATAGATAAATAGGAATATCAATGATACCAGTCATCCCTGTTGGCTGTCAGCCTATCCAATGTTATTCAGCAGTTTACTCTACGTTCGTGGTAGATGTGAGTCTTGAGAAGAGATTTGACACATAGACTTCACAAATTAGTTCCAAGAAGGCATTCCATGAATAAGGGGTGGAACAGAAGAAAGTCTGAAGTTGCTTGTGGAAGATGTGATCCTTTAGATTATCTAAACCCCACCTGTGCTAGGATTTTTATCATTTAATTTTTCTTGTCCATGTTCCCCTAATCCTTATTTGTAATAAGGAGGATAGTTCTCTGGTTAAAGCATGGAATTGGGAGGTTTGAGATCAAGGTTCTCTACCAAGCTGTGTCATAGAACAGTGCCCTGACCTTGGGCAATTCATTTAGACCCTGATTTAGCAAGGTCCATGGCTAACTTTAAGCAGATGAGTCTCTAATTGATTTCAGTCTGGCTACTCATGTGCTTAAAGTCTGGCATGTGCTTAAGTACCTTGCTGAACTGGGTGAGTCTTAATCTTGCAGTGTCAGTTTTCTGATCATAAAATGGGAATTAAAATACTTATCCATTGTTGTGAACTGCTTTGAGATCTTCTGATAAAATGTGCATCGTTATGAAGCATTTTTTTAATTATTTGAAATAATCAACTGAGTGGAGAGTAAAGTTATGACTAGTAATTAGAAAGACTTTGTACACTCCACTAAACTCTCTCTGAGTAGAAGTTGAATGAGTAACTTGTTTTTTTACGAAGTGCGTTACTCGTAGGTACATGCCCAGTGACTGGCAAAGCAACAGGTTAAAAGCTGAATAGGTTTTGCTTATTATGAGTGGCAATTGTGATAACAAAATTGCAAAATTTTAATTTCCTAATTGAATTTTCATGCCCCTTAACGGAGGCTGTGACACAGACCTCATGAGACAGTTACAACATTTCTGACGTTCTCTGTAGCCAAAAATGTGCTGATGTTTGGTTTTGCTTAGAGGAGAGGGCTGGGAGATCATGCGCTTCAGGTTGGGCTAAATACTGTAACACTGAAAAATAAAATTAAAATAAAGCACACCTTACTTATTTATCCTGCCATACATACAGAAAATTGTTTGCATATGATCTCATTAACAACACAAGTTAAGGATATCGCAAATAAATGAGCTACATCTGAATTCAGATCCAGACTTTCTGCAACTAAAGATTCTGTTGGTCAAATGCTCCTTCTCATCTCATCTTCTCCTCACATGTTCCCACATCCTTCATGACTTCAACTTCCATGCTGATGATCCATTTGACACCCTCCCCCCACACCTGTATATTTCCTCACCATCACCTCTTCACTTGATCTGCAGCCCTGGTTCAACTCTCCCACTCCCCAAAAGTGCCATACACTTGACTTAGTCTTCCCCATGCACTGCTCTCTCTCTGATCCCTGTTGCTGTGTTACCCCTCTCTGACCACCATGTGGTCTCTTCCAGAATTACCCATCAGCCTCCACACACCTCATGCCCTGTCGCTTAATCTTTCCATGACTTCCAGATATCAGAACTGATGACTTCTTGTTTGCTCTTTGCCCACTCCTCCCTGCCCTCTCTTCCCCTTCTTCCATTGATATGTTGTTGATTCTCTCAATGCTTCACTCTCCTCTGCCCTTGACTCTTTTTCCCCCCATCTCACTCCCAGCCCTGACTTATCACCAACATCCACTTCCTCTGCTCCTGCTCCCACACTGTGCAGCATCTCTGGAAATCCATGGCTTTCTCCATTAAAAATTTATTCTGTCCTCTTTCAGTTCTGCCATCTTCTGAGCTAGACAACTCTCATTCTTCAACTTAATCGCATCCCACACCTGCAATCCCAGCTGAGTTTTTTGCCATTTTTGACTCACTCCTCAAATCTTCCTCTCTTCCTGGCTCCACTTCTCTCTCTGCACAAGAATATATCAATTACTTCCAGATTAATTAAATAAAGGGTAACCTTCCCTCTCCCCTTGGCTTACCATCCCTTCACCTCCTGCAACTCTCTCCTCCTCCTTTCTGGTCACAGGTACAAATGTTTTTCAGTTGCTGCCCTCCTCTTCCCCTCCACTTTCTTTAGTGACCCTATTGGAGGCCCATCACCTGATCTCCCTCTCCCCTATTCTCATTTCCTCCCTTTCTCTTCTCCTCAGCTTCTCACTATGCTCTGGCTCTTCCCCTAGCAGTGCAAGCATGTTTTGGTCTCTCCCATCTTAAAAAGCCCTCTCTTGACCTCTCCAACTACTGCCCTATCTGCCGTCTCCTTTTCATCTCTAAACTCTTGATCATGCATACACTGTCTGGAGGTCTTCTCTTCCAACTCCATCCTAGATCCACTCCATTCCATCTTTTGCCCCTTGCACTCCACTTAAACCACCCTCTAATGGTTTAAGTCTTGAATGACCTCTTCCTAGCCAAAGCTCAGGACCAGAACTCCATATTCCCTTTCGGCCACCTTGACACCATCAACTGTGCTCTTCTTCTAGAGTCTTGGCTTCTGTGACTCTGTCCTCTCCTAGTTCTCCTCCTACCACCCTAATCATTCCTTCAGCATGTCCTTTGGAGGATTCTCCTTATCTGCCCTCCAACTTTCTGTGGGGATTCTATAGGACTCTGTCCTGGGTCCCCTTCTCTGTTCATCTCTACACCTCATCTCTAGGTAATCTCATCTTCAAACATAAATTCAACTACCATCTCTGTGCTGACAATTCACAGATCTACCTCTCTACTCCAGACCTATCTGCTTCTGTCCGAACTACAATACTGGCCTCTCTCTGATATCATCTCATCAATGTCTAGCCATCAATTCAAGTTCAACATGGCTAAAACAGAGCTCCTAATCTGCTCCTCCGTCCCACAAAAAACCCTTTCCACTGCCTCCTTTTTTGATCACTGTGTACGCCTCCAACATTCTGCCTGTCGCTCAGGCCATAACCTGGGTGCCATCTTTGTCTCAGACTTCTCTCCAGGTCCTCATATCCAGGCTATGTCTCAGTCTCGCAGATTTTCACTGCAGAACATTAAGATATGGCGTTTCCTATCAATCCATGCAGCTAAAACACTCATCCAGGCTTTCATCATCTCAATTACTGCAACATCCTTCTATCTGACTCGACACATCCACCCTTGGCCTGCTCAGAATTCTCCTGCAAAGATCATTTTCCTAGCCTGCCACTTTGATCACATCACTCCTCTGTTTGTATCCCTCCTCTGGCTCCCCCTTCTTTATTGCATAAAACACATAAGCTACTTGTCTTCTTTTTCAAGGCCCTTCACAGCCAATCCTCAACCTGCCTATCATCTCTCGTTCATTATCAAGGTGTTGATTCATGCCTCCGTTTGGCCCATGATGCCAGCCTCTATCACCTGCTTGTTAAATTTTCAAACAAGAACCATTGTGCTTTTTCCTATGCTGCCCCTCATGCTTGAGAGGAACTCCTCATAAACATCTGCAAAGCTACCTCATTGTCCTTAAAACTCTCCTTTCCCAAAATGCCTAAAAAACATTTGACAATGGCTAGGCAGCTGATGTGTTGAGACCACTGCTTATCAAGCTGACCACTATTGTTTCATTGTACTCCTCCACTTCTGTGTCTGTACCCATCTGTTGTCTCTTGTCTTATAAAGAGGGCTGGTCTATACTAACAAGGTAAGTGGATCTAAGTTACGCTAGTTCAGTTACGTAAAATATGTAACCTACGTCAACACAGCTTAGATAATTTATAGTGGTGTCTACACCACGCTATGTCAATAGAAGACATTCTCCCGTCGACTTACCTTCTGCCTCTCAGGGAGGTGGATTACTGAAATTGACAGGAGAGCGCTCTCTCATCGACTTATCCGTGTCTTCATCAGACACACTAAATCAATGCCCGCTGCATCGATTGCTGCAGCACCAATTTAGCTGGTAATGAACACAAGCCCTTAGATTAAAAGCTCCTTGTAATAAGGACTTCTTTTTTTATTCTATGTTTCTATACTGCCTAGCACAGTGGGGTTCTTGCCCATGATTAGGCCTCCCAGGAGCTACAGTAATGTAAATAATAACAGTAATAGTACTAACTATCTGTACCAATGATAAATGGCAGCCTATTGATAGGTAAATCTTGCAGTGGACTTCTGTACAGGCTATTGTCAACATTGATAAATAGACTATTATAACAAGAAAATAAACAGCTTTATGTTTTGGAACATAAAACACACCCTGCTTGATACTCTTGTTTGCTCAATAGGCTCTGTACCCAATTTCACTGCCTGAGAGAGTTCATAGGACACTCTGTGGGAAAGAAACTAAATTCCTTGGCTTTCCTGGGAGCTCTGGTATGAACCCTGTTGGATCTGCCAACTGATGCTACAACACTAGCTGGACACAATGAGTGTGCATCTTGCACATTACTGGAGCCAATGCTTAAGCCAGCATCCTCATGGCCTATAGGCAACAGGCCCCCCCAGGTGACCCAAAGGGAGCCTTCCTCTGGCAGAGCTAGTGGGAGCAGTTTTACACCTCTTTAAATGTGTTACCCTCCACCCCTAGTACAACTGTTGAAAAGCCATGTTAAACTTCCCATGGAAACAATTTTTCAGAACAAGGCCCTCAGCCTCCTTTGAGTAAGCAGAGAGGAAAAATTCTTTGTATGTGCCCTAAGCTTCTTTTACTTAGTCTGCATCTAATAAGAATGAAAAACAACACAGGAGTGTTTGAGCCACACACAGAGGCAGAAATGGAAGGAATAGAGATCAACTAATAGGAAGCAGTAAGAAAGTAAAAAGACAAGAAAATATGAATGCCAGACAGATGTGTTTGCAAAGAAAAAACTGTGTAGGGGAGAAATCAAAACGAATCCATGGGAAATTATAGCAACAATGGAAAGACAGCTTCAAATTAGTTAAAGATGGCCAGCAGTGAGTTACCCAAACAGAAGAGAGAAGAGGAGCCAGGGAACGTAAACAAGACTGAACTGACAAAGGGAAGGATTTTTAATCACTATTGTTTATGTAGTGCCATAGGTGAGTGCAGGACTTTGCATGCAAATCTCATTAACATGCTGGGCTTGAGTCCAACAAAAATCAGGAGGAATTCTACTGAAGCCAGCTGAATTACACTATAGTTTCTCATAGGTACTGGAAGTAGGAGTGCTGGGGGTCCTGCCGCACCCCCTGGCCTACAAGGGGGTTTCCATTATGTACAGGGTTTACAATTTGGTTAAATGGCTCTCAGCACCCCCAACTATACCAATTGTTCCAGCACCCCTAGAGGGTCTCAATCTCAGGGTTGCAGTGGCCTTCTTCTTTATGGCTAGATGGAAGGAGGCAGTCTCAAAGCTTTTATTTTCTCCCTGTACTTGGGTCACCGTATGAAAAAGATTGCTAACCACTGAGTTAGGCCAATGTAAAACTAATGAGTGAGGAGAATCAGGGCCAACGTCCCTATCCTCAGGAATATAAAACAAAAGTAAGATCAAGAAACTGGGGGGTGATGGATGTGCAGAAGACATCAGTATACAAAAGAAGTGGGGTTCTGGCCTTTAGGGGGCAGGTTTTTGTGTTGGTTGGTTTTGGTTTTTTTTTACCAAGAATGGTACATAAAAGCTGTTTTCTTTGCAGATTTCATGTTTGATAATAATGAAGGGTGGAAAGCAGCCAAGGCAAAAGTTGCACTGGAATCGGGGGGACATATCACTTTCTTTGGTTACAGATGTCTCTATAAACTGAGAAATTATGGAGAAATTATGAGCAAAGGTTCCCACTAGGTTCCATTTAGAAATCAGACTGGTGACATCTTCCTGCACTCGTTTTAATTCAGTGTAGAGTGCCGCACCTGGAAACATGGCCAGCTGAGAAAGGCAAAAAGTAATGCTGGCTGAGCCATAGTCTGTGATTATCCTAAATCATCAATGGCAGTTTCTAAAAGCGTAACCTACTAGCTCTTGCCAAAAGACCTTACTTTCAACGGGCAGCCTCCATTTCTGGAAAACATGTCCAGGAACACCAAGGCGAAAGGAGGAAACCTGTGCACTGTGCTTTCTTTGCTGGTTTGTTAAAGAAGACGGGGGGATGGAGGGGCGGGAAAACTATCCCTCATCCATTTGCTTATTAGCTAGTGTTGGATGAATTTCCAAAAGCAGGAGTGAAAGAAAGTCAAAGATTTTCAATGCAATTTAGGGACTGACACAAGGAGGTAGTTGGCTAGGGTTTAAAGCTGCTAGACACTGATGTGCAGCAGCTCAGAAATGAGCTTGTAGAGTCAGCCATCGACATATACTAAACCACTTTAAGGAAGCATGAATTATGCATGGCCACTCTGTGAAGATGTTTGGAGCTCACAGTGTTGACGTGTCACAGGTGATCTGTGCATCGGATCAGCGGTGGTCCGCTGCAGCCTTCTTGCTGTGTGGTACAGTGTTTGGTTTCCTGGGCTGGGGGAAAATGCACAGATTGAAAGCAGACCTATGCTCCTGGCTCAAGTTCCTGAATAGATCTATAATATAATTATACAGACTTAGTCAGATCAGCGAACATGGAATCAAAAGGCACATTCTTACTTTCTCTGCAGAGGTAGACCTTCTCTCTGTGTAGCAGAATTCAGCCAGCTTTAGGCAGCAGAGATTTGTGCTACAGTGGCACCGTTCCAAGAGCCAACAGGAATTTGAAATGGAGCCCAGACCTAAATACACTTTATTTAGGCTCTGAGTGGCAGCTTCTCCCACTGCATTATAATTCAACGGGAAAGAGGGTAAAATCTTATCTGTCAATTTCTAATTTAAAACTGTGTGGACTTTGAGAGCATTCTGATTGGCTGGAGTGTAATCTGAAGGCATACAGCCAGATTCTGCTGTCAGTTATGATAGTGGAAATCGAGAGTCACTGAATTCAGTGGAGAGACTCCCACTGTATGCTGGTGTAAGTGAGAGCAGAATTTGCCAAGTAGTCTCTTATGACCCATCCCACTCAGCTGACGCAACTAATACTGTAGAATGCCAGCCTCTCTTTCTGGCAGCACAAATATGTATCTTCCCCTGCACTAAAAAGACTGTTTTGTAATGGAAGTTAAGTGGCAGCTTGGAAGGCTCTATAAGCCATTGAAAATGATGGTGAATTAGCAGCACTAGCCTATAGTACAGCCAAGACAAGAAACTGTGTGAGGCCCCATAGCCATTTACTGAGTCAGCAACCCACAGACCTGCCCAATCTCCCACTCTGCTAATTGAACGAGAAGGGAAAAAACTCACCATCTGACCCAAATTTGGCAGCATGGGGCCCTACAAATCATAAAGCCAACCTTGTGGTTCAGAGGCGCTCAGCTGTAGCAATGACTCCTTCTCCAGAATTTCTTCATTACTCTTTTATAGCGGCAAAACAAAGAGGTGGTTTTATTTTCTGAGTTAGTTTTAATTCCCTTCTGCAAATATTACAGCAAAGCCAGGAATGAAATGACAATGTTACCAGAAAAGATTAAGACTAGTTACCTAAAACACACACGCGCGGCACGCACACACACTCTCACACCCTAATCATATTGCTGAAGAAACAATACTTAACTTGATGGTTGTTCCCTGTTTTGAGGTAGTTCCAATATCCTGGTCTACATAAACTTTGAGGCTAATGTGTTTCTGTGACCTCCAAGATTCTTGACCCAGAATACAAGTATTACTAAACTGAAAAAGAACACCGCCAAGTTGTTGTTGTTGTTATTATTATTAATATTATTATTTTATTATGGTGAAGAAATGTATTCTCTCTCCTCTCATTCATCAATTCTTCTTAATTAGTATAAATCTCTGTGCTCTGACTGGCTCCTGCCCTCAAAACGCCTATCCATATGGCCACTCATATGACTAATTCAATTTATCAGGTACTAATTAAGAGCAAATCTGGATTATCAATCTACAGTTCAGGAATGCAGAGTTAAGAGACGGAAGCTACACTAACACTGAAGAACTGGTTTAAAAAAAATAAGCCCCCTGTAGTCCCTGGTCCCTTTATCCATTCTCTGACACAAATCAGAGCCTCTGAAGTTCAGATTAGGTAAAGTCACCTTCCATCCTTTTGTCACCCTACTCTTGCCAGCAAGATGGTGTCTTCTTTCCTTTTCAGCACCCTTCAGTAAATCCAACTCTGTTCCTCTTCCTGTTAGCAAGATTGAGAGCGAGGGAAGTGGGTCAGACAGATGAAATGAGCCAGCAAGGCCTAATGAAGTGTCATGGGGAGCTGAGGAACTATTAGAGATTAGTAGGGGGAAAGGAGGAAAGACCTGAGGAGGTTTAAAATATATCAGAGAGAGAATAGGACCCTCAGAAAGTTTGAGCCTCCAGGTCAAATTATATGGCCATGTCTGGAGCCTCAGAGGACCCCAGTGACTGGCCTCGCAGAGATCTCCCTATTTGCTTGAGTCAACCCTGCCAAGCCCTCTGAGGGTCACTCTCTTTTTTTCTGGAAACAGAAGTGCTCCAGTAGGAAAAGGATTCACACTCTGAAGCTCCAGCAAGCATTTTCCTGACGCACTTGTTTGAGTCAAGAACTGATTCTGCAATGAAATGTATTTCTCTAACTACTGACTGGAGACAGTGACTAGAGTTAGCTATGATGTGATTAGCAATAAAGTAAAAATAATAGATGGGAGGGGGTGGGGGGGGGTTTGGAGGGGGGATCTTTTTTTAGGCATATGAAATATAAAAGTAAATACACCTCTTCTCCGAAATAACACAGTCCTCGGGAGCCAAAAAATCTTACCGTGTTATGTTGAACTTGCTTTGGCCTCAAGCATTTCCATTATTAATAGTCAGCAAATCATTTTTGTTAGAACTAACACGGTGTATGCAATATGCTGTGCCACCCCAAACAGCCTGGCCCTGCCCCCTATCTGACCCCCACCTACTTCCCGCCCCCGACTGACCCCTCAGAACCCCTGCCCCATCCAACCGCCCTGCTCCTTGTCCCCTGACTACCCCCTCCAAAGACCCCCCCACCCTTCCCAAGACCCCATCCCCATCTAAGCCCTCCTGCTTCTTGTCGCTTGACTGCCCCCTCCAGAGACCGCCCCCCCGTCCGTAATCACCTCCAGGACTCTCATGCCCTATCCAATGCCCCCTTTCCTCATCCCCTGACTGCCCTGCCCCCAGAACCTCCAAACCATCCAACCCCGCTGTTCCTTGTCCCCTGACCATCCCCTGACACCCTCTGCCCCTTATTCAACCCCTTGGCCCCATCCCCGCACCCTTAACATGCCACTCAGAGCAGCATGTCAGAGCCAGATACACTGATGCACTGGAGCGCACAGCACTGCCCCCCCGAGCACTGCTTTCCCCCATTATATCTGAATTCATGTTATATCAGGTCACATTATATTGGGGTAGAGGTGTGTATGTACTACTGCTACTGCCATGTCATAATACAACATTTTATAATAGTTGAAATATTTCATTTTACTTTGTTTTTAACATCAATAAGGGCAGCTGCTATTTAGTACTGACTGAAACATCATACAGTATCTTCTTTTTTAGGCTAAAGCACGTCCTATTTGTATTGTAAAGAAACAGTTTGTCTCTACTACTACTCATATAGAATCATAGTATGTCAGGGTTGGAAGGGACTTCAGGAGATCATCTAGTCCAACCCCCTGCTCAAAGCAGGGCAAATTCCCAGGACTTTTTTTTTTTTTTTAAACCCAGTTCCCTAAATGGCCCCCTCAAGGATTGAACTCACAACCCTGGGTTTAGCAGGCCATATATGTTATGAAAGAGTGTAAAAATAATAAAATATAACCATTTTCAAAATACCTAATGAAATAAAGTTCAAAACAAATGTCAGAATTTCCCAAAACTAAGGTTTTGCTAAATGAAAATGTTTTCACTTTGAAATATTTTCTCCCCACACACACAGGAATGTGTGTCAAAATCAACATGTTTTATTGAATGTTTCAATTTAGACAAAACAGCATTTTTTGTTAAAAAAGGAAAAGTTTTGACAAAAATATTCCAGCTACTTCTATCTACCAATAATCTCACCATTGTTGTTTCTGTACATAGACATGGCTCAGTGGTTTGAGCATTGGCCTGCTAAACCCAGGGGTGTGAGTTCAATCCTTGAGGGTGCTGTTTGGGGATTGGTCCTGCTTTGAGCAGGGGGTTGGACTAGATGATTTCTGGAGGTCCCTTCCAATTGTAATGGTCTACGATTTCAAATGTTTTTAGACCTCCAGAAACATTTTTTGCCCTTTTGATGAGTTGTTTGAGATGGGAGGGTTGGCAAGGGAATAAACTAAATAGTATGGCTGAATTTTAGGAGTGTCATTTTAAAAATATTATTTATGACTTATTTGTATTTTAGTAGCACCTAGGAAACTCCAGTCATGGACTAAGATCATGATTATGCTAGGTGCTGTACAAACAGAACAAAAATTGTCCTTGTCCCAATGAGTTTTCTATATAAATCCAAATAAATAAATAAATGTAGTCAGTGACATATTTTGGAATGATTTTCTAGTCAGTGAGACTATTTCTGGTAGTAAGCACTTCACTCACCATTAAGTATCTATAAGATTTAAGTCTTAAGAAAAGACTAAAGGAAACAAGAGCTACTCAGCTGCCATATGTATGTGTAAGATGTTGGGTTACGTTCTCTAATAGAAGTAAAAAGATTTTTTAACAGTTGGAGGAATTATTTCTATCAGCATTTCCCAGTAAAATTGAAGTGACTTAATTCCCAAACTTTCTTTCAAGACAGCCATTTTTTCAGGCTGCTGGAAGTTAGCCATCAACCGTCTGTAACACATTAGGCACTGTTTTCCAAAACACCTTGTGGATTGCTAATTAGGGTTTGCATAATACCACAAAATTGCAAACATTCCTTTGAAATAAGCAGGAATGTAAACTGCCCTTCAGGAGTAAAAGAAAAGGAAAGATCTTTTTAAAAAAAAAAATCTGGTAACAATCATCTTTTAATTAGATGAGTAAAAAATGTTACTTTTTTTTTTTTCCTGAAGAAATGGGAATCTGTTGGGGACACCTCCTAAGAACTTTGAGAAGAACAAAAGTTCTAGTGGATCTTGTATATACAGTACTAACTGTTCACTCCACGAGGTAAACAGTTACGAAATGCCTTTGAAATGCAGACTTTGTGAGGCTCTCAAGGTTATATATTTTGTCACAGTGCACAAAAATAAATTGTGTGTGGGAGCCGAGAGATATCTATTCCAATGCAAGTGTGCAGTCAGAGAATTAGCGCTGGCTGGAAAAGTTATGAAATGGAAAGTCTGAGGACTAAATTCTTCTGCCCTGGTGTGAATTTGAACTATCCTATACTCAATGGAATTAGATCAAATTTTATACCAGTGTAACGGAGAACAGAAATTGGCCTGAATGACTGGCAAGAGGGCGAAGAACGTGCTTGGTGAAAATCCAACTTCAGCAGCAAGATACCACAATAAGTTAATTTATGTCTCAAGTCTGTCACTTCTGTTGACCTAGCAACAGACTGTGTCTGGGCCTGCATGAGTTTGCAAGGAGGAGAAGTTGAAAGACACCTCCCCTACCCTGAATCCTTCTGCACAGGCAGCCACAACCCCAGCCTCTCATCTAGGATTACTGCTAATACCTGCCATGCTGCACACCAGACGAGAGAGCTGAGCTGGTACAGTGTGAAAGAAGGGAGTAGGGGAAGTGCATGCTGTATCCTAGCGTGCATTCCTCCCGCAGAATGCTGAGGGCATTCTCTCTGCAGGGACTCCTGCTGTGATCTTTTTGTGCTGTTTCTCTCTCTCCCACCTCGCCCCCACCTTCTACCCAAACATGCACTGTGGCTCTTGAATTTTTGTTAATGGTTTTGATGGTCTGAGTCTCTTCCTCAGTGGATATTTGTCAGTTGTCTCAAAAACAGCACAAGTCAGCATGATTTGGCACAGATGACGGTTCCTGCTGAAGATGAGTCTAAAGCCCCAACCCTAAAAGAGCAGTGGAGCTGCAAAACAGGATAGAGCTAAACTTGAACCATTCCTGCCATTGCATTGCCCCAAAAAAGCCACCTCCTCTCTCTGTTGGAGCTCTGATTCAGGGCATTGCTGAACAAGCCAGATGCCTAAAATGTTAAAAACAACATTTTCAACCATTTCTTCAGGACTATTCTTCACCTGCCTCTCTTCAGCCTGGTAGGACCCACAGTCCCCAGCACCTCTAATCTATTTCGTTCCTGAGCAAGATGGTTATTCATAGCTCAGATCAATAATGTCTTTTGTTGATTGCATGAGATTCAATTAACGTTAAATTTCAGAAAGGAAATAAAGAGTGCAAATTGTGAAGTCTCATCAGACCCTACGTAATGTATAATGCCTGGAAGTAGACAGATTTGGGAGACACAATGTTTGACCTCATTATATGATTCTCTGTACAGTGAAACGCTTCAAACAAAAAGCTCTCTGGAGAACAGATATGCTGGGTACCAACCTATTTGTTTAGAAGTTTGAAATTCATTCATTATCAAAAGTGGCCTTTCACACAAGCAGAAGCTCAGTGCAGTGAATGCTGCTTTTGGCTGGGAGAATCAGTCGCTTTCTATAAGTGTGTGCTATGGTTTCCAGTGTTTTTGTTATATCTAATAACAGGCTATTCTGGACACAAATAAGGAATCCCATAAGTGAAAAGTTCACATCAGTCACACGAACCATTTGTACAGAAATGGGGAAAGAAAATTGCCTTGTGCTTCTTATCTGACACAAAGACGAAGGTGGTAAGGGCAGATTAGCAAGGTTATGTTCAGCAATGCATGTATCTGAAATAAACAACTTTTGACAAGAAGATTACAAAAAATGAAAGCTTCAAGACAATGAGAAAATATGATGCTATTTGTAATCACAAATCTGGTATACTTATCCAGCATCTCCCTTCTGCTTCAGTAGAGGCAGAATGTAGGCTCTGAGAGCTTTTAATCATCCATGAATTGTTCTTTTGAAGAACTTTGCCATCCACACATCAAACCCGCATTCGATCTGGCCTGAAAGGCAGAGGGAGGAGAGCAGTGGCGATTAATCTGATTAAGATCCTGATTTATTAGCTGGGAACAGTCCTTCTGATTATCGTCCTTCTCACCGCATACCACCATTTCTACTGCAGTCCTTCCACTGGACTTACCATTTGTATGCCAGAATAGGAAGGCATTACTACATAAACAGCACAAAATAGCAGCAAGGTGTCCAGCACACTGTGTGTGCGTGTGCGCATGCGCATGCACACGCGCACCAAGGGCAGATGATCAACAGAAGCGAAACTGGAGGCTGTGATGGTTCTGGGGTTACCGAGAACCTTGAGTAACCTTGTTACCTCCTCCTTCCAGCATGAGGGAGTCTTGCTTGTGCCTAACTGGGTGTCAGTTCCCTAACACCACCAGCCTTCTAGCCACTCAAGTACACTCCTCTAGGGTATACCTGCCCTTACTTTGCCTTGCAGGTTTACAATACGTGTGCCCCAGTCCCCGAGTCTCTTTGAAGCAATCCCCTGTGATACCCAGCCCCTGTCACTGGCTACTCACAGAAGTCTGCTGCCCCAAAGGAACAGAGTACACATCAGCTTGCAAGATTCAGCTCAGGACCAGCACTTTGCTTAATATCGCAGTCCTTCACTAGATTTATATAATGAAAACAAGAACAAGTTTATTGTTAAAGATTCAAGGTTCAAGTGATAGTGAGGAAGGATGTTTGAAACAAATAGTTACATATAAAACTAAATCATAACAAGCTTTTCTAGAGACTAAACTAACAGGCTAATCTGTCTAAAGATGTTTTATGTCACCCAAAGTCAACATTTTCAACCAATGCTGCTTATGATCCTGTTTCCATGAATGCCAATGTGCTATCCATTTACTTGCTATGTGCAGGATAAGGGGTGTCTTCTTTGCCTTCTAGATATACCCCCAAAAGTTCAGTCAGGACACCCACCCGTAGCTTGTTTTTCCTGGGTGCTGCTCCCCTGTTGACTTCAGATCTCTTTGTTAAACTTTGACTTTGTATGGAAATAGGCATCCATTGCATTAGCTTAGAGCCCTTAATTTACGTCCCGCCAGAGAGAGAGGGTTGAATAAGCATCTGTCTGACAGAAAACTTGTTTATTTTTTTACCTCTGCTGGTGACTTATATTTTGATATAAACTCTAAGAACACACCTTCAGTGTATACAGATAACTCCTACCATAGTATCTGGACATATCTGATAATGATATCAATAACCAGGGCCAGCTCCAGGCACCAGCAAAGGAAGGTTTACAATATGTGCGAAGGAAGTAGGTGCCTGGGGCAGCCAATGGAAAGGGCCAGCACTTCGTTCGTTGTTGGGGCGGCATGTCCGGGTCTGTGGTGGCAATTCGGCAGTGGGTCCTTCACTCCTTCCCTTCTCTTCGGTGACAGCTCAATCGGGTTTCTCTTTTTATCTTATTTTTTTTCTTCGCCACTTGGGGTGGCAAAAAAGCTGGAGCCAGCTCTGTCAATAACCAGTATGACACCAGCTTTCATTTGAGACCTCACATGACATTCTTTGGTGAACCAAAATGTACATAGGGGAATCCGACTCTTCCTGTACCCTTCTGTTACCCCTTGTCAGTTGGCATTGGGAGGTTCTTGGGTCACAAAGTCAACTACTTAAAAAACTTTCAATTGGCAAGAGATAAAAGAGCTTTCCTTTCAATCACACATTAGGGCATATCCACAGCTAGAGCACTTTCCTTTCAACTGTAACTAGACTTCTTGACATTTAGCCTGAAAGATTTAGAAGAATGTCATAGGAGCTTGTGGCTACATTTTGATTTCTAGCACTGTTATGTTTCCACTCACAAAAAGCAAATGATGTATTTTAGATGAAGGTAAATAGCAAGAAAGAACAAAAATAAAGTTTCTGGGAGGGGGAGAACACAGCATATTCATCTCTACAGGCCACAGCAATGCTGAGAATAAAATGGCTGCTGTTTGCACAGAGAGGCGGAAGTCTTAGAAACATAAAGATGCAATTAACAAAAAGCGAAAGCATAACAATTTCAAGCTATCTTCATCACAACTCCTACTGATCAGCCTTTGAAATAAATCTTGCCTCTTTCTTTAATCAATTGTACTAATCTTTGATTCCAGGGGAGAAGGGAGGAATCACATATAAAGTTATCCATGAGTTGAAATAATGTCATGAATTCACTTAGGTACATTTCAAGGAATATTTTTTGCAGAAACTATCAATATCATTGAAGGCACAATCTAATGTAAAATAAAGATGCTAGCGATAACAGGTGATAAGAGTAGTACAATGATGATATTTTAGAACTGTGCTGTTTTGGCAACTAGCCTTGTTCAGTGTTTAAAAAAAATCTGGGTGAGTTCAGATCCAGAAATTTGATGTAGCCCATTTTAATGATAGGGGGTCGTTTGCAAAATTCAGATCCAAATGCATATTTGCATTTCAAGCACTCCCACAGTCTAGAAGTTTTCAGAGACAGTTCCAACCCATCTCTAGAAAAATCATGTATTCATTTTTTTTAAATCACATATATGAACAGTATACTTTTAAGAGAGGGATGGTTGGGGATTCCAGAGAAATCTGCTGCTTACTGGGACTAGACTTCAGAAAGGAAAATCTGAATTTTAGAGATAAAGAATTAAAATTACCAATAGGTGAACTGGTTTAAATAAAATTAAGAACAAGCCCAAGCCTTAGACCAATATACAATATACCAAACTGAACTCGAGGTTATTTTTTTTGTTTTGTTTTTGAGGTTTGAAAAAAACTGTTTTTCATTTCCTTGCGACTCCTGGTTTTGACCAAGTCTCCTGTGCATTTGTTGGGTTGAAATTTAACCCCTGCGCAGAATGCCTGCACAAAGTCCCATGCACAAGAACTAATTCAACACTATCTTGAGTTCTTAAGTAGGTCTGAAGTGGTACATAGCCTATCCTTTGTGTGGTCCCTCTCTATGAGAGTGAATGTCAATCAAAATGAATGGTCACCTTAAGTCTGCCTTAAATATTATGGAATGACAGCAGTGATTTTAAGCCTGTGGACTCTGTAGAAAAGTGCCTTAATAAAAAAGTAGTTTTCTTTCTGACCTAAAGATAGTGAGTTTGTTTAATTATGTGAGAATCTATTTAAGTTCCAGACTTAAGAGCCAGGAGCAAAATAACTAAAATGTCACAAGACAGCCCAGTCTCACAGGATTCCTGATCCAGCCAGTAGTGGATTAATTCTTCCTCTTTCCTTTCACGGAGACTCAGATTTTGCCTTCCCTTTAGCCTACTCCAGGGCAGGAAGTTAAAAACAAAGGCAATACCATACTTCCACCTATTTGGGCTGTATAAGTAGGGGCATTGCCAGCAGATCAAGGGATGTGAGCATTCCCCTCTATTTGACATTGGTGAGACCTCGTCTGGAGTAGTGTGTCCAGTTTTGGGTCCCACACTACAAGAAGGATGTGGTAAAATTGGAAAGAGTCCAGTGGAGGGCAACAAAAATGATTAGGGGGCTGGAGCACATGGTTTATGAGGAGAGGCTAAGGGAACTGGGATTGTTTAGTCTGCAGAAGAGAAGACTAACGGGGGATTTGATAGCTGCTTTCAACTACCTGAAAGTGGGTTCCAAAGAGGATGGATCTAGACTGTTCTCAGTGGTACCAGATGACAGAACAAGGAGCAATGGTCTCAAGTTGCAGTGGGGGAGGTTTAGGTTGGATCTTAGGAAAAACTTTTTCACTAGGAAGGTGGTGAAGCACTGGATGGGTTACCTAGGGAGGAGGTGGAATCTCCTTCCTTAGACGTTTTTAAGGTCAGGCATGACAAAGTCCTGGCTGGGATAATTTAGTTGGGGGTTGGTCCTGCTTTGAGCAGGGGGTTGGACTAGATCACCTCCTGAGGTGCCTTCCAACACTGATATTCTATGAAAGCAAGGGTCTGGCACTACATGAACCAAACAAGCAGAACTTCAAACATATATGAAAATTAATTGAAGGGTAACTGATCACAGATCTCTGTAGTTAGCCACTGCAAAACACATCAACTCAAACCAAAATGGAAAAACATCTAAAACATGAATCATAGTCTTTTTTTTGCTCTTGCTGCTGCTGATTGCTGCTTGTTTATCGTTGAAATGAGCCTTGGCTGTCACTGGACTGACCCAGAAACTAGAAGTACTAGAAATCTCACATAGAATTGTAGGAATGGAAGGGACCTTGAGAGGTCATCTAATCCAGTCCCCTGCACTCATGGCAGGACTGAGTATTATCTAGACCATCCCTGACAGGTGTTTGTCTAATCTGCTCTTAAAAACCTCCCATGGCGGAAATTGCATAAGCTCCCTAGGCAATTTATTCCAGTGCTAAACTACCCTGACAGGAAGTTTTTCTAATGACCAGCCTAACCGCCCTTGCTGCAATTTAAGCCCTTAGCTTCTTGTTCTATCCTCAGAAGTTAAGGAGAACAATTTTTCTCCCTCCTCCTTGTAACAACCTTTTGTGTAATTGAAAACTGTTGTTATGTCCCTGCTCAGTCTTCTCTTTTCCAGACCTAAGAACCCAATTTTTTCAATCTTCTCTCATAGGTCACGTTTTCTAGACCTTTAATCATTTTTGTTGCTCTCCTCTGGGCTTTCTCCAATTTTTCCTGAAATGTGGCATCCAGAACTGGACACAATACTTCAGTTGAGGTCTTATCAGCATGGAGTAGAGCAGAAGAATTACTTCTTGTGTCTTGCTTATAACACTCATGCTAATACATCCCAGCATGATGTTTGCTTTTTTTGCAACAGTGTTACACTGTTGACTCATATTTAGTTTGTGATCCCCTCTGACCCCCAGATCCCTCTCTGTAGTACTCCTTCCTAGGCAGTCATTTCCCATTTTGTATGTGTGTAACTGATTGTTCCTTCTTAAATGGAGTACTTTGCATTTGTCCTTATTGAATTTCAGACCATTTCTCCAGTTTATCCAGATCATTTTGAATTTTAATCCTATACTCCAAAGCACTTGCAACCCCTCCCACCCTGGTATCCTCTGCACATTTTATGAATGTGCTTTCTATACCATTATCTAAGTCATTGATGAAGATATTGAACAGAAGCAGGCACAGAGCTGATCTCTATGGGATCCTACTTGATATGCCCTTCCCGCTTAACTGTGAACCACTGATAACTACTCTCTAGGAATGGTTTTCCAACCAGTTATGCACCCATCTTATAGTGGCTCCATCTAGGCTGGAATTCCCTAGTTTGTTTATAAGAAGGTCATGTGAGACACTATCAAAAGCCTTAGTAAACTTAAGATATACCACATATACCACTTCCCCCAATCCTCAAGGCTTGTTGCCCTGTGAAAGAAAGCTATTAGGTTGGTTTGACACAATTTGTTCTTGACAAATCCATGCTGTTACTTATCACCTTATTATCTTCTAGGTGTTTGCAAACTGGTGGCTTAATTATTTGCTCAATTATCTTTCCAGGCACTGATGTTAAGTTGGCTGGTCTGTAATTCCCCATGTTGTCCTTATTCCCCTTTTTATAGATTGGCCCTATATTTCCCTTTTCCAGTCCTCTGCAATCTCTCTTGTTGTCCATGATTTTTCGAAGATAATCGCTAGTAGCTCAGATATGTTCTCATTCAGCAACTTGAGTATTCTAGGATGTATTTCATCAGGCCTTGGCAACTTGAAAACATCAACCTCATTTTCACTGGCATTCACTATGTTGGACATCCTATCGCTACTAAACTTTTTGGTGAAAATTGAAACAAAAAAGTAATTTAGCATTTCTGCCATTTCCACATTTTCTGTTGTTGTTTTTTCCTCCCTCATTGAGTAATGGGCTTACCCTGTCCTTGGTCTTCCTCTTGCTTCTAATGTATTTGTCGAATGTTTTCTTGTTACCTTTTATGTCTCTAGCTAATTTAATCTTGTTTTGTGCCTTGGCCTTTCTAATTTTATACACACATGCTTGTGTTGTTTGTTTATATTCATCCTTCATAATTTGACTTAGTTTCCAGTTTTCGCTGGGCTCTTTTTTTTTTTTTTTTTGAGCTTCAGATCATTGAGGATCTCCTGGCTAAGCCAGCATGGTCTCTTGCTGTACTTCCTATCTTTCCTATACCGTGGGATAGTTTGATCTTGTGCCCTTAATAATGTCTCCTTGAAAAACTACCAACTCTATTGAACTGTTTTTCCCCTTAAGATCCCACGAGAAGTAAGTTTATCTCCCTGAGTTTGCTAAGTCTGCCTTCTTGAAATCCATTATCTTTACTGTGCTCTTCTCTCTCCTACCATTCCTTAGAATTATGAACTCAATCATTTCATGATCACTTTCACCCAAGCTGTCTTCCACTTCCGAATTCTCAACCAGCTTCTCCCTATTTGTCAAAATCAAATCTAGAACAGCCTCTCCCCTGGTAGCTTTCTCCACCTTCTGAAATAAAAAATTGTCTCCAAAAAAATTTGAAGAACTTGTTGGATAATCTGTGCCCTGCTGTATTATTTTCCCAACAGATGTCTGGATTTTTTAAGTCCCCCATCACCACCACGTCCTCTGCTTGAGACTGATTTCACACCACTGTGATTTGGCTGAGTTTGGAGGAGCATGCAAACTTTCTGAAATTCACTCATTCATATATTTTAAGGATACAAGGGATCATAATGATCATCTAGGCTGACCTCCTATATAACATAGGCCATAAAATTTCACAAAGTGAAATTCCTCTTCACTTTTTGGTTGCACATATGTGTGATAGTCTGGCATTCCGTAGTTTCATAATTTGGGCTAAATATAGCTACTGATTTACAGTAAAACTACAGGTTAGTAAATAAGCAGGTACTGGCATCAGACAATGTAACTCAATGAAGTAGACCACAGTATCATATGGTTCCTGTGGTTACAACCAATTTCCTAGTTTTTACTTCACAAAGTGTAGTTGTGTGGTGTTAGTATTTGTTTGGTTGCCATGATTTTAGTTTAATTACTGAAGTTTATACATAGTTTTTGCAATGAAAAAACACTTTTATTATATTATGGTTTTCCTGAGTTAAGAATGGAAGAGTCCGGATATATGCAGTGTGATGGCATGGAACAAGCAGTCAGAGAGCTCTGGCTCTTGGGTACCATGTAAAAAAATAAATTTATGTTAAAATTTAAATAGTTTAGCTACTCCAAACATTTATCATCCGTTTTAGGGCCAAATCCTAATTGGTCAAAAATTCCATTGACCTCAATGGGAAAGACTGAACAAGGACTTCAGGATTTGGCCCTTAAAGATTACGGTCATGGTGATATTTAAAGGGATGTCATACTATTGGACTCTTTTATGGGATGTTTTGCAGTTTGTAAATTTGTTATGTAACTTGGTTGAGGGACATATTACTTGAATAAAATATGAAATATATTCAAATGCCCTTCCCTTTGATTTTGAAATACAAGAATAGGGAAAATAGACTAGAAAACATGAGAGGAGACATCTCACTGATTTCTGTTATCCCTGTCTATTTTTTAATCCCGTATGCAACAGCTATTGACAGTCAAAACATGATTTTGATATCATCCCTCGGTAAATGTCACACCATGATTTTGGACTTCTCCCGGAGTCTGGATAAAGCGTGTCCTCCTTCCATGCTAAAGCACTGCGAAACATTACATCAGCTACAGATTTTCTAAAGACAGTTTGAGAAGAACTACAACATAAAAGAGTTCCATACCTCCACTTTTCTCTCTGACTGCCTCCCTTGCACAGATCAGTATTAGAACACTTTCTCATGCACATTGGTTGTTAGGGGACACAGTGAATGCAGTGTGTTTGACGCAGTTTGAAGCCTCCATACCAACTGTCACTTTAATTTCACTTGTGCTATCTTTACTACTTAAAAAAAAAATTAAAAGCTGAGTGATTTAGTGGTTGCAGAAGGTACTGAAGAGTCACAGCCTTGAGAGTGAAGTCCACTTTTAGCCACAGAATAGGTACAGCGGGGCCAGTGGCATCGCAGTTATCCTCATACTCTCCCATCAATGTACCTCCACCTGATCTAAAGGTGCAGTCCCTAGAAAAGAAAGAATTGTTCATTCTCCAGGCTCATTCAGACCTCGAACTCTCTGCTAAACCTGCCAACAAGGTTGCCAAGAAATGTCAATGGTAGTGGAGTTCGTTTTTGGTTTTTATTTGTTGTGTTGTGACCAGTTAGCCACTGGGAATTAGACTGAAACCAACAAATTTATTCTTAACTACTTTTTTAGGCAAAACAGATTAGCACTAGAGTGATAATTGCTGGGACTTGTAGTTTGACTTTGAATAATCCATCTTGCTTGCAAACATAATTGGCTTGGGCAAAGGCTAGAGATCTCAGTGCTTTGTTGGTTCTTTTGTCCTTTCAATAATGAGTCCCTGAATAACCTTTAGCAAGTGCAGGGCCGGCACTACCATTTAGGCAGTCTAGGCAATCGCCTAGGGCGCCAGAATAAATGGTGGGCGCCGTTTTGCCGGAGGGGGCGGCAGGCGGCTCCGGTGGAGCTGCCGCAGTGGGGCCTGCGGAGGGTCCGCTGGTCCGCGGCTCCAATCGCAGTCGTGCCTGCGGACGGTCGGCTGCTCGCGCTGCTCCGGTGGACCTCCCGTAGGCACGACTGCAGCAGCTCCACCGGAGCCGTGGAGCACCGGACCCTCCGCAGGCACCACTGCGGCAGCTCCACCGGAGCCGCGGGACCAGCGCACGGGGCGGCGAAATTCCCGTCTGCCTAGGGCGCTCAAACCCCTAGCGCCAGTCCTGAGCAAGTGTAAATTAAGAACCCATCTATACAAAAAACCTGACCATAATCTAAACCTGTTTATATAAAGCAGCCTTAAAAAAAGTGGCCTGATTGCACAGTGAGGGCTAGTATGATCTCTTTACCTGAAACTGTTTTCAAGATTAGCCAATTTCCCAGTGGAAGCAGGGCCAAAAAGTGCTCTTATTCTGTGATGAATTTTGGACAATAGTGAAACTTTCTGATTGGAAGTCAATGATGATCTCTCCTGTACTTATTAATAATATTCAATAAATGCACAGCTCTGTTTTTTACCCTTTATAGATTCTGTTTCATGGTGGGATATGAACATTCCAGGAAGTGCATTTCTAGGAAATCAGTGAACGTTAGAAGTGACTGAAATCACTTGGGCCTCTTTCATTACTGTACACAGTGGAGGATTAGCCACTGGCCATTGGGGCCCATGCCCAGTGGCCCCTGGAAAAATGGACGCCCCCGTTTCCCGACCTGCTTTTCCCGGCTGGAGCACTGGGTGGGCAGGGGAAATCCCCGTGCCCCGACCCTGCTCCCTGGCAAGAGTGCCGACAGGAACTACATGTGGAAGGGGTGATGAGAGGCCCTCACTTGCTCTGGCCTAGGGCTGCACAAACCCCTAATCCACCTCTGACTGTACACTGTTCACTCAGAGATGCATTGCCTAATTTGTCCTGACAGTTAAGTAAGTGGGCATTCCTTGCTTTCACATCTTGTCATAAGGGTTATAACAAATGTATGTGCTATAAGCAGCCAACACCATTATTGCAAAAATTGCACATACCTCTGAGAAGCTGGGACTAGACTCCTGAGTACTGCAGTTTCCAAAATGTAACCCTCTGCTCCTTAAGCTAAAAGAGAGTTCCTTTAACTAGCAGTGTATTTGGTACAATATCATTGTCATAAACAGATAGCTAAGGGTTAATGTCTCTTTCACCTGAAGCACCTGACCAGAGGACCAATCAGGAAACCGGATTTTTTCAACTTTGGGTGGAGGGAATTTTGTGTCTGAGTCTTTGTTTTCTGTCTGCCTGCTTTCTCTGAGCTTTGGAGAAGTAGTTCTGTTTTCTAATCTTCTGTTTCTAAGTGTAAGGACAAAGAGATCAGATAGTAAGTTATATGGTTTCTTTTCTTTGGTATTTGCATGAATATAAGTGCTGGAGTGCTTTGATTTGTATTCTTTTTGAATAAGGCTGTTTATTCAATATTCTTTTAAGCAATTGACCCTGTATTTCGTCACCTAAATACAGAGAGACCATTTGTATGTATTTTTCCTTTCTTTTTTATATAAAGCTTTCTTTTAAGACCTGTTGAAGTTTTCTTTACTGGGAAATTTCAGGGAAATTGAGTCTGTACTCACCAGGGAATTGGTGGGAGGAAGAAATCAGGGGGGAGATCTGTGTGTGTTGAATTTGCTAGCCTGATTTTGCATTCCCTCTGGGTGAAGAGGAAAGTACTTTTTGTTCCAGGACTGGGAACAGAGAGGGGGAGTCACTCTGTGTAGTTTCACAGAGCTTGTGTCTGTGTATCTCTCCAGGAGCACCTGGAGGGGGGAAGGGAAAAAGGATTATTTCCCTTTGTTGTGAGACTCAAGGGATTTGGGTCTTGGGGTCCCCAGGGAAGGTTTTTCAGGGGAACCAGAGTGCCCCAAAACACTCTAATTTTTTGGGTGGTGGCAGCAAGTACCAGGTCCAAGCTGGTAGCTAAGCTTGGAGGTTTTCATGCTAACCCCCATATTTTGGACGCTAAGGTCCAAATCTGGGACTAAAGTTATGATATGGTGTGTAGTGGTGGGATAGACAGAATCCAGAAGCCAGTAGGAATATTATATTTTTCTTTTCTCTGCTAAGGGCTTTTTAGCAGAGAGAAACAGTTGGTTTTAAAAGGGAACCAGAGAGATTTTTTTTTCTGCTCTCTCTGGCAGTTTGTGGCTTGCATGTTAAGCAAGAAGCCATTACCAGACTGTTAAGGGTCACACAATAGCATTCCCATTGAGAGTCAGTACCAGCACTATATGCATGCAAATAAAGTGGTTTTTCAGGTTTACTTAACATTGAAAATTATCTAAAGGCACTGTTGCTAGGCAGACTTCAGGAGGCAACAGAGAACCTGCAGTTCAGAAGATAAACACCGGAGGGCACCCCAACACAAGAAAACAGGAACCATGACTTCTAAGGCAAAAATTTAGGCCAAAGAACAAATCAAAGAAGCTGAACACAGGCGAGAGATGGAAAAACACAAACAGGAACTAGAAATAAAACAAAAAGAGATGGAGATAAAAGAAAAGGAAGAAAGCATCAAACTGGCAGCCTACCAAAGAGAACAGGCAGCCAAAGAGGCAGCACACAAAAGAAAACTAGAAGAAGAAGAGGTGGCCTACCGAAGGAAGCAAGCAGAAGAAGAGTTGGCCCACAGAAGGAAGCAAGAAGAAGAAGAGGCGGCCCACCGCCGAGACATGGAAAAACAACAAAAAGAAATGGAAAAACAACAAAAAGAAAATGAAGAGAAGGAAAAACAGAGAAAACATGAACTGGACTTGGCAAAAGCTGGGCTGCATGTGCCAGCCAACCCTAACAACCCGGCGCCAACTATTGCTCCACAGCACAGGAAATTTCCCACCTACAAGGCAGGTGATGACACCAAGGCCTTCTTGGAAAATTTTGAAAGAGCCTGTCTTGGGTACAGCATCCCCGAAGACCAGTACATGGTAGAATTAAGGTCACAGCTCAGTGGACCTTTAGCAGAGGTGGCAGCTGAAATGCCTAAGCAGCAAATGAATGACTATAAACTTTTTCAAACCAAGGCCAGATACAGAATGGGAATAACCCCAGATCATGCCCGTCGGCGCTTCAGAACCCAAAAGTGGAAACCAGAGGTGTCATTTCCCAAACACGCCTACTACGTTGCAAAAAACTATGAGGCCTGGATAACGGGAAACAACGTTCAAACCTTGGAAGAACTGCACCTCCTCATACAAATGGAGCAGTTCTTGGATGGTGTTCCTGAAGACATCACACGGTACATACAAGATGGAAAACCCAAAGATCTCGCTGAGGCGGGGGAGATTGGAGCCAAATGGATGGAAGTGGCAGAAAGCAAGAAAGCTACTGTCAAGGGGAACGAATACCCCAAGGGGCACACCGACCATAAACCCTACAACCGAGGACAGCCAAAGACCCCACCTACCACCCAAGTAAAGCCACAGACATCCTACTCTTCCACCTCACCAGTCTCCAGTAACTCACCTCGGCCCAGTGACCCATCAGATGGAAGATGCTTTAAGTGTAATGAACTGGGACATATCAAGGCCAACTGTCCCAAGAACACCATGCGAGTGCAATTCATTACACCACCATCACACCAAAGATCCCCAGGCCCGGATGCCTCTCAAGTACCCTTGGAGCGAAGGGAAAATTTGAGAGTGGGCGGAAAGAAGGTTACGCGTGGAGAGACACGGGGGCACAAGTGTCAGCTATCCACCAATCCTTCGTTGACCCCAAATTCATCAACCCAAAGGCCAAAGTGACAATTTATCCCTTCATTTCACAAGCTGTAGACTTGCCTACAGCTCAACTGCCTGTCCAGTACAAAGGCTGGTCAGGAATGTGGACTTTTGCAGTCTATGACAATTATCCTATCCCCATGCTACTGGGGGAAGACTTGGCCAACCAGGTGAGGCGGGCCAAGAGAGTGGGAATGGTTACACGTAGCCAAACCAGGCAAGCTTCCAGACCCATTCCTGTTCCTGAGCCGTCCACAGAGGCCCCGTCTGTGTTACCAGAGACCCAGACAGAGGTAGTGGACCTGGATTCCATGCCTACCACTGAAACAGCCACAGCATCTCCAGTCCCAGGCCCGGAACTGGAACAGCAACCAGCACCAGCAAGTGCAACCACATCTTCAAACTCAATGCCAGAGGGCGCCAGTGAGCCAAAACTGGCAGAAGCAAAACACAGCCATACCCAAAAGGCTCAGCCAGAGCCTGAAATACCCTCAGGTGCACCAGCGGAGAGCGGTTCACCAGCAATGGAAACAACCCCATCACCTACATCGCTTCCAGAGGGACCAAGCCCAAGTCCACAGTCTGAGGAAGAACTGGTGACTCCAGCCTCAAGGGAACAGTTCCAGACCGAGCAGGAAGCAGATGACAGTCTTCAGAAAGCTTGGGCGGCGGCACGGAGCACCCCACCGCCTCTCAGCTCTTCTAATCGATCCCGGTTTGTTATAGACCAAGGACTTTTATACAAGGAAATTCTTTCTGGTGGACACCGGGAAGAATGGCAGCCGCAAAAACAGTTGGTGGTTCCAACTAAGTACTGGGGGAAGCTCTTAAGCTTAGCCCATGATCATCCCAGTGGCCATGCTGGGGTGAACAGAACCAAGGACCGGTTGGGGAAGTCCTTCCACTGGGAGGGGATGGGCAGGGATGTTGCCAAGTATGTCCGGTCTTGTGAGGTATGCCAAAGAGTGGGAAAGCCTCAAGACCAGGTCAAGGCCCCTCTCCAGCCACTCCCCATAATTGAGGTCCCATTTCAGCAAGTAGCTGTGGATATTCTGGGCCCTTTCCCAAAAAAGACGCCCAGAGGAAAGCAGTACGTACTGACTTTAGTGGACTTTGCTACCCGATGGCCGGAAGCAGTAGCTCTAGGCAACACCAGGGCTAACACTGTGTGCCTGGCCCTAACAGACATCTTTGCCAGGGTAGGTTGGCCCTCTGACATCCTTACAGATTCAGGGTCTAATTTCCTGGCAGGGACCATGGAAAAACTGTGGGAAACTCATGGGGTGAATCACTTGGTTGCCACCCCGTACCACCATCAAACCAATGGCCTGGTGGAAAGGTTCAATGGAACTTTGGGGGCCATGATACGAAAATTCATCAACGAATTCTCCAATAATTGGGACCTAGTATTGCAGCAGTTGCTGTTTGCCTACAGGGCTGTACCACATCCCAGTTTAGGGTTTTCACCATTTGAACTTGTGTATGGTCACGAGGTTAAGGGGCCATTACAGTTGGTGAAGCAGCAATGGGAGGGGTTACACCTTCTCCAGGAACTAACATTCTGGACTTTGTAAGCAACTTACAAAGCACCCTCTGACACTCTTTAGCCCTTGCTAGAGAGAACCTAAAGGATGCTCAAGAAGAGCAAAAGGCCTGGTATGACAGACATGCCAGAGAACGTTCCTTCAAGGTAGGAGACCAGGTTATGGTCTTGAAGGTGCAACAGGCCCATAAGATGGAAGCATCATGGGAAGGGCCATTCACGGTCCAAGAGCGCCTGGGAACTGTAAACTACCTCATAGCATTTCCCAATTCCTCACTAAAGCCTAAAGTGTACCATGTTAATTCTCTCAAGCCTTTCTATTCCAGAGACTTACAGGTTTGTCAGTTTACAGTCCAGGGAGATGATGCTGAGTGGCCTGACGGTGTCTACTACGACGGGAAAAAAGACGGTGGCGTGGAAGAGGTGAACCTCTCAACCACCCTGGAACGTCTGCAGTGGCGACAAATCAAGGAGCTGTGCACTAGCTTCGCCCCATTGTTCTCAGCCACCCCAGGACGGACTGAATGGGCATACCACTCCATTGATACAGGTAATGCTCACCCAATCAGAACCCCACCCTACCGGGTGTCTCCTCATGCCCAAGCTGCTATAGAACGGGAGATCCAGAACATGCTACACATGGGTATAATCCGCTCATCTACCAGTGCCTGGGCATCTCCAGTGGTTCTGGTACCCAAACCAGATGGGGAAATACGCTTTTGCGTGGACTACCGTAAGCTAAATGCTGTAACTCGTCCGGTCAACTATCCAATGCCACGTACCGATGAGCTATTGGAGAAGTTGGGACGTGCCCAGTTCATCTCTACAATAGACTTAACCAAGGGGTACTGGCAAGTACCGCTAGATGAACCTGCCAAGGAGAGGTCAGCATTCGTCACCCATGCGGGGGTGTATGAATTCAATGTCCTTCCTTTCGGCCTTCGAAATGCACCCGCCACCTTCCAGAGGCTGGTAGATGGTCGACTAGCTGGACTGGGAGAATTTGCAGTTGCCTACCTCGATGATGTGGCCATTTTTTCAGACTCCTGGCCCGAACACCTACTACACCTGGAAAAGGTCTTTGAGCGCATCAGGCAGGCAGGACTAACTGTTAAGGCCAAAAAGTGTCAAATAGGCCAAAACAGAGTGACTTACCTGGGGCACCAGGTAGGTCGAGGAACCATAAACCCCCTACAGGCCAAGGTGGATGCTATCCAAAAGTGGCCTGTCCCACGGTCCAAGAAGCAGGTCCAATCCTTCTTAGGCTTGGCCGGATACTACAGGCGATTTGTACCACACTACAGCCAAATCGCTGCCCCACTGACCGACCTGACCAAAAAGACCCAGCCAAATGCAGTTAAGTGGACTGATGAGTGTCAAAAGGCCTTTACCCAACTTAAGGCAACGCTCATGTCTGACCCTGTGCTCAGGGCCCCGGATTTTGACAAACCATTCCTAGTAACCACGGATGCATCTGAGCGTGGTATAGGAGCAGTGCTCATGCAGGAAGCAACAGATCACAACTTCCATCCTGTCGTGTTTCTCAGCAAGAAACTGTCTGAGAGGGAAAGTCACTGGTCAGTCAGTGAAAAGGAATGCTATGCCATTGTGTACGTCCTGGAAAAGCTACGCCCATATGTTTGGGGACGGCGGTTCCGACTACAAACTGACCATGCTGCACTAAAGTGGCTTCATACTGCCAAGGGGAACAACAAGAAACTTCTTCGTTGGAGTTTAGCTCTCCAACATTTTGATTTTGAAATTCAACACATCACAGAAGCTTCTAACAAAGTTGCTGATGCTCTCTCCCGTGAGAGTTTCCCAGAATTCAGTAGTTAAAAAGTGTTCTTAAAATGTAGAAGTCTGTTAGTTATATACTTAGGGGTATATGTAAAGGTGCATGTGTTGTATTAATCTGTTTATTTTCAAGTTCTAGAAGGAAATCGCCGCCAGTGAGCTTCCCCACTGTCTGCAATTTGGGGGGCGTGTCATAAACAGATAGCTAAGGGTTAATGTCTCTTTCACCTGAAGCACCTGACCAGAGGACCAATCAGGAAACCGGATTTTTTCAACTTTGGGTGGAGGGAATTTTGTGTCTGAGTCTTTGTTTTCTGTCTGCCTGCTTTCTCTGAGCTTTGGAGAAGTAGTTCTGTTTTCTAATCTTCTGTTTCTAAGTGTAAGGACAAAGAGATCAGATAGTAAGTTATATGGTTTCTTTTCTTTGGTATTTGCATGAATATAAGTGCTGGAGTGCTTTGATTTGTATTCTTTTTGAATAAGGCTGTTTATTCAATATTCTTTTAAGCAATTGACCCTGTATTTCGTCACCTAAATACAGAGAGACCATTTGTATGTATTTTTCCTTTCTTTTTTATATAAAGCTTTCTTTTAAGACCTGTTGAAGTTTTCTTTACTGGGAAATTTCAGGGAAATTGAGTCTGTACTCACCAGGGAATTGGTGGGAGGAAGAAATCAGGGGGGAGATCTGTGTGTGTTGAATTTGCTAGCCTGATTTTGCATTCCCTCTGGGTGAAGAGGAAAGTACTTTTTGTTCCAGGACTGGGAACAGAGAGGGAGAGTCACTCTGTGTAGTTTCACAGAGCTTGTGTCTGTGTATCTCTCCAGGAGCACCTGGAGGGGGGAAGGGAAAAAGGATTATTTCCCTTTGTTGTGAGACTCAAGGGATTTGGGTCTTGGGGTCCCCAGGGAAGGTTTTTCAGGGGAACCAGAGTGCCCCAAAACACTCTAATTTTTTGGGTGGTGGCAGCAAGTACCAGGTCCAAGCTGGTAGCTAAGCTTGGAGGTTTTCATGCTAACCCCCATATTTTGGACGCTAAGGTCCAAATCTGGGACTAAGGTTATGATAATCATCTCTTAGTGCCAGCCATGAAAGGGTAGCATCACTGTCATGGTATCTTTCCCCAATCTGAACCTTAGAGTCCAAAAGTTGGGGTACCAGCATGAATTACCCTAAGCTTATTTACCAGCTTAGATCTGATAGCTGCCACCAGTCAGGACTTGGAGTGCCTGATACTCTCTGGTCCCCCCAAAACCTTGCCCGGGGGACCCCCCAAGACCCAGACCCCCTGGATCTTAACACAAGGAAAGTGAACTCTTTCCCTCACCAGTGCCTCTCCTAGGCTTTCCCTCCTGGGGTTACCCTGGAAGATCACTGTGATTCAAACTCCTTGAATCACAACACAGAGAAATCAGGTTTGTTCCCTCCCCCCCCTTCTCTTCCCCTCCAGGTATTCCTTCCCTGGCTCCTGGAGAGAGAGACAGATTCAAGCTCCGTGAATCTAAAACACAGAGGAAATTCACCTTTCCTCCCCCACTCCTCCTTCTCCCTTCTCCCCACCAATTCCCTGGTGAGTACAGACTCAGTTTCTTTGAGCCTCAACAAGGGGAAAAAATCAGACAGGTCTTAAAAGCAAAACTTTTAATAAAAAGAAAGGAAAAAAACTAAAAGTTGTCTCTGTAATTTAGATGGTAAAAGTTACAGGGTCTTTCAGCTTGTAGACACTAGAAAGAAAAACCTCCTCCAGCAGAAATACAATTTAACATACTTCCAGCCAAATGCACATTAGAACTCTACCAGCCAGATACACATTTGCAAATAAAGAAAACCAATTAAAAAGACTAAATCGCCTTTCTACTTGCACTTACTACTTGAATAGAAAATTAGAGCCTGTAGTATGTCCGGTCACTCTCAGATCCCAGAGAGAACACAGACAAAGAACAAAGAACACACACTCAAGCTTCCCTCCACCCAGAGTTGAAAGTATCTTGTCTCCTGATTGGTCCTCTGGTCAGGTGTTGTTTGTTAACCCTTTACAGGTGAAAGAGACATTAACCCTTAGCTATCTGTTTATGACAGTCACATACACAAAACTAGTCCCATGCTGCTATGCCAACTCACTGTTTCAGGGGGTAGATTAATTCACTCCTCTGACAGAAGGCCTGGTAAGGGAGGCAGTTTGCAATTCCAGCCTATTTCCTCCTCTGGGCTTGGGCCTGGAAGTTGGAGGCAGCTCATGGCCCTTTCCACTTTTGGCAGCTTGAGGCCCTGCAAACTTTAAGGCACTGATGATCTAGAGAGGTGCACTGGATGAAAATAAAGGTGAATGGTTTAAAAAGAGGCACAGAAACTGCATGAATAAAGCACTGCATTACTAATTCTCTACATGGAGTGCCCTCCTGCCCCATCCTGTCCTCCGCCTTTATCAAAACAAATAATGGACTTTTTTGCGCTTCACAATCTTTTTTTCTTAGCACAAAGGCAAAGACAAAACTCAAACGCCAAGGTTTTCAAAGCTAGGTCTGATTAATATCAATTCTGTGGTGATGAGATGCTTTCAAAGTACTGACTCCTGTCCTTTGTATTTTTCTCTCCTCAGCAATCTCTCTAGCAAGAACATCCTTACAGTAGATGCTGCTTTAAACTGGAATTGTTCAAAATATTAAAAGAAAAAGGGGGGAGGGCTAGGGAAATTATCCTGACATTCAGTGACAGCTGTAATGTCATGTAAATTATTACTAATGGAGAACATTTATGAAGTGTTCACCACAGCCCATGTAAGAGTTTCACACAAAGGAGGGAGGATGTTGGATCTACTGTATAGCTGTGCAACAGTGATTACATCTCATCTTTTGTACATAACAAATGAGATGTTTTAAAGATGTCACATTAGCAGTGACACATTCAAGAACATCATGTTCCAGGCAAAGGTGTGATTTTTGGTTTTGTTTTTCTTTTGGGTCTTTTTTTTGTCTTTTATAACAATGATCTGCAATGCAGCTTTTATAACCCAGATACATATTTTGTGTGTGTGTGTGTGAGAGAGAGAGAGAGAGAGAGAGAGAGAGAGAGAAAGAGAGAGAGGATTTTCAGTCACACAGCCTTCTAAACTGGAAAGCTGCTATCTGGGTCTGTTGCAATTTTAAGAGGCCATGTTGGGCCCATACGTACATGTTGCTTTCTGCTTGTCTTCTTTTCTTAGTCCTGTAAGAATAGCCCAAATGCAAATAGTTTTGTCATTGTGATCACTATTATCTTCTCTTTCTGTTATGCAATGCAATATACCAGTTCTTGGAGGAGCACCCACTGTAAAGAAGAGACAGTGGAATCACCTATAATACATAATACTTCCCAGTTCTGAAACAAAATTCATACAAAGATCTTAAAGCTTTTTACACCAATCCAAGGTATCAGTGCCACAGCTGACAACTTTCACACAGTAAATAAGCACCCTGACTTTCACAATAAATCAAAAATCAAGCTAATCCCTAAGAACAAGGCCAAAACAAGCCAATCCCTAAGAACCCCAACACTCTGTGTGACTAGATCCCTGTGGTGTGCAGTCTGGGACTGTAGAGGGCCTGCTGTGTACCCCACTTCCCCCTGCTTGTCCTCCCTTGCCAATCCAAAAAAACACAACATAAGAACAGCCATACTAGGTCAGACCAAAGGTCCATCTATCCCAGTATCCTGTCTTCTGACAGTGGCCAATACCAGGTGCCCCAGAGGGAGTGACCCTAACAGGTAATGATCAAGTGATCTCTCTCCTGTAATCCACCTCCATCCTCTGACAAACAGAGGCTAGGGACACCCTTCCCTACCCATCCTGGCTAATATCTATTAATGTTCTTAACCTCCATGAATTTATCCAGTTCTCTTTTAAACGCTTTTATAGTCCTAGCCTTCACAACCTCCTCAGGCAAGGAGTTCCACAAGTTGACTGTGTGCTGTGTGAAGAAGATATTCCTTTTATTTGTTTTAAATCTGCTGCCCATTAATTTCATTTGATGGCCCATAGTTCTTGTATTATTGGAACAAGTAAATAACTTTTCCTTATTTACCTTCTCTACTTCACTCATGATTTTATATACCTCTATCGTATTCCCCCCTTAGTCTCAAGCTGAAAAGTCCTAGCCTCTTTAATCTCTCCTCATATGGGACCCATTCCAAACTGCTAATCATTTTAGTTGCCTTTCTCTGAACCTTTTCTACTGCCAGTATATATTTTTTGAGATGAGGAGACCACATCTGTATGCAGTATTCAAGATGTGGGTGTACCATGGATTTATATAAGGGCAATAAGATACTCTCCATCTTATTTTCTATCCCCTTTTTAATGATTCCTAACATCCTGTTTGCTTTTTTGACCGCCGCTGCACTCTGCTTGGACATCTTCAGAGAACTATCCATGATGACTCCAAGATCTTTCCCAATTTGTTGTAGCTAAATTAGCCCCCATCATATTGAATGAATAGTTGGGGTTATTTCTTCCAATGTGCATTACTTTACATTTATCCACATTCAATTTCAATTGCCATTTTGTTGCCCAATCATTTAGTTTTGTGAGATCTTTTTGAAGTTCTTCACAGTCTGCTTTGGTCTTAACTATCTTGAGCAGTTTAGTATCATCTGCAAACTTTGTTTAGCAGCCAAAAACTAGCCAACAAGCAACTCACAAGCCAATTAAGCCAAAAACAAGCCAAATTTCTACATTTTTTTCATGGATTTAGCATGTCTGATCAGTGCCCATAATTGAGAGATGGGGTAACAGACAAGTCACTTAAATATTCTCTTGTTTTCAAGATTTCTTTGCCAGCAATAGAACCCTCATCTGCATGTCAGTTTTGTGCATTAACCACTTGCCAGTTCTTTCTCTAGAGCCATTCTCAAACTTTTGCACTGGTGACCCCTTTCACATACCAAGCCTCTGAGTGCGACCCCTCCCTTATAAATTAAAAACATGTTTTTATATACTTAACCCCGTTATGAAAGCTGGAGGCAAAGCGAGGTTTGGGGTGGAGGCTGATAGCTTGTGACTCCCCATTTAATAATCTCGCGACCCCCTGAGGGGTCCCGACCCCCCCGTTTGAGAACCCCTGTGCTAGACCATAGTGAAATACAGTGGAGAGCCACTGAGCTATGTTGTGGTATAATCCAGTGGTCTAAGTATACGTTGAGGGTCCAAGAATTCCTGAGGTCTAATCCCATTCTCACATTGACTCCCCTAAAACAAGTCCTCTTTACTTTCTTGCATCTGTTTCCCCATTTGTGAAAAAGGTATAATATTTATTTTACAATTACATGGGGATGTTGTGAGAAATAGTGAAGAGCAGATTGTGCTCATCATTCTATGCAGTGAGCAGATAGATAGAGGAGCTGATAAATAGAGAAATGTGTTGTAGAGAGATGGACTCAACATAAGCAGAGGAAAAACAGGATATAAGGTATGTGGCTTCAATAATGTGAATACTAAAGAATTATCCTTGAAATTTGATTGGCAGACAATACTGAAAATTCAAAGTATCTGGGTTCTGGAATCTATGGAAATGGAGGATGAAATTAGAGCTAGGATCGTAAGTGTCTGGCAGAAATGCACAGAGATAAGTGGTGTAGTATGTGACAGGAACATACCAATAAGATTAAAAGGAAAAGCCTGTAAAACAGTGGTCCATCCAGTTTTAATGTATGGCTCTGAGTATTGGGCAAGAAAGAGGAAACATGAGCAAATTATCTTTTTCCACAGACATGTAAATGTTGAGATCGATGAGTGACCTAAGCAAGACCACATAAGGAATGTGTATAGTAGAGACATGCTCAGTGTAACATAAATGAAAAAATGAGGGAATGCAGACTCAGATGTGTTGATCTTTTAAAGGACAATCCTGACAACTTTGTGGGTAAGAGAATCCAACAGATGAAAACTGAAGGAAAAAAGACAGAGAAGCTGACCTAAGAAGAAGTGGGATGTCCTAAAGAAAGACTTGTTAGCATTTGGTATGATAGAGGATATGGCATGGAACAGAGCACTCTCCAGGAAGAGGACTCATAGCCCATGTCTACTCTACCCTTTACGTGAGCAAAACTCATGTTGCTTCGGGGTTGAAAAAAACACACACCCTAAGCGACATAAATTTTGCCGACATAAGCGCTCATGTGCACAGCATTATGGCAACAGGAGACACTCTCCCAGCAACACAGGTATCACCACTCATTTAGGTGGTTTCATGTCGACAGGAGAGCTCTCTCCTTTTGGCATAGAGCAAGGACAAGAGTGATCTTGTAGCAGCATAGCTGTATCAGTACAGCTGTGCTACTGCAAGATTGCTAATAACATGGCCATAAAGTGGATCCCATTTGATGGGATTAACATCAGAAGGAAGATTGTGCTCAGCCCTTCCCTGAGTTAACAGGGAAAGAATGATATTTCGTTCCAGTTCCTGCTGCATATGCAGCTGTGAAGGTTCCAGCCACAATCTAGCCCATACTATTTGAAAGGGGCTTTGAAGGAGAGCAGCACTATTTAAAATAGCTGGTTGACATTACTTATTTATTATTAAATACATATACTATTATTGATTACTAGTATTAAACTTTATTTTTTTATTAAAACAAGATTTTCATTTTGTTCAAAATTTCACAGGAAAATGTTCCATGTTTAACAAAATATGTTTCAATTGTTTTTGTTTCGCTTTTATCCTACGCAATCCCACTTAGTGAAATCAGTAGAACTACTACTCACTGTAGTAAAGCTAAGCACATGTAGACGTCTTAGCAGGATTGCATCTTATGCATGTTTCCCTTCCTTCCATCTTTTTCCAGTAAATAAAGGTTTTAAAGAGAGTTTTTCTTTATTTAAATTTCAAACAATTTTGTCAACATTTTTCATTTTAGAATCTCACTGAAAAACAAAAATTTGACAAAAAGCTATTTTTCCATAGGAAAATTCAGTGTCATCAAATCCCCATTTGTCATGAAAAACACGCTTACTCAGGAAACATTTTGACCAGCCTATTGCGTAGAAAATATCAACTAATAATCTAGGGTATTTTAGACCTTTAGATTGCTTTGAAAATCTCACCCTGCTACTATTTAGTAAGGTTAACTTGTCTCATCAAGTGCTGAGTTTTCTTTTCCTTTTGGCATTCTTCAGAACACTCTTCATTCTGATGAGTGCTGAGGAAATCCAGTGATGAGTGAACCTCAACCAAACAGTGACTGGGATTTGGATAAACATCACAAGGTTTCAGATGATTATCTGAAGCTGGCCAAAACTTGGCAAATCTCCTAGGTCTGAAAAGCTGAGGTGGAAATCCTGCAAGTACAAGCTTTTCTTTTTTCTCCCTACCTTCCCCACATACTGAGGTTCAGTTCAAGATACTTGGTGGGGGAAATGAGTTAACAGTTTGGAATAATTAAATGTGTATATATATTTTTTAACATTAGCTTTAATAAAAAAATTAAATCTGTTCTTATAATCCTCAGCTGATGAGCTCCATTGAGTTGGAGCTACATAGATTTACATCAGCAGGAGATCTGGCTTATAGATTTTAACTGAATAAAAAAGTATGAAGCAAGAAAGATTATTTTTTGTCATCATCCTATCGGAACACTTTAAATTCTTATACAAAGTCTTAAGCCCCTGAACACATTATGTGCTCCACAGTCCGCTGCATGCTAATCATTTCAAAACCCATGGAGAAGTATTCAGAGGGCCAAAGTATGGCATAGTGCCATACGTTGGTACCTTACCTGAAAGATGCCATAGACACAAAAGGCACTGAAAGAACCTGGGATTTATTTTTCAAGGATGATTACTAGCACAAATCTGTCAAGCAAAGATACTCCAGAAACAAAGTATGATTCAAGGTCAGGTAATTTGAATGGAGGAGGTGAAGAAGGAGCCTTTCCTACAAGATTCGAATTTTTTTCTGCAACAGTGTATAGTGGATCTCAGCTGTTGTGCTGATAAGAGAAACTGTTTCTCAAGACTTTGTCTCTTTGGTAACATTTCAGTTACTTTTTGACATGGGAAGCATGTGGGAGACAAGATGTACGTCTCATATAGTAGATTAGGACTTGTTTGTGTCTAGCAGTGTAATGAGGTGCATACAGCAAGACTGTGGGAAAGACACTACAAAATCAAAATATACATAAAATGAGGACAGTTACAGAGCAACAGGGGCTGGGAGCTGGAACACAATCAACCACCCACCTGCGATTTGTTTAAGGCCTAGCACATCATGCAGCCAGGAAAAAATATTTATTGACTCAGGGAACATGTAGCCAAATTTCAGTGTGAAACATGTGCCAGTAACTACTAAAGACAGAACTTGCAAAGCAATCTGGACAGATGAGCATGTAAGATTTAGAGAAGTATTCAGACTCTTTTGAGGTGAACTTTCTGAACCTAGTGGTTCAACAAACTGGAAAGCAGGTTCTCTCATGAGATTTGTGGCCCATCCTATCTCTGAAATTGCTGGGCATATAATGAGTGGCTTTGCTCAGGGAATTTCATTTCTGAGCCCTGACCACACCAGGAAGCACCAAGAGATGTTAAAAAATGAACAACAGAGGAAGTGAAAAGGTGCCTGGGTTTTCTCAGACCTCAAAAAAGACAAATTTTAGATTAATTCATAATGTATCTTTGACCGGCTCCCTGATAAATGTTGTGTTCTGCCAAAATGTCCTTGTTACCTGGCATGTTGTTTGCATGGTATGTATGGCATGTCGTTGTAGCTGAGTTGGTCCCAGGATATTAAAGAGATATGGTGGGTCTTTTGTTGAACCATCTTCTGTTGGTGAAAGAGATCCAGTTTTGAGCTTACAAAGAGCTCTTCTTCAGGTCTAGGAAAGATACTCAGAGTGTCTCAGCTAAATACAAAGTGGAACAGATTGTTTAGCGTAAGTAGTTAACACACATTATAAGGGACCGTTTAAGGTGAAGTGGTCTATTAACACTTCTGCAGTCATAGGACAAATAAGGGGGGGGGGTGTTAGTGAGTTACAGATTGTTGTAATAAGCCATAAATCCAGTGTTTGCATGAAGTCTATGATTTTTAGTGTCTAGCAAAGTTATGAATTTAAGTTCCCAGTCTCATCCTTCAAAAGTGTTGTGCACGTGTCCTTTGAGGATGAGGACTGAGAGGTCAGATATGGAGTGATCACTTTATATAAAGTGTTCACCCACAGATTATGGAGTTTTTGTCTTTTATCATTTTTTCTGTTTGAGTTCATTTGAGAATGTAGTGATTGTCTGGTTTCACCCATATAATTGTTTACTGAGGCATTTAGCGCACTGGATGAGGTACACCAGATGAATCTTGAAAAGCGTGTTGTGGCGGGTATTGATCATCATAATAGTGGAGATATGTCTATAGGTTTTGCATCTTTTGTTCTGGCAGGGTCTGGTGCCAATTGAGTTGGTGTGTCCTGATCGAGGCAAGGGCTTCCTTCTGATGATGAGGTTGGGCGTTGTTTGAAGGCCAGAAGAGGGAGTTCAGGAAAGACTTCTTTCAGGATATGGGTCCCCATCAAGTATGGGTTGTAAATGTTTGATGTTTGATGATACCCCATATGGGTTCCAGTGTGAGGTGGTAGGTGACAATCTTCAATAAAAAGAACATCACAAAACAAATTCAATGGCACTTTCTGCTCCCATGATTGATAATTAAGTAGGACTTCCTCCTAATCAGGAACTAAATGTGCTCTATGTTTATTAGTTGTCATACACATATACATTCACATTGAGTGTGTCTATATCTGCTGTCAATTCCATACTGTCCTTTAACCTTGTAATAACAACATTCAGCTCCAAGAAGTAGTGAAGGGGAATGATGAATAGCAGAAAGGGAAAATGATATAAAAAGAGAATGAGAAAAATGGATGTTAGTAAGCTTGTGCTACTGTACTTAAGGCCACTAAATTGTCTCGTATGTTTAATTATTTGATTTATGGGAAGTTTTCACAGATATCTTGATGAATTGACTAAGTTTCATTACATTAATATATTGCTCCTTATAAGGTGCTACCTCCTACATACAAAGAAACCCATCCTTAATTGTGGGTGACTATAGAGTTCACCACTGGCACAGCAATATATTCTCCATGCATAGCATTGCTAAAGCAAGCCAATTCTTGGTTGAGTGTGGCAGAATGTTTAAATCCTTAAAATCATGTAACAGTGTTTAGCTGTCAAATGTATGTGTTATTCTTCCCACTATCCTTTAAAATTACTTCTAGAATTAAAGTGTAGAATGAATTAGTAACACTGGGCCACTCTTTTGGTGTAAACAGGCTTGGCTCCAATAAAGCTGCACCAGTTTACACCAGTAGAGTGTATGACCCTGTATTTCAGGATATTAGAACATAGAGAGGAGCTAATATCAGAAATGACCATAATTTATGTCTGACGATCAAACTCAAGAAAAACAAAACTACCAAAAAATCTAGAAAATTGACAGTAAAAGACTAATAGACGCGACATTACAGCAGCAATTTCAAACTGAACTGAAGATTTTTTGTGTGCTCAAAGCGCTGTCTGACAGTGTGGGAAGGATTCCGATTGAGTTCTGAAATAATAGTAATTTGACTGAATATGTCTACTGAAAAGTAGTTTGTTCTTACTGGAGTAAAAAGGGAATCAGTGGGTGGATCTTTTGGTTCTCTGCAAAAATGTTTTTAAGGATCTTGGGTTTGGGGACCTTGTTTGTTTTGTATTTCTGCAAAATAAATCAGACAAACACCCATAGAAAAGTTATTAGTTACTTTATGTCAGAGTCAGATTGAAGGGGCAGTATGGAGATTATTAGTATCCACATTTGAATATTCTCCTCTACAGAACCCTAAAGATCTGGAGAAGTCATTTCAAACTGCTCAAGTCATACAGTGTAAACAAACCGATACTAATTAGTATGGAGGGCATCAGATTAATGAACCCAGATAGATACTTTGGCTTGTTTGCAACAGATCTGGATTTTTTTAGACAGCAACAACTTTGTTCCATGCAATGTTCAGAATGTCCAGCTGGTGAGAAGCACTTCTACTCCTTGCATAAATTGTGAATAATTTTGGAAATAAAGTTTTATTCAAATCAGTATACCTAAACCTCTAGCTGGTATGGACACCTTGCTAATATGTGATATCCTTTAAATAATTTTGAACCAAAGCTTTACAAAATACAATAAATGACTTTGGTGGCGTCATCAATTTATGCGACTAGCAAATGTGATCCACTATCTTTTTTTCCTTCTAAATTTGAAGCACCTCAAGTTAACCCCAGATGAGGAAGGATGGAAAGAAGGAGTGCATCTGTGACTTCTGTAGCAGATCTCCTGTCAAGTTGCTGCATGACATCTGAGGTCTATGTAAAAGAAAAGAATCTGGATTTCACTAACCTCATTTTGCAAGGAGAGAGAATATAAAATCTTATGCTAAAGTAACAGATCCCAAGTATAAGTTATTAAGTATAATGGAAGTGCCATGCAAGTGACCTGGCTTCAGTCCCTGTGCTGGAAGGCGTTCCTTATGTCAAACTGCAACAACTCCTTTTTTGAGAGAGGAGTGACCCTGACAGACCAAAGAGAACCATCCAGATTTCCCCAGCCAAGGGAAATTGCTGATAAGCCTTGGGAGGAGACAGGGTGGGAAGTTTTTGATGAGAGTATGGAAATCCTCCATTGAGGATGTTATGCATTGAAGCAGAATTTTAATTGATATTGTCCCCATGTGCTTGAGATAACATCAACATGTGAATTTCAATTACATGGTGTGATATGTTCTGGTATTTTGCTACACTTGTCCACAAAGATTTCAAGGTGAGCAGGATCATGACTATGCACAATAGAGATTGTCTCAGTTATGAGGTAATGTGCATCTTTGATTAGAATCTGGGTCCAAAATGTCAGTCTCTTTCAAAACTCAAGATGATTTTCCATGGGGTTCCATAGTAGTATGAGAAAGTTAAAATACTGATTGAGTAAAAGAAAGGATGACTTGGTTCTCAGAAATCTCCTGGATTTCCACCCAGTTTTAGAACCAAATTCAAATTAAACTTTTTTGAGATTCTGAAGTGTTTGGATAAGTTATTCCCAGTCTCAGTTAGAACTGGCCAAATAGCATGAAAGCAAGGCTGATCACATAAGATTTTCAGACTAGTTTTTCAGAATCAGGAAGTTTTGGATAGGTTTTAGAAAAGCATCCTAACTTATAGCTGTCTAAACCTTCTTTAAGCTGAGGACTCTAAACTCAAAACTAGAGCTGGTCAGGAATTTTTTTGATTAAATATTTTCTCATCAGAAAAGAAACTTGTCGTTTTTTGACAAATTTCTTGACTTGGAACGTTTTTGAAAAAAGTTTCAAAATTTGTCAAATTTCTAGTTTTCTAGTGCAAAGTCACTTTTCATTTCAAAAGTTGTTAATAATAGATTTCAGTTTTTTTAAATGATCAAAATGGAAATAAAATATTCTATTGACCCGAATGGAAAACTCTTTTGGATTTTCAGTTCATGAACATTTTTGAGACTTTTAACCTTTTGTCCTGATTCAGGCTGGGAAAACTTTTCTAAATCTTGCAAATTTTCACAGACCAGGAAAACCATTCCCCACCCAACTCTATTCAGACCCTCTTGAGTTTCACACATCTCTACTTAAGAATTATAAATGCAAGCAGGTTGACCTAACCAAAGTTCATCCCAGACTACCATATGTAAGTATTTGGAGTTCCACCATTACAGCTCATTTTTAGCATGCTCATAGAAATAGATATATTAGAGGAGGGTTAAGGAAGTTTAGAAAAACAGCAACTGCTGTTGTTGATTATTACTTCAAGCTTTACTGTGGATTTATTCTAGCTAACTTGTCTTTTTCCTTCAAAACAATAACCCCATAGCTTTTCCTTATTATACCTTGCAAATCTCAAAGAAAAAAAAGTTTTCAAAAAAAAGTTCTCTGCTTGGTATGGATTGCACAAGGATACGATGAGTCAGGAAATGCTTTTTTTATGTGCTGTCTTTACACATACATGAAAAAAGGCCTGTCCTGGAGCTATTCTCTTTTGGAATTTACAGAGGTTTGTGAAAAACAAAGATTGAAATCCAGTCTTGCTCTTTCTGCTTCAAAATATTATTTGAAGAGGAAGCTGGGGAGTTGGATCACACAGATAAGGGTCTATTTAATGAATATCTAAATCAGAGCTCTTTGGCTGCTGTAGGGAGCTATAATAAAGGTAAATTGTAGAGGCAAAGCAAAATTAAAAAATTGTTTATGTCCTTTATTGTTCCTCTAGGATGTCTAAAATTGCAAGTTTCAGGGTTGGGGTTTTTGTTTGTTTTTTCCCTACTCTGGTCTCCCCCGCCACCCCATTTTTTCTGCTTGTTTGTTATATTAGAAATATCAGGTGCCAAGTTGCCTCTTTTTCCTAGAAGACTTTAGCAATTACTGGATGTCTGGGAACATCAGCCCCCAGTTGCAGAGGGAGGTGAAGTTCAGGCTTCAACTGCCAGTGATAACTGTGCTTTCCCTCTAAAGCTCCTCGGGGTTGGGGGTATTTGTCTCTCTCTCTCTTTTCAATAACATTCTTGACACTGACACAGCATATGAGTATTGGCAAAGTTAATACCAGAAATGGGCCTAAATTGCAGAATTCTGATCTGGGTTTGAACTCCCAGTCAATGGGGTTTGGTGCTAGAGACGTAATTCACATCTATTTGCAATTGTTAGGTCAAATATCACAGCAGCAATGTGTTTGTTTCATACTACTGTCCATTTGCAGTTCTGTAGCAAGAGGACACCCATTATTTCTGCACACGTTCTCTCCCTCATATGTCTCATTGCTCCAAAGGTACCAACCCTCCTTCCTCTAGTCCAAGGAATATTTGACTCTGTCCTTCTTCAGCTTCTCTCATCCTACTCCTACCTTTCTCTCCTTTTAGCACTTCCCCCTGCTTCTGTCAGTGTCAACCTTCTTTTGTTCGTGATAGTGCACAGGGCACTTTCTGATACTGACACCCACGTTACATTCTCCAGAGGCAGCACTCAGTGTCTGTATGGTGCCTGGGGGAAAGACATTTTCTAGCAAGTTCATTGTTATTACAGCTGTGTGAATGATGGATTTTTTGGTTTCTTGGCCATATCAGGGTAAAAAAATATTTTTTGGTTGAACAGAAAATGAATTTTTTCAAAATTTTCAGCAAATTGTAAGGTTGAAAAACATTTTATTTTGTGTCAAACAAAATTTCCCTTTCATTCAACTCAAAATGAAACATTTTGTCTTCATTTTGAGTAGTTTTTTAGTGTTTTTTCATTGTTTAAAAATATATTTGAAGGAAGTTCCAAAACAAAAAGTCATTTTGAACCAAAAAATTAAAACATTACATTTCGAAAATATCAGAACAAAACACTTTGTATTTTTTCTTTATAGTTCTTCCCCTACCCTTCCAGCCAAAAGAATTCAGCAAAACAAAGAAAAATTCACAAAAATTCATCAAATTTGCATTTTTCTCTGGAAAAACGTTTCAGCTGAAAATTTCGCCTAGCGCTAATTGTGATACCACAGTGATTTACAGTAGAGCAGCTGAGCTTATGAAATTGATGAGAGTTGTGGGTATTGAGCACACTGGGGAAAAAATACGGCTACTTTTGTTTAGGTGCCTAAGGATTATGAGACCTAACTTTAGGCCCCCAGTTTGAATTTTTGGCTATTATTTATGTAGTTCCCTAGGCATGCTTGGCACTTAACAGACATGTAAATATGAGCATGTCCTGCCCAGAGGAGTTTGCAATCTGAAGGCCAGGCTGCCCCTGGTTCTCGTGCAAGGTCATGGGGTTGATGAAGCAGGACAAGGAGCCTTTGCCCTCCCCCAGCTCATCCCTTTGTGTACCTCGTGCCAGGGCTAAGGACAATCACAGTCCCTGTTGTCAGGGGATCACAGAGGTTATTCCCTTCATGTACACGAGGGGCTGAATATTAACCCACAGAGGAGGGAACAGAAGAGCAGCTTGCTCACTTCCCTTGGGATGCTATGGCCCCACACTTTCTACCTATTCATAACTGTGTTGAGATGGGGCAAACAAGATCTAAATTAGACATACCATGATACGGGATGATAGTAAAGAAAGTGTGGCTAGAAGGACATGGGTTACAACTGGGAGAGATCATGACCTGTGCTTAACACTTCGTGCACATCTTGTTCATTCCTTTGCTTTTAAATATCAATTTTGAGCAGTTTCTGGAATATGAGGCTGAGAAAGAAATTGATATTCAGGAGAACAAGCCAATTAGAGACCACCTGGTAGGTGCTTAAGCACTTGATGGGCTCACTGTTGCCAACACATCTGCTTGGGAAGTCTGTCCAGAAGGCAGCTGTTCCTGCTGCTTCTTGGCATATGAGTGTTCCGAATGCCATCTCAGCCAACAGGAAATGCAGGACAAAGTTCTAGGAAACTGGGACTCTTTGCCAACTGCAAGTACCTCATTATATTTGTTTATCAACATTATTCTAATTAGTGAAATGTGTAACTAATTATTTCCCTTTGAGTCAGCTCATGTTCATCTCTCAAGTATGAGCAAATAATAAAAAGAGAAGCTAAACTATAATTTTGCTGTACTTTGAGACAGCAAATATTTCCAGAGTATCAGTCATGAGTATATCTATTAACTTATCTAGCAATGGCTATTGTGGCACAGGCAGTAGGGCTGGACTAACTCTTTGGATAAAACTAGACGCAAGAAGAACTTTCACTCATGCCGCCAAAAGAACCTTTTTCTGATACTCTAAGCATGTTTGGATATAGGAATTGCCCGACCTGGGTCAAGACAAGGCATCGATCTAGTCTAGTGTCCTCTGTGCAACAGTGGCCAGTACTAGCTGCTTCAGAACTCTACACAAGGCCTTTACGGAATAGCCTGACCACAAAGAATGTTTCTTCCTTACCTTCATTAGTGAAAGCGTGGTTAATGTTAGAGCTGGTCAGAATACTTGGAACATAACATTTTTGGGGGGTCAAAAAAGGGTCTTGTTAAAATAATATGAAAAATGGCTGACTTGTTCTAAATATTATTCACAAAGAATTGAGACATTTCTCATCAAAATGTTTATTGAAAATGTCACTGAAATGGTTATAGAGATTTTTCATTTACCAAAAATCCAGTTTTCAGTAACTTTCAATGTATTTTTAATATTTTTGACCAGCTCTAGCTACTATAGATATCTATCAAAGTGTGTAGATTTACCTTATATATAAAGGAGGTAAGTCGACATGAATTGATTTTGTCTGTGAGAAGCAGAAGGACCAAAACTCTATGAAAGAGGTAGAAATGGCTTAGCCAAAACCAGGAAATATGGAAGTGTCACAAAAGAACATCATTTCATCATCAAGTAGAGCTACAAATAACTGTGGGAAGCCTATCCAAATTTGTACTTCCTTAGCAAGAATATCAGCATTAGGGACTGAGATTGTTACAACAGGAGGTGGAGCATTTGCCAGGTTCTACCCAGTTAGCTCTCCTCCTTTTGAATCCCTTGCCTGTGGATTCTACATGTTACTTGAGAAAAGTGGTAAAGAAGAAAAGCACTTTTCAAGCTGTTGAGCCTTCAAATGCTGCTTCCACCTCCTGCTTTTTTTCATTCATGAAGCACCATAAAAGAATGTGCTTCAGGTCCCTAGTGCCAGAATCTCTGCTCTGGAGGCCAATCTTTTGTGTGTGTGTCCTATACAGTGCCAAGAAAAAGAGCAGTGGGAGTTGAAGAAACATGATTATATTTTTCTGGAGATTTTATCATTTTTAATTAAAACGCAATCCCCAGTACCTTAAACAATGGACATTTATATGTCCATAATGAACAACCAAGTTTTCTTTTAAGTGGACATAGAGATAGCTAAATACATATTGCTAAATATAACACCACATATAGTAGATGGTAATTTGGCAGGGGGGAGGGGGCAGGGGTAATTTGGCAGGGAGGAGACATTATCAAAATGCTTCTTTTTTATTTTTTTTCCAAAATGAAATGTCATCAACATTGACATGTTCCAACAGAAAGTTTCAGTTTTGACAAAATGGCATTTTCCAATGGAATACTAGTCTCTCTGACAATTTTCAACCAGTTCTAGAATGATGCATCCTTAAAAACATTTAGGGTTAAGGTTACCCACTTAATAACGGATGAGTTTGGAAAATATTCTCTGGGTTCATTGTTCGGTAATTACTGAGTTGTGACAGTTTTTTTTTGTATATTCCATAAAGAAATTGAAACAGTTTCAGTCAAGAAAGGGGAAAGTTCCCAAACCATGTCCCTAAGAGACAACTTCCAAATAGAAAAGAGAATTTATTACACCAAATGATGAGCAAACAAGGTCTGGATAAAATAAGAAACCTCTCAGTCTCGAACCTGTCAAGTGTCACTCATCTGGAATGAGTCACACATTTGCCTCGGTTCTCATTTATATTAGCTGAAGTGGCACTCATAAGCAGAGCTGCAGGCAATAAGCTTTCCAGTTCAGCTCCTCCAAGCTATTACAAACAACTCATAGGGGCTTCTGAGCAAGCAGCCAATATTTCCTCCTCTTCCCCTTCACGTTCCCCATCAGAGGAGTGAGGCTCCAACAGGTGCCTTCCAACAGGTGTAGTGGAGCAAACAACGTAACTGGTTTTAAGATGGCACTTGCTAAGTTTGTGAACAGGATTATATGAGAGGGTTGCCTATGACAGCAGGGGATTGGACTTGTTGACCCAAAAGGTTCTTTCCAGTCCTCTGTTCCCAGTGCTGGTTCCTTTCACACACTGTGACTCCTAGCACAGCGCAGTGGGGAGGAATCTGTGGTCAGCACTACTTCTTCCTGGTCCTGAACAACACTGTAGTCCACTCCCAGGAAGTGTCATTCCCAGGAGGCAGCCATGGTATGTGTGAGAAATGACCAGATGGGTTACAAAGAAATTCAGAGAAAGGACTAAAGGAATAGAAGTGGGGAGGGAGAGACTGAGATTGAACCAAGAGCCAGTGGAATTGGGGAGAGAAAAGGCAAAGAGTGAGACAATAGGGAAGATGGGGGGAAAGAAAGGGAAAGGGAGAAAAGGAAACACTGTTGAGACAAACAGGGAAAGGATGCTCTTGTGGCTAATGTACAAGACTGGGAGTCGGGTCTTCTGAGTTCCATTCCCATCTCTGTTCCTGACACACCGTGCAACCTTGGAAAAGTCCCATCACTCACCTGTGCTTCTGTTCCCTATCCATAAATTGGGGTGAATACCGACCCACCTTGTGGGCATGTGAAAGCATTTGGAGAGCTTTGGCTAGAAGCCTTAGCATTATTAGATAAGGGGGAGAAAAGCTGAGCCAGAAAAAGCTTCACACATTCACAGCCACAGAAATGTCACTCAAGGAGCTATTTAGAATTTGGCAACTCTGCAACCTTGGTAAAAACTCAAGCACCCAAACCAAGAAGGTCTTTTCTCATCTTTTACTCAGTCCTTCCTCAGACAAAACTCCCATTGTGTAAAAGATGTTAAAAAGACCTGAGGATCTGGCACAAACTAAACAGTATTGATGCAGGGAGGAGTGTTCACAAATTATTGACTACTATGTTTATTGCTTGTAATTTTGTGCACCTCTGTACCTTTTAGTTCCCTGGAGGGGGAAGAACTGGAAATCCCACACACAGAGCTCAGGGAAAAGTGGGAAATTATCTCCATAAATGCTCCTACATCTCCAAAAGCAAATTTTGGTTTGGTGCTGTGTTCAAACTCTGCAAATATCAGAGCACTTAAGCTTTACTGGCATGAAAAGCAAATATTATTAGTATTTGTATTAGGTTAGTGATAGAAGAGCCAACCAAGATTATGGCCCTATAGTGCTAGGTGCTGTACAAACAGAAAGTGCCTGTACCAAGGAGTTTACAGTCTCAATAGACAAGACAGATAAAGAATGGAAGTGTGGTTACCATTTTTTACAGATGGAGAACTGAGTTACTGAGATTGTTACCTGCCACAGATAGCCAGGAATTGAACTCAGATGTCTTGAGTCCCATCCAGTGCCTTCACTCCAAGACCTTCCTTCCTGTTAGAAATGAAAAAAATCCTGAATGATCAAACAGTACTCAAAAGCATATTTCAATGTGTATATTCAACTGTAAAATTCTCAGCTCAGTGTTGTAATAGCTGGTTGAAATGAACTGTCTAATCAGAAAACAGAACCCGTGCCCACACTTATATTATCCACAGAACAAATCACATATACTTAAAGCAAACTGTTCAAGAAGGATCTGCAGGCCAAGAATTATTCATTGAAGAAATCTGTTAATAGTTTCAGATAACTGAATATTGCAAACAGGTGGTAAGTTAGGAAGCGCAAATTTGGTTGAAAAATTATCTTAGGAATTATTCTCTGACCTCTTCTGTAAAGGAAGTCTATATTCTGAGACTTTCCAATCCTGACTGGCAGATTCCAGGGTCCCAGTTCTTTTCTCAGTTACAGTAGTAATTATGTTGAATTCAACGTTGTTACACCAGGGTAAATCCCATGTGAGAATAGAATCAGGTCCAAGAGTTTTGAGTGGTTTACATAAAGGTTCAGATGCTCAGATTCTAAATTGAACTGAAGCTCTACAGATTGACCCATTAGTAGAATGAGTGACAATTGCCAGTTAAGACATTATAGTTCTGATCATTTTGAGTCCTAATATAAATAGGAGAGATGGTTTTAACCACTAGAACAATTTACCAATGTTCATGGTAGATTCTCCATCACTGACTATTTTTAAATCAAGATTGGATGTTTCTCTAAAAGAAATGCTCTAGGAATCATTTTAGGGAAGTTCCATTCTCTGTGTTATACAGGAGGTCAGACTAGAATTCAGCATTTCTCAAACTGGAGGGCCCATCTCAAAAGGGGGTAACAAAACTATTGTAAAAAGGACATCATGAGAGTGGCAGCTGCTTGCTGGTGCCCAGCTCTGAAGATAGCACCAACACCAGCAGCAGCACAGAAGTAAAGGTGACATAGTATGAGAACAGTCATCACTTTTTGAGGGGGGCCATCACAGCCTGAAATATTTTTAAAGGCGGTCCCAGCAAAAAAAAGTATGAGAACCCCTGGACTAGATTATCACAGTGGTCCCATATGACCTTGGACTCTATGAATCTTTTAGGCGCTTGTAAGAGAAGCAGTGAAGCCAAAGGCTATCGTCGGGTTAAAATCGATTGCTCGGGGATCGATATATCACGTCTCATCTAGACGCGATATATCGGTCCCCGAGCGCGCTTATATCGATTCCAGAACTCCATCAACCCCAACGGAGTTGCGGAATCGACAAGGAGAGCCGCAAACATCGATCCCGCGCGGTGAGGATGGGTGAGTAATCCGATCTTAGATATTCGACTTCAGCTACGTTATTCACGTAGCTGAAGTTGCGTATCTAAGATCGATTTCCCCCCGTAGTGTGGACCAGCCCTGAGAATAAGGTCAGAATCCAGAACTCCTAAATTCTACTCCCTGGTTCTGCCACTGATACACCATGTGGTCTTGGACAAACCACATACTTCCCCATATGCAAAATGGGGGTTCCACAGGCGTGGTATAGCTCTCCCTTGTTGGATATTCATCAAGCTGCTGTATTTGGACCCACATGCTCAATCAATGTGCTTTTAAGCTCCTCTGGGTCTGAGTGGGTTCCAGACAATGTCTCTTTCTTTGGATTCAGGCATACTTCCTGAGCATAGACTGTCATCTGGTGCAACTCCTAGGGAGTGAGACCCTGCAGCACAGCTGCCCTAAACCCCACAAAGTTCCTAAGTAGGTTAAGCACATCCTCCTAGAGCTCCAAAACTATGGGTACTCTGGTTTATAGTTTAACCTTTCAGAGATCCATGATAGCTGAAACAAGTAAGACGCAGACCTTGAAGAGGGATTGCTAACCCATCACTCTTTAGACAGCACAAGAGATATACAGCTCCATGCAAAATATGTAATGTCTATATGTAATTCCCTCTCTCAGTTTCACCACCACTCTTGAGTATTCTTTTGGACTTTGGTCAGTGTCCTGTCAGGATTCCAGGTCCCCTCTTCAGGACCTCACTCCTCCAGCTCATGTGTCTCTTCCAGCTCATGGAGTCTCTTCTCACTCCTGCCCCAAACTTCCTTATTTTTTTTTAAACTCTCCTTATCTCTGTGTTTTTTAAAAGCCACCACAAATGACTTGGGTTTTTGTGCCATTGTCTACACCTCTGCAGAGAACTGAGTTTACCTACGGTGCAGCCAGGGTGAAAGTAACATAAGGGACTGGAAGTACGCTGGAAGAGCTGTGGCCTCAACCAGAAGAGGTGGAGCTCTGGCTGCAGTAGTGGCAGCTGGGAACCCTGGGCCCTTTAAATCACTCCCAGAGCTACTAGCTGCAGAGGCGACTGGGACCCCCAGGGCTCAGGGGCGATTTAAAGGGCCCGGGGCTCCAGTTGCCGCTGCCGCAGAGGAGCCCCAGACGATTTAAATTGCCGACAGAGCCCCGGAGGCTCCCGGCTGCCGCCGCTACCCCAAGGCTCCAGTAGCGGTGCTTGGGCGGTGATTTAAAGGGTGTGGGGCTCCCCACAGTGGCTGGAGCCCCAGGCCCTTTAAATTGCCGCCTGCGCCCCTCTGCTGGAGCCCCCAGAATAACGGAGTTCCAGCGGTGATTTAAAGGGCCCGGGGCTCTGCTGCAGTAGCAGCAGCTGGGAGCCCCAGGCCCTTTAAATCACCGCCGGAGCCCTGCCGCCGTTACTCAATGTCTCCGGCAATGGGGCTCGGGTGGCGATTTAAAGGGCCCAGGGCTCCCTGCAGCAGCCGGAACCCCAAGCCCTTTAAATCGCAGGCCTGGAGAAGCCTTTCCAGTCTGACATGGCATGCCCGCTCCTGCCAGTACGCCGTACCACACTGTCCCAGCTTACCTTCACCTCTGGTTGCAGCCACTCCATTGTTCTGTGGTTCTCAAACTTCTTCGCACCAGGATCCGCTTCTGACAACAAAAATTACTACATGTCCCAGGCAGGAGCCCGAGCCTCACAGCCCAGATCGAGGGGAAGGGAAACAAAGGCCTGCTGCCCCAGGCTTAAGCCTTTGGACTTCAGCGTCAGTCCCAGGTAGTGAGGCTCAACCTTCGGCTTCAGACCCGGGCCCCAGAGAGTGTAACATTTGTCCTGGTGACCTAATTAAAATGGGGTAGTGAGCCACTTTGAGGTCACAACCCCCAGTTTGAGAATCACTGTGGGGTAAGGCTTATTCAGTTGCTTGATGATCCTTAATGATGACCCCATTCAGAAGCAGACACTTAGGCACCAGTCTCTCACTCCTTAACACAAGTATGATGCAATAATACAGGAGAGCCCACAATAAGGATATAAACATATAGAGAGTTCATAATATCAAACAGAATTAAAAAATTGTACATAGACAGGTCGGCCAAATCATCACAAGGACAATTATATTTAACCACCTAAACTGAATGGCTTGGGAACTGTTTGTGCGTCACTTTGAAAAATGTACAGTGCTATGTAAGTGCTATGCGTTTTTATTAACTATGCACATTATTTGTTTCATCAGTGGGCTTTATAAAGGTAAGTGAGTAGATGTCAAGAAGCAGCATTTAACTAATTAATAATGGGCTTCTCCTAATGGTGCAATTTAGAATTTTTTTGCTATGGCAGGAAGACATTATCTGCAAAGTTACCATGGTAACGCAACCCACTACAGGTTGCTAAGAGCACAGTGTAGCTATTCTTATTATTATTACAGCTTTTGACATTTAGACTTTTTCTAGGCCTGAACATTTTTGCTAGATTTAAATTCATGTGTGAGAACGTTTCTAAGTTTTGCATCCTCCCATTAGGCTTCACTGGATTACAACAACAGTGACGCTAGTGATACCACATTACTCTGGTGACAGAATGCCTATCTTCTAAGGCTAAATAACTTCTACATTTTTAGGAACACAAGAATTACCATACTGAGCCAGGTTACCTAGTCTAGCATCCTGCCTCCAACAGTGGTCAGGGTTGGTACTTTGAGGCAGGCGTAAAATGCACAGAATGCATGTGATTGCATAGTACTCCCCCCGGTAGGAAGTTCCTAGCTCTTGTTATTGCAATGAAAACCTTCAGAACATGAACAGAATGTAAACCACTGCAAAGGTGTGTGAAGTCTGTAGAGTTCTAGAGCCCCTTTTACTATTCATAACTTTGCTGCATGGCAGCAGAATGATAAGGCTCAGGCCAGTCACACTGTTACTTACAGAGTTCTGAACAACAGCAGTGAAACATGAAAGATCATGTCAATTTCACAGTGCTGCTACTTGGGCAGACTCTGAGCCACAGCAGAGGTGCTAAAACTGGAATTATAAAATATCAAGGACCACCCAGAAGAGAGGCAGATGTGAAGGCGCGGGTGCGCACACACACCACACACGCACCGTCTCCACTCGTACGATATGTAAGATTCTCTGCAGGGAGGGGGGAAGAGACAGACAAGCTCCCTGCAGCAGTTGGAGAAAGGTGAAGTTTCATATTTCCCAGCCAGAGAATGATATCAAAGGTGGAGATTCTAAGCTGGGTGTAGGGGAAGTAGCCTACTACAGCTCCCAACACTATCCCTCTTCTTAGCGGCTAAGGAAGCTGAGAGCACTGAAGTTCTCACCAGAGCATTGCCTCTGGACCTCATTGTCATTCCTCTTCCTCCCAATTGTTCATATTCATCTCTAGCTAGTGGCCTACTTAGCTCTCCAGCTAGCAAGTCCCTGGTAAATTTTTCAAGCCCTGGTTGTGCGATAACTGAAGCAGGTTATTTGGTGGAGTCGCATCTGCTACTTCCTTTAGAGACAAAAGAGTCTCAAGGATGATTTCTTGTCTGCTGTTTGCTAACGATGGTAATAATATTTTTATACAAGCCCGTGTTGTCCTTGGAACTATTTTCCCAAGGCTCTTCTACTGCTTTTGTTCAATATTTTTCTGTTAGACTCCTGTGATGCCAATGATTGAGGTTTCCAGCTCTTTCATTGTACCCACAAACTACTGACTGAAACGTGTTGATGGCTCTTGCCAACAGTCGCCTAAGTCAGAACCCTCCATGTCCCCATATGAAAAGGGGGCTTGGACAAGTCTTCCAGCTCAGTGGTCATTCACTCCTTTCCTCTCTCCATGCTTTTGTATTTTATAGCCATGCATACATGAATTTATATTCTCTCAGAGAAAGTGCTCATCATTTACCATACAACAGTATCTAGACTACCTTAGATTTCCAGCTTAAAGTATAGAGCAAAATGGGTGTTTAAACAGCACGGTGTGGTAAATGTTGACTTTTTAACTGAGTTGTGTGAGAATAATAGAAACATATACTGTATGAACATACGTTATGTACATGCTCTGTGTGTGCATATAGTGACCATCCTCAGGGACAGCAACAGTAAAATGTTTATTACAAAAGAAAATAGTTGCCAGTACTGTGATACACTCTAGCCTCAAGTAGCTGAATAAGCTGGTGAACAATTTCTAGCCCATTATTACAGTTTGGGACAGCTGTGGAAATTTTCCGGGTAAAGCATTGGTATATGGAGATGTGACTAGGTTTGGGTTATTGGAGTTCAGATAACTGAGTTTGTGTTGAGAAACGGAGCTAGTTGAACATTTTTCTTCAAACTTTGTTTTTTTATGAAAAGGGGCTTTTTCTTAACACTGAATTTTCCCCATGAAGGTTCAGGTTTTTTCTTTGAAAGTCCAAATAGCCAAAAACTGAATATTTTTTGTTAAAAAGACAAAGACTGAAAATTGATTATTGTTACTGCTAATGTCCCTGAAAACATTCTTTTTTTTTTTTAACTACCTCTTAGAGACAGCATGATCCAGTGGATGGCCCACTGAAATGGGATCTGGTTTCCTAGCTCTGACACTGATTTACTGCGCAGTATTCTGCAAGTGACTATTTCTGTTGCCTCCACTCCCCTGCTATAAAGTGGGAGTAGTAATTGTAGCCCTTCCCCTGAGGTGTGGTTCAAACATCCTCTCTGGTACTTGGAGTGGCTTCTCTCCTCTTCTCGCAGGGGTTGGATTCTGAGTTCCTTCTTGTGGTGCCAAGGCGATGCCTCCCTGGGGTGAGATACAAGGGATGCTGTCCTTTGGGAAAATGAATAATGCTACCACTGCAAGGAAGGAGTATAAAACCCAGTATGCAAGAAACAATAAATTCGTCAATACAAACCATAGGTGCCAACTCTCTGGGTGCTTCGGGGCTCAAGCAACCAAAGAAAAAAAATAGGGGGTGCTCAGCACCCACCAGCCACAGCTGTTTGGCAGCTGGCAGAAGGCGCTCAGGGGAGGGCGGAGAACAGTGTGCAGCAGGAGGCGGGGCCTTGGGCGAGTGGACAGATTAGGGGTGGGAAGAGGCAGAGTGAGGGTGGAGCCTTGGAGGAAGGAGTGGAGTAGGGGTGGAGCACCCATGGGGAAAAATAAAAATCCGCGCCTGTGATACAAACCCCAGCAAAGACGTAACGCCCCCAGAAATAACAGTATAACAAAGGTGAACTTTGTAGAGAGCAGTAAAATAGGATCTGGGGAAGGAAAGAGTTAGTGTTAACTAATATGTACTCAATAATAATTCAGCCAATTTCCCACCTCCCACCACTCACAACTCTGCCCAATCTCCAGCTCTCTCCCAGGCAGCTGATCCACTAGAGATGAACCTGGAGACAAATGTTGTAGTGCTGTGACCATTGGCTGCCTTAAACAAAAAGGGTCCCTTTACAGTGTCTTTGCTCCTTGGTGTGGCAAGGTCTTCTCTGGCTTCTTGGTCTGGAGCTCTGTGGAGGCCTTGGCTGGCTTCCGGTAGCCAGCGCCAGGTCAGATCTCTGCCACTCTGAATGCTGGTCTCTGCAGGGCTGGAACTGCCTGACCCAGGCACGACATCCCATAGCAGTTCAAAGACTCCCTTTGTGGGGTAGTTTCTTATGCACAGATTCCCTGATTGAGCTATTCGGCTTTTCTCTGCTCCCCAAAGTCACAACTCTGATCTGACACTGAAACGAGTCTCTGGCTCTGAGTCAGGCTGTCCTCTTCCACTGAGAGATTGAGCAACCTGACTTGTTCTTGGCCAAGCAAGCTGCTTGTCTGGATCACCCCATCCAGAAGCCTGTTGGGCTCACCAGGAGTTTCTTGTCCCTTTTGTCCGCAGCCCTGATTCCAAGCATGCTGGGAAATGGTGTCAGAGGGTTCACGTAGCCATTACTGTTGTCTGATGTGTGGAAGTCCTCCTGTGCATAAGGACATCAGTGAATAAGAACAGCTGTTCAGAACCAAAACAAGGGTGCAGTCTGCCTGTGGGAGAGATGGCAGAGATGTGTAGGTGAGACTGAGGCAGCCATCCAGCTTGACCCATTTTTATGCACTGAACTCTTTATGCACATATGTGTTTCAGTACATTGCAGTAGGACCCCATAGAGGCTGTCCAGCATAGAAGTCTACTCAGCCCTAAGTTTTAAGCCTGCCCCAGACCTGAACCCCAGAAGATCAAGTCATTTTCCAGCCTGACCTCTTCCAGTCCTTCCTGCAGAACCTGAGTCAGCGCCTCTGCCACTGTGTGTGCGCTGCAGAGAGAATGGCACTGTGACTCCTTAACGCACTCACTCAATGCAGTGGGCTGGCAGAAGGGGAGCATGCAGATGCCGCTGGGCCAATCTCCTGGGCAAGAGGTCATGAGAGCCCACCCCTCCCATGCCTGACATGGTCTAGTTGTTTTCTGTCCCAACCCAAACCTGACACTTGTAGTTGGGTTACGGGGTTCTAGTCCAGAGTTCCAGGAGCTGGCAAACTCCATGTAGGGTTATATGATACTTACCTTCCTTTGTACAGCACTTTGAGATCTGTGGATGAAAAGTGCTACTTGACAGCTAAGTAGCAGTAGTGGCACACACTGTACAGTGCAGAAAATGTCATTACATTATGATAACACTCACAACATCAACAAACCTTCTTTCTCTACCCCAAGAACCAAAAACATTTGCTATATGTCAAAAGGTAGACGAGCCCGAGCTTCCTCAGAGTCCACTGGGTACTTCATTATTGTCGATCTGTTTTTCATGGAAGTTGCCAAGATGCTACAGTAATGGGCTGCAGTACAAAACCTGAAGTTTTAGTAAAATAATATTTTAAAGAGTGGAGGTCCCCAGATGACCATTGTAGAAATGCTGCATCGGTTGCACACTTTAGCATTCTGTGAATTGTTGTCATCTGTGAAGTAGCACATGAAGCCGTGTATTAAATAGACTAAATAATACAGTGGCACATCCCAGCTGCTGTTCATAGAATCATAGACTATTAGGGTTGGAAGGGACCTCAGGAGGTCATCTAGTCCAACCCCCTGCTCCAAGCAGGACCAATCCCCAGATTTTTACTCCAGTTCCCTTAATGGCCCCCTCAGGGATTGAACTCACAACCCTGGGTTTAGTAGGCCAATGCTCAAACCCCTGAGCTATCCCTCCCCCCACATGGAGAAGGCTTCTCATTCTGTGATAGTTACAGTCTGTTTTCCGGCCTTGCTAACATGAGTTGCCTATGTGGGGAAATTCAGTCCCGCGGCATTTCAGACAGCGGCTTTTGGAAAAGGAATGTTTCTCCTGCTTATTTACTGCATTCGCAGCAGCAGCAGCTCAGTAACGGCTGCTTAATTCTTCTCTTGTCCCTTCTCCCCACTTTGAAAGGACCTTGACACCATGATTGCAGCCAGATTCTGGTTCTTGTCATGCAGCTGATGTTTCAGCAGCAGCTGTAAGTTGTCAGCACTGCCAGCATCTCCACCCTTACTGGCAGTATTGTAATAAGCCACACACTCCTGTTACCTAGCACAGGCTGGGTTTTTATTTTTATTATTATTATTATTATTATTATTATTATTATTATTATTATTATTAAAAAAAGACAAAGTCAGATGCCAAGCGGGCAGACGATTCATTAAGGAAATGTCTCCCCTGGAGAGCCCAATGCTGCCTCCAGACTTGGATCTGACAAAGATGCGGCTTTGTACGTGTTTGCAACGTTGAACATTCCAGTATGCTATCTTATGTCTTCAGACTGAAAAAATAAAAGAGAAACAACCCTTTTTATTTCCCCTCATCTTGTTTGTTTCACTTTGAAACACAATGAAGATGGAACAGTGATCTGACTCTCAGCTGTCAAAATTTCCTGTCCTGTTTTCACAGAATCCTTCCTTTCACTAGCAAAAGTTGATCTGAAATGAAACGCAACTAATTGTATTAATTGAAGAAGAACTGCTTAGCTTTATTTTAAGCCTGAAGACAAATAGCTGGAAGCTTACACAAGAGAGCTAGCAAGTGCATTTTGCAGCACCACTGTGGAAATCAAGTCTACGAGCATCCTGCATAGAGAACTGTAGGGCATAGGCAGCAATATGAAATTTGTTCACACAGACCAATCCATTCCCCTCCAACTGCTATATGCTCAAAATCTCCAGCCGGTAGGCACATCAGTACACACACTTGATCACTAACTCAGCAGGTGCTGTTAGATGAACAGGTGCAGTGAATTGGTAATAGTCCTGACAAAGATTTAAAAACAACCCACCAACACCACAACCTGGCAGTTTGCAATAAACAATGCTTACCCCCAGGGAATTAAACATTTTGGCTGGGAAGTATGTCTGCTGCCTACACCTGGCTAATTGGTAGACTTCTTGCCATTCCTCAGCGCTTCCACTGAATGCACTTATACTTAATTAACAGATATCGAAAAGACCATACGTGTTTTCACAATCAGATTTTTTTTTAAATGTTATGTGTTGGTACAGTTACATTAGGAGCAGGTAGCCCACTTCTTTTTAGAGTTACCTGACAGCCCTCAGTAGTCTTCACAGAAAAATAAAAACTCAGAGGGAGACTGCTCTGAATTTAGCTATGTCCTCAACACAACTGCCTATTCTGGGACAGATGTGGCCACTCCTACCCAACCTGAACGGTACTTTACTTTTCAAGTAGTCTAATTAATTTCAGTGGTGCATCTTGAGGAAATAATAAGGTACTTGTCAATGTGAGTAAAGCAATCTTGCCTAGTCTCACTATCTTATTCCAAAACTGGTGGTATTTAGTTTTCTTCTTAAAGCCTCAGTTCCTGGAGTCATGATATTTTTTTGAGAATCACAGCTTACTTTATTAATGAACATTTCTTTCTTTCATTGTTGCAGAGAAAAGCTTGAAAACATCAACTGAGTGCACCCTAAAGGCTCAAAAACACAAAGGGAAAGGAAAATAATCATTTTTTTTAATATCATGATTTTTAAACTAGTTTCATTATATCTGGGGGCTGATTATTTTTGAACATAGGGGGTTGGTAATACTGGTAAAGGTGGCAGCATCTGTCTCCTTGTGTCTGTGTGGTTTAGACTGTAACGTCTTTAAGGCAGGACACACTCTGCTGTGCGTCATGTACAACACTGAGCACCCTGTCAGCAGTGAAATAACATTTTTAAGCCTAATGGTATAGCTGGGATAAGAAACTAGATTTCTGCAATGCTCCTGAAATGATGTGAGTCTATTCACTGGATGAGCAGCTGTTCAATAGAATGGCTACATCTTTTCTCCGATATTCCGATCATATCAGAAGATTGAGCTATACTGCAGTACCTTGTTCTACGGGGAAGCCATGTGAAATGGTATTTGAAGAGTGGCTTTCCGGGCAGAAGATTGTGATACTATCAGTTTGATTGGTTAATATTACATAAGAAGAAAGGGTGGACACTCCTTCTAACATCTGTGGGGGGTTGTGTTTTGCAGGAGATGCACGGGTGAGAGGTCAGACAGGGGTTCTCTCTGAGCGCCGTGGTTCCTACCCGTTCATAGACTTCCGTCTTCTCAACAGTAAGTGCAACCCTTCCCCCAACTAAATTCCCACTGGGAATGGATTTGTAAAGGAAATTTAAAAACTAAAATGGTTATTAAAAGTCTATGACCCAAGGATCATTGTGCCATATTCAATGATCTGCTTTCCTCTTTCACTCAGTGGAGAATGTGCCATAACACTGTTGTTCCCACCCAGTGTTTAAGCATGAAATGTTTTGAGTAAATGACCACTGTCCATACTGCTTACAGTTGGTCAGATAAATACGTACTTCAGTAGTGGTGTGATAGCTGCCATCATGGCCAACCCCAGGGATTGAACTGGGGACTTCCGCAGTTAAAAGCACCTAAGGATCCAGACTCACCATCTTAAAGCTTTAACCACCTCTTATCATCTGTGGTTTGGGCACAGAGGGGGAAACATAACATACACTGAGTAGTGGATTACAGTGACATTAATTTTGCCAACTGTCAGAGCCCAATGCAAAACCCAATGGAGCCTTCCCCTTGACTTGGATTTTGCATCAGGCCTATAGTGAGCATCTATCAAAAAACAGCTATAACCTCATTTTTATTAAAGTTATTAATCTAGCATTGTTGTGAATAATGAAGGACACAGCTAAAAAAAAGTCCCAGTTCTTTTTCACCTGACCTCTCTCCATTTATCCAAACTATGAGAGGGTTTTTCTGTCTTCTCTCCTTTAGAGAGATTCCTGGGAAATGCCCAGTTATTGCACTCCAGTTACCCAGTGTGCAAAGATTATTAAAAATAAAAATTTCACTCACAATTCTTTGGTCTTTGTGTTCAAACAGAATACAGCACAACTCTGACATTCAGACTCAAGTAGGGCTTGGCATAAATCTCATGTATAGCACAGGTCATTTGAATTTTACCTTTGAAACAACACTTACTAACAGCCTTCATCAGAATAGACTGGATCTAGAACAGTTGCTTAGTGACTAAAGTTTTAATCCTCTAGTGATTAAATTTTTCATTAAAAAGCACTTATCGAAACTAAACTTTAAACCCTGTTTGCTTAACTGCTTTTCAGAACTCCTAGGATCCGGGGAATGGGAGGGCTGAAAATAGGTGGGCCTGGAGCAAGTGCAGGAAGAGAAGAAGGGAACTAGAAAGAGGGGAAAACTCAGAGCTCTGATGTGCTGACACTTATGGAAGCTGGCAATGCTGCTACAGTCTGGTAAAGATTTTAGTTTTGGAATCATCATTATCTGTTTTCTGCTTCCTCCACTGTTGGCCCAGACCAACTGCTGCCAAGTCTTGTACACTAGAGGTAGTGCTGAAGTCAGAAGTCCATCAGAATGTTGGGTATGATGCTGAGGTAGGGGGACATAGGTGATGAGACAAATCCAGAAAGTTGCCCAGGCCAACTAGAGGATATCAGACCTGCTGAGACCCTTGCAATATCATTAAAGATATGGGCTCTGTAGCGGAAGAGAACTTGAATCAGGCCTGGGGAGTTGAAAAATATTGGGAAATAACAGACAGTTAGAAATCCAACTGTAGGAATGAGTTAGAAACTTAGCTGTACTCACAAGGTGAGGAAGAGCAAAGAATAGAGGTAGAAAAGGGCACGAGGGAGGGAGAGGTACTTACATTTTTTTGAAAAGTATGTTCAAGGGTCCAAAATTTACTTCTCAAAATTCTAAGCTGAAACTTGTTTAATCAGACCCAGTTCACCTCTCCTTGGTTATAAATCGATTTACAAGAACACCAGCTTTCATTCATGCAGTGGCAGAAGAGAATAACTGTTCACATTCAGCTCTGCCGGAAGTATTTAATTTTTGATTTCCGTTTTATTTATTTAGTAGTCCCATGAAACTCTCCTGCCCCCCTCTCCCCCCAAAAATAAACCTTTTCAAATTGTATTTTTGAACTTTTCTGTTTAAGGTAGGTTTTCTGGGGGGAAATGGGAGGTTTCCTTCCACTGAATCCTGCTGATTCATTCTTCCAGTTCAGGAACGTCTGGCATGCACAAATGGAGGGGGTCACCACAGACAGCAGTACTGTTGTGATGGCTCAAGGAGTAAGGAACTCAGCTTGACCTTTCTAGCACCTGTGGCTATCCTGTAATTTAAAAGAGGTGTCTTTCTGTATGCTGCATCTTCCCATTCAAAGGAGCTGCACTGCTAGTTTATACACCCACCTCATTTGTGTTTCATTTCAGATGCTGAATGTTACAGAGTAAATCACTGTGTCCTCTCTCAGGGGGACTTTAGACTTGTTCTTTCTTTGTTGTTTCTCTTTCATCTGAAATTAGTTATTTAGGGTATGTCTACACTACAAAGGTGTGGTCTTAACTCAGATTAGCTAACCGCATTAGCTGGCGTGGGTTATAATAACAGTGAAGACATGGCAACTCGGTTTTTAACTCAGGTTTGCAGCTTGAGTTCATCGCCATGCTCCCCTATGGACCCTAACTTGAGCTGCTATAGGCCTGAATTGCCATGTCGGCACTGCTTTTTAACCTGAGTTAGCTAATGCAGGTTAGTTAACCTGAGTTAAGCACACACCTTTTTTTTTTCTGGTAGTATAGACAGGACTGGTGCTACCATTAAGGTGAACTATGCAGTTGCCTAGGGCGCCAAGATTTGCCCAAAAAGTGGTGCCCCCAAATTTTTTTTACAGCATTCCTCCCCAAGCGCGCGGTTGCTACTCCACTTCTCCCGCCTCCCAGGCTGTTTGGTGCCACAAGCCTGGGAGTGGAGGAGAATTAGAGCGGGGGTGGTGTGCTTGGAGAGGAGGCGGAGCAGAGGTGATCTGGGGTGGGGAGGTGCCGCATGGCTCCCCGGGGGGGCACCTCAGGGCAGGGGGGGGAGCTGCCACAGGGGGGCAGGGGCGCCTCAGGGTGGGGAGGGGCGGAGAGCTGACGCAAGGCGGGGGGAGCGCGCAAGGTGGAAGTTTCGCCTAGGGCGCGAAACATCCTTGCACCAGCTCTGAGTGTAGATATATTTTAGACTGAAAAAAAAATCTGTTTGACCTCTGTGAATGGGGAAAAGTAGCAGTCTTGAAAATATGGAGGGAACCAAAATTGGATTTTTGTGTTTTCATTGTTATATTCTAAGGGACTGATGAGAATTTGTTAATGTTTAAATCCAAAATAAGGTGAAATCTCAACACTAGACCACTAAGGTTGCAAATGAAGAGTGCACTGGGCCTGTCTCACTCACTGTGCACATGTCTGTGCCTGGGATGTACACAAGCTTTTATTTTGGCCTCATCCATACTCACTAAATGGGGCCTGTCTATTTAACATATACTGTAAGTACAGTGGGAACATTGGTTAAAAGAACTTCCTCTTAGAAGGGAACAAGCAGCGTAAACAGAATAATCTTACGATACAACTGTATAAAGTGTCAGGACTAATACTACTAAAATTATTTGGCACCATGAAATGTTTGCTTATGTAGGTATAACTAAGTGAGAGATTAAGGCAGAACAGACTTTTCTAGAAATATATTCAATATCCACATTATCACAATCATTTCTCCATGATCTAACTGCTACAAATTCAGATAAACAGAACTTAAACTCAAGCTACACAGCTCCATCTAGCAACTCCAAATAATAATCCACACACACCCCATCTCACAAAAGAAAAGAGAGAAAAATAAAAGTTTATTATTAAAGAAAGACATTCTTAAAACAAATATTTCAGGACACCGCTATTTAACATAAGACAATATTACTCAAATATAGCCTTTATGTTTATAGATTAGTCACTTGGGTGGATTTTCTTTCCAACATGGCCAGCCTGGGTTAGCATCAAGGTTGCCTGTGTCTTTTGGCTTCTTTGGATTCTGGCACCAAATTTAATGTATGGTTAAAGGGTGTAGTAAAGTCCTTCTGGAGAAGGAAATTGCAACAATTCTGAAAACGGATCTTATAGGGTAGGACTCAAAACCAACTGGATTACAATTAGCTTCCTGCTGTTTGAGGGTGTAGTAAAGTCCTTCTGGAGAAGGAAATTGCAACAATTCTGAAAACGGATCTTATAGGGTAGGACTCAAAACCAACTGGATTACAATTAGCTTCCTGCTGTTTGAGCTAAAGTCTGTGATGATGTCTAAACATTCCTCCAGAGAGAAGTTTGTTTGAGGGTGTAGTAAAGTCCTTCTGGAGAAGGAAATTGCAACAATTCTGAAAACGGATCTTATAGGGTAGGACTCAAAACCAACTGAATTACAATTAGCTTCCTGCTGTTTGAGCTAAAGTCTATGATGATGTCTAAACATTCCTCCAGAGAGAAGTTTGGTGTGTGTAACTTGGCTTTGACAGGGCCAGGTTGCCAAGCCCCATCAGGATTGTCCATGCACATTTTCTCTCTTTCGCCCAGCTGGTGGAGAAGTAAGGCTTTAGTGTTCCTGTGACCGGAGTCCCAGGGGAGCCAACTGAGGTCACTCAACTAGGGTGAACTGCAAAGAATGGGGCAGACACTCCCCCACACTGGTGAATATTCCAATACTTAGATTTACTAAGCCAGTACAAAACAGCCTCTATAATACCTCACCGGTTACCTAGAAGCCAACAACATAGTTCCTTTAAAATAACCCAGTCTCAGGCTTCCACCCAGACACCCAAGTCAAATATGAGGAGGATCACTGAAAATCTTATTCATCATATAAAAAAGTTCTACCAATCCCAAAGAATCGGACACATTACCTCCTAGGTTAATGAATATTCCAGATCCTACCCAAATACTCACTTACAGCCAGTTCTTATTAACTAAACTAAAATGTATTAAAAAAGAAAAGATAGAGAGCATTGGTTAAAGGATCAGTATACATACGGACATGAGTACAGTCTTGAGATTCAGATTCATAGCAGAGATGGTGAGCTTTGTAGTTGCAAAGAGTTCTTTCAGAAATAGTTCATAGGTTATAGTCCAATGTTTATATTTCAGGGTGGTTCAGTCAGAACTGGGATCTCAGTCCTTATGGACTAAGCTTCCTCTGCATGAAACCTCAGGCAGATCTGAGATTAAAGAAAAAGGATCAGGACCCAAGGGTCCTTTATACAGTTTTCTAGCAGCCAGTTGACCATACAGTCCTGGGTGAATAATAAGCTTTTGATGTAATCTTCTATTTACTAAACCTCACCAGTAATTAACTACATGGATTAACATAAGATAAATTATCCATTAAGCAGTTTATCAAAGACTTTAAAGAGATATATAGACAATGACATTATTGCACCCAAGATTCATGTAAATGTTAATATTCCCTTTTGATCTCTGAATCAACAGCTATGGTGACAGATAGGAACTGTCTGTTTACATGGCCAACATTTAACCAGCTCTAATTAAACACATGCAATTAGTATCACCATTAATTCTTTTTGCATTTCAAAGTTCTAGCCAATCGAGCATCCAACGGCCTTAATTATAATTTGCATACTTTCTAACATGTCTTTAAAGGTTGGCTTTGGGTTAGTTAGCCTGCAAGCTGTTTAACCCTTTCTGGCCACGCATTACACTTTGTATAAGATATGTGGCAAATATATAACAATGGTAGCAATAATGATTTGCATGATTATATTTTAATTAGACAATGTCACAGTTCCTCTTGTAATTCTGCCCTCACAAATGTATATAGCCTTATGTTTTCTTGAACTGTAGCTGGGCTGGTGACCTTTAGCTTTAAAAGTTGATTTGGGGAGGACAAATTTTAACCTAAATGATGACCCAGTAGTTGATCAGATGATCCCATGCCATCATCTAGTGTACTCCTGTGCTCTAGCATAGCTATATATAGCTATATATGTTCTTGTCTTAAACTACTGGATCCCAACAACTTGGAAGGGCTTATGACACCACCTGAATCTATGTGCATTAGCGTAGGCAACAAAGATTTTCGACCCAAGATTTTCATGAGCCATTGAGTAGCAACTTTATCTCATATCATCACTGTTGGGGGTGAGGAGGGTCTGGTGGCTTTGCTGTCCCCACATTCATTTCAGGGTTGCTCTGAGGCAACGCAGGCCATTCACTTTCCCATCCTGCAGTAGTGATACAGGAAGGCTGCTTGCTCCTGCTGGCTAACTGAACTGAGGGATGCTCCAGAATACCTTGCATGAGTAGCTTGGATAACCTGAATATTATTCTGGGGGCCTGTGATTAAATCCAGAGATTTTGGTTTGCTAAAGTCATGTAAACTGAAGGCAGTGAGTTCTGCACAGCTCCGTTTAAAGGAAGTTCATAAGAGAACTGGGGAAGGAGTTTCCCCTTGAACTAAATTATGATCAAACCATACCCTAAAATGGGAATGGTGAGTGTGAGAGAGAATGTCAGGGTTGTTTTCTTGTTTCATGCTAGATGAGTAAATGACCTAAAAAAGGCAGGAGTTGAAAGTAAAAGTTTAGAAATGCAACTTTCCCAAAAACTCCATGGAAGTAAAAGAATAGACTGGAGCAGTGTTGAAATACTGTGGAACAGCAAAATCAAATGTGTAAATGGGCTAGAGTTAGGTCCCAACCAAAATCCCACAGATTTTTAAGAAAGTTTCTCTCTGAACTTTGCAAATCAGGCCCATATCTGAAACTAACTCAGGCTAATTTCACAAAGGCAGTTAGGGGCCATTTTGCTTTTTACAAGCTACTGTATTACCTCCAAGCAGCCACAGAGGAGTAGATAATCTGAATATTGTGTCTTGTAAGCATTCGGAGCTTTACGCACTTCCCCAGTGAAAATTAACGTAATCTGATTTTCCTTTTAGAGGAGCCTAGTTTGGGTTTCAGAAATAAAGGACTTTAGTAGTAAGGCAGCAGTTACTTAATTTTCTGATTAATTAAATTGCTCAGTAAGTCACTGAACCAGATCCTTCCAGTGACTCTCATGTGGTGATTAAAATAGATTTTCATTATCCCATGATGTGTTGTGTCGGTGACTGATGGTACATTTCTTGATGGCAAGAGGAAATTCCTTGCATCACTGCTATAGCCAGATTAGAAAGAAAGCATCTGCAAGATCTAAATAGCACTTGTTTGGAGGTGCTTCAGATATGAGAAAAAAGAACAGGAGTACATGTGGCACCTTAAAGACTAACAAATTTATTTGAGCATAGACTTTCATGGGCTATAGCCCACTTCATCGGACGCATGCAGTGGAAAATACGGTAGGAAGAGATATATATACACACATGTTCTCTGTGTATATGTATATCTTCCTACTGTATTTTCCACTGCATGAAAGCTTATGCTCAAATAAATTTGTTAGTCTCTAAGGTGCCATAAGTACTCCTGTTCTTTTTGCGGCTACAGACTAACATGGCTGCTACTCTGAAACCTGTCAGATATGAAAGCGCCTGCTTTGCGCCGTGCATTCACCAACCTGAGATCTTGACATTAATGTGCAAACAAAGGAAGTTTAATTTAACTTACCTTAATCAGTGAACAGAACTAACTTGGATCACCTACTATCTTCAAAAGATACTCAGGGCTTTTGGGTTCTTTCTCCTGCTCAGATGCTGATGTGCTGCATGACATTAGGCATCTAATAACCTTTCTGTAGCTCAGTTTGCCCATATGTAAAATGATGCCTTAGAGGCTATTTGATGAGGTTTACTTTACCACCTTGCAGTCAATATTTAAGGCTTAATGAATATTTCCAAAGTACTTTTAGATTCTCAGATGAAAGGTGATCTAGAAATGCAAAGTATCAGGCTTGGTAAAATAAGATATGGACTGCTATGGACAAAGTCTGGATCTGGATCTGACACACCCAGTGTTTGGGGATGTTTGGATCTGTGATTTTAGTTTGTCCCACAGTAAAAAGAATTTGCAAAATTCAGATACAGCCCCAGGTTTGGGCTTTGAACAATTCCAAGGCTTTTGGTTGGGCCCATCTCCAGATAAAATAAAATCCAACCACAACCTTCACCCAAACCTCTACGTGATCTGAACCCAAAATTTTTGAGGTTTAAAAAAGTTTGGTTAACTTTTTATTTTATTGCCTTTGGCTGGGACAAGAAACGGAAGTGCTGAAATACCATAAGAGAGGCCGGGGTCATGGTATTTATGTCCCAGATGAAACTAGGAAGTGCTAAAAGCTTTGTGAGGACGTTTCAAGGACTTATTGGACTACCCAGATTAAAGAGGTTCAGATAAGCACCCAAATCTCTTGAATGCTTATTAAAACTAAAGGGCCAAACTTTAGAGGTTTACCGCATCACTACAAAATACTTGCCTTATGCCCCAGCACAGAGATACCTCCTGGAAAGGAAAGGACACTTAGCTTCCTAAATTGGTCTGGCCCCTCTCTGCTGTGGATGGCAAGAATAACCCCAAAACCTAAAATTCACCTATGGACTTGCTATGAGCCTCCTATTCATGAAAGGGAAATTAGAATTCTGTAATATTATCTCAGCACGGACAGTTCTGTTTTCTACTAAAGCTCCGCTCTAAGCACAGAGCTCCCTCTCTGTCTCACTGCATCTCTGTGTGTTTCTCTCTCCACTCTCTTTAAAGGAACAGACAAGTTTTAAAAACAATCCTATTAAAAAACTGTTCTTCCCTACATTATTAATGACAAGGTGGATTGAAAAGTAAATTCTTCTTACTGTCATTTATACTGTTTGTTTAGTTTTTGCATTTCCTTAAGCTTAGAAAATGAAAGCCAGAAAATGTTTATATATTTTCATGCACTAGTAAAAAGCTACAATTTGTTTTATGAACATTGCAGGGGAATGTTTAAAACTAAACACGGACTGTTTTCGCTGCAATTTTAAAATAATTCCATGCAAATATTTATACCACTATATAGGGTTGTGATTTTTTTTTTAACATAAATCCTGGGCTTAAGTCACCGGATAGTATCCTTTTAATACAGGAGTTTCCAAATGATTAATTGTTTGTTTTGTCACCTGACCTTCTGTTACTTGATAAAGAAGGGAAAGGGTGTTTTGATGATAACATTGAGGACATTTTCTGAATTACTTAAAGAACAGAGAGAAGGGATCATTAAGATGAGAAATGAAAGCTGTATTTGCTGTTATTACAGAGTATGTGGATTCTTCCTCAAAGGGGGAAGGGGAAAGCCATTTCCTGTCACACAAGTTGTAATCAGCTGTAGACCATATTAACTTGCAGCTTTAAAATAAAGATCCCGAGTATTCTACCCTACAGACAAGACTGAAGCAGTGAAGCGATGACCTCATATGAAAAAAAATACAACACTTGTTGAACACCCTCTCCAAATAACATATAGGCAACTGAATCAAAGACCTCACACCTACTGTTTGCCTGAAGATGGTTTTAATAACTAGCCAAGTCAAGTTCCCCACGACGGCTGAGAAATATCAAGAGAAACAAACCTAGTTTAGCCTTAAATTTGGCTTTAATCTACTCCCTCTTCTCCTTGGATTTCTGTGACTTCATAAATTTCTTTGCTTCAACATGTATTTGCAACACACTTTTCTGCAGGATTTGAGATTCTTTTCAAACCTCCATAGCTATTTTTCAGTTCTGTGGTCCCATTTCAGATATACCAGAGAAAATATATTTTGAGGTGGGAAAGTCCAGTATAGCTCGTGTTTTTCAGTAGTGTCAAGGATTGTATGGGCACTTTGAGTTAAAAGTTGAGCTGTTTCAAGGCACATGAGGTTTTATCTGGGAGGAGACACCACTTGGCACAATAAGGGGACAGCATTTCAAAACTTGTCACAAAAACATTGGCACAGGAGCAATTAAATTAGCCAGACAAGGAGATGAGCATCTCCTTTGCAGGTAGGACCCTACGTTCACAAGCAGTTGCTTTGTGTGCTTGTGATTAAAAAAAATATGAGTTAAACTCTGCACCAAGCCAATAAAGGTGCAGTCCCCTAATTTTTCAAAAGAGTGATATCATGGGCATCTTGTCCTGCATGGCCCCAATAGGGAAATGTTTCAGATTTTCTAAAATTCAGCAAATCTGCTCATCATTGACCTCTCTGACAGGTTCAGAGCCCTGATGATTTCTTCATGTCCTCCTCTAGATTGTAGGAGTTATACTCATCGAATCAAAGAACAGAAAAAAACCCATGTGACTTACATGGCCAATCACAACTAATAAGCACCCCTCAAACTTTGAGCATAGATCACGGTGGGCAAACTTTTTGGCCCAAGGGCCACATCTGGGAATAGAAACTGTATGGCAGGCCATGAATGCTCAGAAAATTGGGCTTGGGGCACAGGAGGGAGTGTGGGCTCTGGTTGCAGGTGTGGGCTCCAGGATGGGGCCAGAAATGAGGAGTTCAGGATGCAGGAGGGGGCTCCGGGCTGGAGTGGGAGAGTGGGGTGCGGGAGGGTGAGGGCTCCGGTTGGAGGTATGGGTTCTGGGGTGGGGCTGGAGATGAGGGGTTTGGAGGGCAGGAGGGGGATCAGGGCTGGGGCAGGGAGTTGGGGCACGGGGAGAGGCTCAGCAGTGCAGGCTCCAGGCGGCACTTACCTCAAGTGGCTCCTGGAAGCAGTAGCATGTCCTTTCTCCAGCTCCTACATGGAGACATGGCCAGGCGGCTCTGCACGCTGCCCCGTCTACAAGCGCCACCCCTGCAGTTCCCATTGGAGCACCGGAGGAGGCCATAGGAGCAGGGCCATTGGAGCACGTAGGAGCTGGAGTGGGGCCATGTCGCAGCTTCCGGGAGCCATGTGAAGCAGCGCCCGGCCCTGCTTTCCTGCTGGAGCAGGGCAAGCCCAAGAACCCATGCACGAGTGGGAGCTTGAGGGCCGGCTTAAAATGGCTAGTGGGCTGGATCTGGCCCGCAGGCCGTAGTTTGCCCACCCCTGTCCTGGACAGTGATCTGTTTACAATCAATCCAGAGTTTAAAAAAAATAGTTCAAATTTACTCAGCAAGTGAGTTTCAGGATATTGTGACCTGTGCATGAGCATTCAACAAGCCAAAGAGGTGGCCAAATGCATTGACTGAATGATTTGCTGGTAATTATTTCATATAACTCAGCTATGGTGATATAATATTTTGAATGTTGTTATTATTTAAAATATTGGCATAGTCACAACCAGGTAGGCCCCATTTTGCTAGGCAGACGACTAAACATGTCACAAATGTGAATCTCTGCCCCAAAGACTTTATGCTGTACCACAGTTTCAGAGACTCTCCAGAAAGACAGTCATAGTTAACATGTCAAGCATTTCAAAAAGGATCTGGGGATGTGCTCCCCCAGAAGACTTTTGTAATTGTCAATGAAAAATATTTTGGTATAGTATATAGTTGAAAGCAAAGAATTTATTACTGATAGCTCTGGATTCTGAATTAAATACAAAAGGCAAGAAAGTCTCATGTGGATATCCAAAGATTCTGAAATTTACAAGATACCAATACAGCACTTATTTAATGTGTTGTGTTGCAGTGTGTAGTGTTCTCCTGTCTAATATTTAATTTTTATGATCAGAGTATATTCAGGGCAGGAAAGATCAGTAATTTTCTTAACTTACAAAATATCACTCTGCTCAAAGTGGTAACAGTGTTATCAGCACCAGGGCACAAGGTTTCAACCACATTTAGAATGAAACTAACACAAGGTTTCAGCCACATTTAGAATTAAAATAATTCTGATTATTTTTAAAGCAAACCTCAATTATGTGTTTTCCAAAATAGCAACAGTCAGACCTTAAAAGGGTCAGAGGTCCAATTGGGATGTTTATCTGAATATTCGGAGGTCTGCCAAGCTGGAGTGGAAACTTTGCAGTAACAAGTTGTCTTAAAATGTTTTCTGAAGCTTCCTGCCTTCTGTCATGCCAGAAATTCCAGTCTTTCTTCAGAACTTTGATATTTCCACTCTGAGCTTGAACCAGGAAGTGCAGAGGTGCAAGAAAAAGACAGACAATGTAGAGAGAAAATGAACACTTTTTCAAAAGTTTGCAGCCGGTTTAAAATCAAGTTTTGGATTAGTTCTTATTTTAACTGAGCCTGTTCACTTATCCTTAAAAAACTACAGCTGTCTTTTAATTAGTGTGAAAAACTCCATGCTATGCCCTTGGACACAGGTAATAAGAATACACAGTAATTTATCTACGGTTAGCACTTTCAAGTATGCTTCTGTTTATAGGTAGGAGAACTTTGAAAGGTGAGAATTTTGGCACTGTGTACTAAACAAAGACAAGACTATAGTAAGAGGGATGTAAATCTAAGCTAAAAGTTTGGTATGAATTGACAGAGGCTTTGTCTATGCTGGAGAAATTAACTGGAGTAAATACTGATTGTTCCCGCTTAGCCAATTAAACGCACCTTGAGTCCACACACAAAAGCACTTCAATCAGTTGTCGCAGGGGCCACCATTGCAGGATGTTAACTCCAGCATCTGTAGGGATAAAGTCTCTCCTTAGCTCACCAGCTAACTATCACCTCTCTCCCTCCTGCCATACCTCCAGAAATGCCTCCTGCAGCCATTTTCTCCACTCCACCAACAACTCCTCTTTCCCTGCTTTTGCAGGCTCTGATTTGCATAGCAGAGGATAAGCATAACATGTCCACATGGCCAAGGGCATGCTGCAAGAAAACAGGGATAAAAGCTGTATATGAGTCAACGGTGTGTTTAACAGACCTGATTTATAGATGTTAGGCACCTTCCTGGAGCATCATTGAGGAAAATGATTGGAACATTGTTTCTGAGTCAATTAGTTATTTGAAAATTAACCAACCCACTTTCCCTCCAAGAAAGGGGGCAGATAATTTCTCCTCATTATACACTCAAGTGCTGTGCAAGCCAGAGAAAAGATATCACCGAAGAAAACTCACAGAGCTGGTTTGAATGCATAAACAAAATCTGTTCATTTGAAAAAATGGTACTAATACTGTAGAAAAGTCAATGTCTGGTGTGGAGGTTAAATTGTCTCTGTGTAATGTTGATTTACACAATAATTTTTTGTTGTTAACTTGCACTGCCTTTTCCCTTTGTTAATACCGTCTCCATATTGCCTTTATACGCTTAGTACTCACGTCCATATGCTACCTCAGCAATACAAAACAGAGAAAGATGGTAGGTAGGGAGCTACCAATTCAGGAAATCTCATTTAATTGAAATAACAGTGTGTCGAGGGAGTGATAGGCCATGTACAGGGAGAGCTGATGTGTGTTACTCTCTTCTCTTCTGTGCTGCCAGTGGCACTTTGTTTTGAGAGAGAAGGATACAAGCAGATCTTCATGGCTTATTAACCTCTTAAGGGGCACAGGCAGTATTCAAGTGTCAACCACTATCCTACAGTCACGCACTGTATTTATGAATGATGTTGCCCTCTAACAGCTGCCAGACAGAATGGATAACGGACTTACTAGCACTGCCAGCTAACGGAAATCTCCTTTAGCATAAGTAGCCTGTGTTTTTGAAGCTGAAGAACCAGGGTAAATGTTGCAGCTTCACAGGGAGCGAATGTGTGTGTTTACACAATAATTGTGCTCCATCCGCAGCAAAAGGATTCCTCACCTAATGTGCCGGGCAAAACTTCAATACAATGTGGATGTGCACCCCTTATAGTCATACATGTGCTGCTTTTGTCGATAAGCACAAAATTATCCATAAGGTGCTAGAATTATTAAATAAAGAAAATAACAAAATCCCAGATGATGTTTTATGAGTATAAAAAGACATCCCTGCCGATATTTCAGTTTCATTTCAGAAGTGCACATACATGCCAAATCTCCTCCTACATGTCCCTTTGCAGCCACATAATCGGTATTTTTCTTTTTTTCGAATCAGCTGCTCATCCCACCATCAACCTCAGCCTAGACCAATCCACACAAGCAGTCCATTTCCTAGACACTACTATGCTAATAAGCGATGGTCACATAAATACCACCCTATACCGGAAACCCACTGACCGCTATACTTACCTACATGCCTCCAGCTTCCATCCAGAACACACCACATGATCCATTGCCTACAGCCAAGCTCTAAGATACAACCATATTTGCTCCAATCCCTCAGACAGAGATAAACACCTACAAGATCTCTATCAAGCATTCTTAAAACTACAATACCCACCTGCTGAAGTGAAAAAACAGATTGACAGAGCCAGAAGAGTACCCAGAAGCCACCTACTACAGGACAGGCCCAACAAAGAAAATAACAGAACGCCACTAGCCATCACCTACTGCCCCCAACTAAAACCTCTCCAGCGCATCATCAAAGATCTGCAACCTATCCTTAAAGATGATCCCTCACTCTCACAGATCTTGGGAGACAGGCCAGTCCTCGCTTATAGACAGTCTCCCAACCTGACAGTCTCTAACCACTCAGTGACAGACTTGAAGGTGGCAACAAAAAAACTTCAAAAAACAGACTCCAAAGAGAGACTGCTGAACTCAAATTAATATGCAAATTAGATACAATTAACTCAGGCTTAAACAGAGACTGGGAACGGTTGGGTCATTACACTAATTGAATCTATTTCCCTATGTTAATTTCTCCTCACACCTTCTATGGGTCATCGTAATTATCACTTCAAAAGTTTTTTTTTCTCCTGTTGATGATAGCTCATCTCAATTGATTAGACTCTTCCTGTTGGTGCATACTTCCACCTTTTCATGTTCTCTGTATGTAAAAATATCTCCTGTCTGTGTGTTCCATTCTATGTATCTGAAGAAGTGGGCTGTAGCTCACGAAAGCTCATACTGAAATAAATTTGATAGTCTCTAAGGTGCCACAAGTACTCCTGTTCTTTTTGCGGATACAGACTAACACGGCTGCTACTCTGAAACCTGAAAAATTCTTGGCGCCCGCCACATTCTTCTGAAAACATGAATGTGCTATTGGCCACAAAAAGGTTGGGGACCACTGATTTAGCGGATCTAGTGAAGATACTCTCCATCAATGAGAGTGCTCTCCCATCGATTTGAGTACTCCACTTCAACGAGAGGCGGAAGCGCATCTTCCGTCAACATAGCATAGTGTGGACCCGGAATAAGTAGATCTAAGCTACTTTGATTTGAGTTACACTACTGAAGTAACTCCAATTTTGTAGCTTAGATCAACCAGCAGCAATAGGGTAGACCAGGCCAGAGAGTTGACTTTTGAAGCAAAAGTGAAAGGAAGGAAGGTGACAATTTCACAATCACTTGCATACAGTGTAAAGGCCAGATGGAGATCTGGTTAGGAGGAGTTCTGGCAACTGTTAGTTTTAATGGACAAAGCAGAATGTTTCCATGCCTGTAAAATTTAAACATGTGAGCTGAGATTGTGACAGTGACATAATCTAGGCAAAGAAGGGAATAGGAAAATTGGAGGTGGAGAGGAGAAGAGACTGATGAAGGATTAACTTTGGAATTAAGCCTAGAAGACTTTTGGTCTCCAAGAACTGAGCTAGATTCCAGCAACTTATCAAAAATCACGATATAAAAGAGAGAAATTCACAACCAGTCTTCAGGGTCCTCCCACACACTGTTCTCTCCAAGTAACTGGTGTGGCTTTTGATAGTCATTCCCACAATAGTCAGAGTTTAAAAAAAGAAAGACAAGAAAAGTGAAATGACTCTAATTTTTAAAAGGGCGATAGAATTTGGGCAGATACCAGTGAATCAACTCAGAAACTTTAGCTATCATGCTGCTACAATAATGCTTTTCCTTTTTGGTCTTTCAAGAAAATGAGGCTTCCAGTTGTCCGTCAAGCTACAGCCACTTTGCAAATTCACATTATTAAAGGTCCTTGGGATATTTGGAACAATCTCCTGTACAACGGAATGGTATGACTTAGGGATTCAATAACTCATACTCAATGTCCTCAGCAAAATATATATTATCTTTGTTTGCTCGTTTTGTGCCCTTCAGTAGCCCTGAAATTTGGTGACTATTGGATCATATGAGGAGGAAATTCCACCCAGAGAACACTCAAAACTGTAAATTTTTAACAACATTCCTGACCTTTAAGCCAACACAAACCTGTGAAATTTGTCTGTTCCTTTGCAGCGCCAATACAGACTTTATAAGATTCTAAAATTAATATCTAAAGACCTCTCTAAAAAGTGCCAGAAAAGTGTTTTAGATACATATTTTTAATATTCATAAGCATGGAAAAGGTCAAATTTGAATTTCACAGAAAAACTAATGCTCAGCACAAATAACAGAAAATGAGAAGAGATGCCCTCACTACATGCATGTTTTGTAAAATCTTCTCTGCATAACAAATTCAGTGATGTACAATGCAGTTGCTCATCTCAAATAATGATAGGCTTGCCCTGAAAAGAACTCTCCATTTTCAGCCAATCCCTTGTAAACCCCATCTTAGAAAAAAAAAACATGCTTACCCCCACTTGCCTCTAACCGCTACCCTATTTTTTCCTTTGTCCTCTCAACTTACAGTGACTACAGAAGGCAACACTGAAACTGACTAGACATGAAATGCTGTTAAATGCACAAATTAAACAACTTTAATTTCTCTAATAGTAAACGTAGCTGTTACTCCTGACAATAATAGAGTAAAATAAATGCCAAACTAAGTTCTCTTTCTTATGAAAACAATTTAATTTTCCTTGTCAAATTCATCCATATATGAAATTCTAGGGAAACAAAGTCATTCTGGAATTCAGTAAAGAGAGCATATGGCTATTGTACAACTTGAATAAGGTATATTCCCTTTTATATGTTCCCTGGCATCAGTTAACTTTTTTTTATTCTAAATTTAACTTCTTAGCATTATGCACATGGATTGGTTATGGGGAAACACCAAACAATATGACAGATTAGGCAGCCAATTTTACCTTCTTTTTTTCAAAATGGGTCATGCACTAGATTTTGTGCACTGAAAATGCATCCTTAGGTGGGTTTAGGTCTCTAATGAAGTTTTGCTTCTTCTGGTAATTTATCATTATAGTAATCTCCAGCAGATTGCATTGCAAAGGCTGCACACACAGAAATCACCATCACAACTTGGAAACTCATTAAGAAGTAGTGCTGAACTTTTATAAGCACCAGCATCCAGGTGCATATAACAAAGAGCATGCAATCTTGTTACAGACTTTGAGAACTGAATTCTACTGATGATTCACTATGGACACTCCAGGGCCACTCATCTTACCATGGGGATGGCATGGAGTCTAATGGCTCTGGTTCATTTACTATTTACCATCGAAGAGCACTATACACACTCATTCACTACCCACATGAGAAAGAGAAGAATTTAATTTTTTTTAAACCACACACAACATTACATAAAAGGAAAATGTCATTAAAGAGGACAGTGTTGTTGTAGCAGTGTTGGTTGCAATATATGAGAGAGACAAGGTGGGTGAGTTGATATCTTTTATTGGACCAACTTCTGTTGATGAAAAAGACTAGCTCTTGAGCTCCACGGAACTCTTCTTTAGCTCAAAAGCCTGGCTTTTTCACCAATAGAAGTTGGTCCAATAAAAGATATTATCTCATCCACTTTTTCTCTCTCATTGAAGGGGATAGTGTAAGTCAGTATTAGACTGATCCAACATTAGATCCCAAATTGGGTGCACAAAGTTTCCCAGCAAATGTGGGAGTGTGGGGGAAAGAGAACTACAAACAGATGCTACAGCCAGAAAAGTTCATTCGGAAAATTAATATCGAGATCTTTTAACTTCTGAGTTCAACATGTACTGGCTTCAGGTCTGTATGGAAAGAGATCAAGTAGATCAGAATGTCTGATTGTCACATTTCCAAATTCAGAATGCAATGTATATTTTCATTGTAATCCAAAGGGATTTAGAAGCATGAATGATTAACAAAACCTGGGAGTTTCATTCTGTCTGATTTCCTGAAGTTTACCTTACAGCATCAAAAAAGTTGGTCATGTTTTTGTTGATTGTGTGCCTTATCTGTTTTGGAACTATCCATCTATCTAAAGAGCATAGCACTAACAGTGTTGGTATAATTACTCCAGGAAAATGCAAATCGCATCATGAAAAGATTTACACTACCCACAGATGACAATTCTACATCAAACCCTGGAACTGAGGCACAGACAGACTGAGTGACTTGCCCAAGGTCATACAGGAAGCCTTTGATAGAACAGAGACTTGAACTCGGGTCTTCTAAGCTAGTATCTTAACCACTGCACCATAATTTACCTCTGTAATACACCTATACACCATTACTTCTAAAGCTAATGTATAACTTGTGCACACACACTCCTAAGAGAGAGATTTTGTTCCTTAATCTGAACAGCAAAGAATGCAGCATTAAGAGTATTGTGGTTTCTTACGAGTTTGAGAGAAGACTTACAAAATTATGAAATGTTCAACGTTTTCTTTTTAAAGAATGGAGAAAGTTGTCTTTGAGCTCCAGCATGATGGTTTTTGTACCAATTATTTTTCACAGATACAACACACTCAGGGGAAATTGGCACCAAGAAAAAGGTGAAAAGACTATTAAGCTTTCAGAGATATTTCCATGCGTCCAGGCTGTTGCGTGGAATTGTACCACAAGCCTCTCTGTACTTACTGGATGAAGACTACCTTGGACAAGCAAGGGTAAGAGACATCTCCAAATCCCCAATCCTTGGAAATATCTTGCTCAAGAATGTCATTTTATAACTTGCTTTTCTGAAAAACAAATGGGTGGATGAACTAGCTAAAATTACCACTCTAATTTCACCCCCCCAACAAATGTACTGGACTTTCCCATGGCTTTTATGCTCATAGCATTAAGGAATGAGCATCAGAGTGACAAGGAAATGTTTAGACCTGATGCAAAAGTTCCAACTCAGCCAGCCCAAATTACAATCTGGAATTATTAAGTGATGAACATACATTTGTATGCCTGAAGGATCCCTAAGTGAGTTACAAATGTAAGCTGATGTAAAACTATACATAGGATTAATTTCATCCACCAAGGAAATGCAGCCACCTCTGCAGCAACTATTAAACAGTCCATGGTAACACTACACAACAGTTTAGGCTAGAAAGTAAAGAATGCTAACTGAAAAGAGAAGTCATAGTAGGCAAAATATAATTACCTGGTTCTTCAACCCTAACTCACTCTGAGTAGCATTTACCCACATGATTAGTCCTGTTGATGTCATTAGGATTAGTCACATGAGTGAGCATTACTCAGTGCAAGAAAGGGTCAAAAATCATGGCCCCCACTTGGGAATCTGGACTGTGTCAGGTGCTGGGAGAATAGTATGTAGAATTTGCCATACAATTTGTCATGCAGCTGATCCAGGTTCAAAATCCTGAATGCACCTAGTCAATTGTGTAATGCTGTACATGGTGGGTGGTACTCTGGACTCCTCTCTGAAACTGCATACAGCATGAGATTAAAGGTTATTCCGGTGTTTGCTTGTACGGACAGTACAGCTTCATTTTTAAGAGGGCACATCTCTTCACAGGAACTAAGACAAAATGCAGGAATCAAGCCCTCAGGAGAACTCACACTGTACGAGTCATTTTGAAAAATTCAGAGCTAATTTGAGGCAATAAGGGAAGGCTGCAAAAAGTTGCACAGCGATGGACCATTTGGCAAAATGTTTTCTTTGATTTTTCACATGTTCTTCCTGCTTCAGCTGGAAAGTATTTTTGGCAGGGTCTCATTTACTGTACTTCTGTCAAGTAAAAAGGCTGGAGGATTTCTCACCCAGTGGAATAAAACTTGTCTCTTGAAGGCAGACATTACTATTTTGATCCAATTTCAAGTGCATCTGTATAGCTCTCATGAGGAGAATTTTGAAGCTGCAGCAGCTACTCCTATGATACTTAATGTACAGTAATAATTATTTAAATCTGCTTCACAGTCTGACATAACAGTCATTTTGCTTTTCATATTTGCATTTTCAGCACATGCTATCCAAAGTGGAAATGTGGGATTTTGACATTTTCTTGTTTGACCGTTTGACAAATGGTAAGTCATAAAAAAGGAACAACAAAAAACCCCAAATCTTTTTTGTCATATGATCCCTCTCATACAGTTATTCTAGAAATTCCTAATTATTTTGCTAGACTTTTCCTGTTCGAACGTTTAAATGGGAATTGTAGGGTGCTCGGCTCCTTACAAGATCACACTGTTAAACATTTTCAAAACGTTCACAATTGTTTTATATTTAAATGTATCCCATATCTATAAATTTAATTTCTTTTTATTTGTCATGGCCTCCTTTTATTTATGTATTGTAAATTGATAATTACTTACCTTTAAATGGCACGTTCCACTGGGAAAAATCCACAAGTGCTTTAAAAAATGTGTTCATTTCAGATCAGTAATATGTGCTGGTCTTATACCACTCAGCTACCCTGGGATGAGCCTCTTATAATCAGCTGCACAGACTTCAGGGCCAGACTCCATCAGCCATGAATCTTTATTATAAAATGGTTGGGTCTGAATTATGCTTTATTTATATTATTTGTTGGGATAGACTATTAATTCTTCTCTCATTCAATAATGCCATAATTATGAATTGCCAGTTAAACTGTACATGTGTGTATTAAAGCCTGTATTTGATTCTGTACACACAACCACACACAAATCTAGACAATGAAGTAGCATGGATCAGTTAAGAGTAGAGGAAGGATTCAGAGCCAGGGACGGGGAGTGGGGTCATGACCACCCTATCCTTTCCACATGATTAAATGGGAGGGGCTTCCCTATTAGATCCCAAGTAGATTGGCAGTCGAGGCAGAGATGAAGTATGGAAAAGGTTGGGATTCACTGGTCTAGAGGATTACTTATTAGCCCTCTGATTGGCAGTAGAAATTATGAGGAAAGGTGTGTAAATGACAAAGAAAGCAAAAATGTAATCCTACTGACTTGCTGAAATTACATTGAATATACTGCACTATCTTCCTGGGCTACCATCTTATAGCACTATAGCTGAAGAATCAAAAAAATGCCTTTCTATCCTTTTACCTGTTTCCTCTTCAGACATTCATTATCTTTCAATCCTAAATCACCCTTTCCTTGTACCATTGTACTTTTGTATAATTTAAATTTTCTTTCAGTTCCATGAACATGGCAAATGGATTATTATAGAATTACACATCCTCTTCCTAAATAGCTTGTCAATATGAATACCAATGTAGGACTCAATTTTGCCATTATTACCTGTACTGAACTCTTACTGAAGTTACTGTGAATTTTTGGGGGGACTGAGTCCTTGCTAAATTGAAACTCATTTTCTGCTGCATATGACTGCATTGTTACTGCCAGATCCAATTATAGCCATGTGCTGAACTGGATGCATGGATTATTCATATGTTTGTACATTCATTTAGGAAATAAAAAAGTTCAACTAATTGCAAACTGTTGACTTCTCAGTAATTTGTTTGGCTTTAAATGCCAATTAGCTTTGGCCATGTACTGAAGTAATTGAGATGAACTGACACTATAATTGGGGCTTCTGATTTTAGGTTTTAACTGATAAATACTAATAAAACGCAATTTTTAAAAAAATGAAATTTATGTTTATCAAATAAGCACTGGAAAAACACCAGAAATGGTTACTAAGTAAATATTGATTTCACTCCTTTTCCTGTGCAGTTTGTTTATATAGGCTCCTTGGCTTGTGTCTAAGGGCTTGTCAACACAGAACAGTAAAGTGGATTTAGAGATGTGATTTCTAAAGCACACTAACATGCTGTGCATTAATTGGCTGTGTAAACCCTGCTGATGTGCACTAAAGGTTCCCTGGTGTGCTTTAATGTAGTGCTGTTTGAAACAGTGCTACATATATATACAAAGAGAAAGCCCAGAAAAATCCTGATTTGGGGATATTTATATAGAACTCAAAAGTAGCTAAAATAAATGCTGAAAAATGAAATTAATAAACCCTGAGAAATAGAAGCCCTAAATATAGTTCACGGGGGACATTGTGCTAAGTTCAAATGCTAAAACCATCAACTCCTGAAGCAGCCCTTGTTGTGAAGTTCACAGTTTTGCTCATACTGAAAGGTTTCCTTCTCAGTGGGTCTTTTCTGGGCATTGCTTTGTGAATTCAGTACATGTATAATGCAGAAATAGGAAAAGGATTTCCAGTACAGTATAAACTACACACAAGAAAGAATATCTCAAAGGTGAATTCCACTGACATTGTCCATACAGGACAGAGTTCTGATCCTGCAAATACATTGTGATGAATAACTTTACTCCCATGCACCAAGTTACTTATGTGCATAAATTAGGGTTGCCAACCCTCCAGCATTGCCCTGGAGTCTCCAAGAATTAATGATTAATCTTTTATTAAAGATTGTGTCATGTGATGAAACCTCCAGGAATATGTCCAACCAAAATTGACAACCCTGGCATAAGTGTTGGAAGGAGCAGCTCTCATGAGATTGAATCAGTTCAGACCATTAGAAAATAAGCTAGATCTTGTTTGTGCATGCTTCTCACTGCATTATTTATCCGCTGTTGAAAGAAGCTAACAAGTGTTCTGTATTTTCAGGAAACAGCCTGGTAACATTGCTGTGCCATCTCTTCAATGTGCATGGGCTTATTCACCATTTCCAGTTAGACATGGTTACATTACATAGGTTTTTAGGTAAGTCCTTTCTTCAATTCTGTCATCAAAGGCATTTTACAGCTTACGTAGGACACAAACATGGCTCTGTCTTGCTTCAATTATATGTTATAATATTGTTGACATTTTCAAGAATATATATATATAGAAATGTCAGCAATATTATATATATATATATATTCTTGTAAATGTTAGCAATTGAACATTTCTGTAAAATACACTAACATACTTTACAAGCAGTAAAGACTCAGACCAGCTGAAGTCAATGGTGAGACTTCAGTGAACTCTGGATTGGTCTCTAAACCAGTCTTTCATCAGGTCAGATAAAGCTGAACTGCTGATTTTTTTTTTAAAAAACAACCACCTTATATTGAGCCACACACAGACTGTGTAGGCCCACACAGACAGAACCCCACACACACTGTAGAATCAATCCAAATACATCTCAGTGGAAATGGAACTGTAGTGCAGTGTTGTTGTTTTAGTGATTTATAGAGCAGCTAAGAGCCTATTTACAAAATTTAACAAATTATATCAAGCTGTCTGTACTGGATAGCGCTGATGAAAGCCACTGCCGCTGTCACCACTGCCAACAGAAATATTAGCCCCCATGTTGTCAGGGCACCAAAGAAAGAAAGCAAGCCAAAGACAAGTAAGTCCATGCATCGTGTCCTGTCAGAGAGTTTCAAAGTGAGAAAGCACAGCTGCCACTTCTGGAAAGTGCAAGCTCGGCAACAGTCAGGAGGGAACCCCAAACACCAGAGTACTTTGACCTATTTTAACTGCCATGACTGACTGTACAGGGTAAGAAGCAGCCACACAGATCACTCAATCCGAAATTATACAAGGCTTAAAGAATTATCATCAGATCCTTCAAATGATGTATATATTTGATATATAGACATACAGTGCTAGCTGTAAAAAAAAAACCTACTGAAATAGTACATATATATATATATACACACCAGTTTCTAGCAACTTGAATAAAAGACCAAAAACAATAATTATAACAAAAGCCGTATGCCAGCAGGAATTATCAATGAGTGATTTTCTCTTTCGTGTCACATGCACATACTCAATACTTAGCCTCACATGAGGTGTCTCTGTCCCAGTCAGTACAATATGCATTCCATCCTTCTGGCAATGAATAGCTAAGGAAGTCCCATGCTAGAGATTTCCTTGTCTCTCCTGATACATTTTAGAGACCTGAGTTGCCAGGAAAGCCATTCAATAGCATTGAGTCAATGCCACTGGAATTTTGCTTCTGACCCCTCTTCCCCACTTAACAGGACATTGTCCTCAGAGAGAAGGGTGATTTGGACAATGTTATAATACAGCCTTTGCATATACAAGGTCAATGTCATTTTGCCCAAGGATGGCACAGTGGATTGCCTGGTGTTGAAATATGCTACCACATGGCACAACCAAATTTCAGGAGCAAACCTCAGTGATTTCTTGTGTCAACAGAAGCTGAGAGAAGGCTGTAAAATCGGATCTCAATCTTCCAGGTGGAAAGTTAGCAATTCCAGCACTAGAAACTAAAACAAGAGGGACTTGGATTTTAAAATGCAAGATAGAGATAATTAAAAATATTCCAGGAATTTCCACTTGGATTTCCAAACTACTGAATTTCTGAGGCCCTGCCTACAAGACATGAGCACATCTTTGTCCATGGATAATCAACCAAGTAACAAGCCCCTCTCCCCCACTCCCTCCAACTGACCCCACCTCCTACCTGTCCTGTGAAATAGGTACTGCCTTAATAACATATTACTCACCTACGACAGCAGCCTCAAATAATTACACTCTAGTGTGTATAACTTTGCCTCCCTTGCTCCCAGCCTTATTTTACTTTTAAATGGGAGCCTTCACTAAGGCAAGAAAAGTTTGATTTATGAACTAGGGCCAGAATCCTCTAGGGCCTCACAAAACCTTTCAAACAATTTTTTTCCTCCAAAAGCATCTTAGTAAGAGTGCCAAGCCATGGAAGATGTAGACATTTGAAGAAAATCCCCACGCCCCTGAGCATAACCCCAACTCTTGTTTTAACCCCAGTTTCCAAGAATGATCATGGTGTTGTGACAAATCTTATCCCTGTTTTGCTTTCTAGTTATGGTTCAAGAAGACTATCACAGCCAAAACCCATACCACAATGCTGTCCATGCTGCTGACGTCACTCAAGCTATGCACTGCTATCTAAAGGAGCCCAAGGTAATAGCAAATGAAAACAATAGGACTTTGCATTGACAGAACTTGAGTTTCAAATCATGGTACCAAGATAGATAAAATAGCTATTTTGGAGATGGGGAAAATAGTTAAGCCACTTAAATTCACCATAACTCAAGCTTACATAGCTACTCAGTAGCAAAATCAGAAACAGAGTCCAGTGGCCTGATTCTGATCTCACTTGAATTGGCATAAACAAAGGGCAGTTCTGTTGAAGTCAATGGAGTGATACCCAGGTATAAGTGAACGTGGAATCAGGCCCTATGTTTCATGAGTCACAGTCCTCTAGACTAACCACAAGACCATGCTGCCTCTAAATGCACAGGATAACTGACATCTGGAGTCTGCTGCAGAGCACATTTGTTTCTCATTGCAGGGCACCTTATTCAAATCAGAACTAATATTCATATTAGTAAAAAATAACTGGCACTCAGCAGCAGAAAGTTTTGGAGGCTTGTTCCAAATCATAACGAGAATGATCTTCCACTCTGCTTCTAAATGAGATGAAAGGTATTTCAGAAAGGATTGTGGCCAACATTTTCAAATGTGAGTGTGTGAAGTTAGACAGCTAAATCAGGTATGTTATTTAGGTGTCTGAATCTGGACTGAGATGCCTAACATTAAGCAGATAACTTTGAAAATGTTGCCCTTCGTACACTGATAATACAGTGTGCTTTACTAGTAGTGTAATATACCACTAACATTTTCAAGTAGTTCCTGATGGCGGAGTTGATCTTGTACGATAGGTTAGACTGGTAGTTTTATCCGTAGTTTCTAAACAAGATCTTTGAGACTAAATATCCTTATTTTTGTAGAAGCTATCCTGGTTTTTTAGCCTGTTAATTGCTCATACTAACATAAAAACTGTTATGATAATAATGAGCCAGCATATAGCCAGTGGTGCAAGTAGATTTTAACTCTTACCAGTACAGCGACTCATGGGAGGGACACAAAGGGAGGCACCAGCTAAAGGGGGAGCATGTGACCTCCCCACGTGACCCCCCCATGTGACTCCTCTCCACCCCACTCCCAACCCTGGGAGTCCCTATGCTCTCCCCATCCCCTCTCCATCTTAAGGGGGGCTCTGTCCTCCCGCTGCACTGCCTCCCCCTGGCATTCGGCTGCTCTTCCTGGCAACCAGGCCCTAGAGATAATCCCGGATGCTGCCCAGTGCAGCACAGCAGCTGGCTGGGAGAGTGCCTGGCTCTCCCAGGCAGCCACTGTGCTGTACCAGGCAGAGTCCCAGGCAGCATGGCTGGAAAAGGAGATGCTCTGGCCCCACCCCTTCATCTCTCCGCCTAGGCCAGCAGGGGCACTTGAGCCTGGGAGGATCACTTGACCCTCTCACCAATCCAGTGGTTCTCGAATTGGGGGTCAGGACCCTCAGGGGATGGCAAGATTATTACATGGGGGGTCACAAGCTGTCAGCCTCCACCCCAAACCCTGCTTTGCCTCCAGCATTTATAATGGTGTTAAATATATTAAAAAGTGTTTTTAATGTATCAGGGGGGTGGGACTCAGAGGCTTGCTATGTGAAAGGGGGCACCAGTACAGAAGTTTGAGAACCACTGCACCAGTCGCTGGCCCGACCTCAGCCCCTCTCACCAAAAATGTTCTGTGACTAGAGCCCTGCGCGGATACAAATTTATACCCATGGATGCAGATAGAAATCAGTATCCACTGAACCACAGGCCTGTCCCAGGAACTGCAGCAGCAAAAGGAGAAGAACACGGGGCCACCGGGCAGCCTCATGCTGGCAGCACAGCTGTACTGTCTCCAGCCCTGCCCACTGCCCTGTCCTCCAGCAGGGCTGTACAGACCCCAGACAAGAGACACAGCTGCATGGAAGGGCTGGGGCCAGTAAACAGCCAGGCCAGAGGAGCTGCTGGCATGGGGCTGCCCGGTGGCCCCATGTTCATCTCCTTTCGCTGCTGCCATTCCCCGGAGAACCCTGCGGTGTTCAGCTGATACTGAATGTGTCTTTCCAGTACGGCATATTGGCAATAAATATCTTAATGATATGGCATACCTGATCGTACCAGCTTACTTGAACCACTGCATTATAGCCTGATAGTTTTGATAGATACAAACTGTGCAATGATCTCAAAAGTGCCATACCTGTGGTTGGCTGTGTATAAATAGTTATCTCAGAGGATAGCATTGTAAATTGAACTATAAAACCAAACAATTACATGATGTAGCAATTGCTTTGATTTTCTTGGTAAAAGAATTGTTTGCCTGTTTGTGCTAATGTTGTGGTCAATTTTGTGTGGTCCAGCTTGCCAACTTCCTCACCCCTCTGGACATTATGCTTGGACTGCTAGCTGCTGCAGCTCACGATGTAGACCATCCAGGGGTCAACCAACCATTTTTGATCAAAACCAACCACCATCTTGCCAGCTTATACCAGGTGAGACTGTGCTTGCAGGGCTGGGGAGGATTAAGATGGGTTAGGGCACTGCTGCAATGCATTTTCAGGTTGAGGCTATGGTTTCAAATCTAGCTGAGTTACAGTTGTTACGAGTTTGGCAATTTCAACATAGATCCTCGATACACATTTTTTTGCATTGCAAAACTACCACTGCAACTGAGCAATAGGACACAAATACCACTACCTGTTCAGGACAGTATTAGCGCTGAAAAGGCAGCGAGGCTGGGAATATTTCTGGAGTGGGTGGGCTGCGGTAAGATTGTGTAGATTTGTGGCTTACAATCAACAGTCTTCTCAAAATTCCTTCCCAACCCCACATATGGTGACCAGTTAGACCCTGAGCATGTGAGCAAGAACCAGCCAGCCAGGTACCTGAGAGAGAGAGAGACAGAGAGAGAATGCTCAGTGCCACCTCAGAGCCCTGGCCCAGCCCTTCCAATGTCCCGTCTCCAGCCATGGCCATCTCTTCAGAGGAAGGAGACCAAAACCAAACAAACCCAGAATATGGGGGGGAGGGGAGAAGAGCAGGGAGAGAGAGAATCCCTCCTGACCCTTGCAGGAGACCAGGTGAAGCCCTGAAGTATGAGATTTTAGTCACATAAAATATAAACCAGAAGGGACCCTCACTGCCTCCCAACACCACAGGCAATATTGTCATACAGTCCTACTCATAAATGTGTCCAGCTCTCTCTTAAAACTAATTAAGTTGTAACTCCATATTATTTATGTGCATATATATCTATGTATATAATATATCAATATATAATATATCCATATTATTCATGCATATATAAATCCATGTATGTTTACATGTGCGTTTATATGTCAGCTTTGGCTACTGTATTTAACTTCTTAGAAGCGGCAAGCCTATGTAGCCTGTAGTCAGCTGCAGCAGCATGTGGCATTGGAAAATCCTGACTCCCAGCAGGCATAAGTGGAGTTAGGGTCAGGGAACTGGCTTTGGGGCTTTTCATGTCCAAGAAATACAAAAATGTGTGCACTGACCATGATCCCTGGCGTTCAAAACTCAGACAGTAAATTTGGACCTGTCAAAAAAAAATCTGGTGTATTAGTGATTGATAGAATTCTTTAAACCGTATGCATTTTAGAACGAGGAGAGAGGCTGCGAAAGACCATGTGCCTTTCTGAATACACTAAGCATGATACAGCACAGTCCCGATTTAATAATTTGCTGAGTACTTAAAGAGAGAGAAAGATTCTCTCTTCCTGCCCACCACCATACCCCTCATCCGCCTCTTCCCCACCCCTTCCCCCACCCCCAAGACACTTGTGGTTTTACAGATAAGATGGTGATTGTGTAGGAGTTCTACTGTCCTTCTACCCTGAGATAAAGGAACAGACAGGGCCATGTAAGCCAAGGCCAGGACACAGCAATGCTCACATAGCTATGACTTTGTGACAGGCTTAATTTGATGAATCAGATTATGACAAATTATACCCAAACAGCAACCACAGCTAGATTCTGCCTACATTATTTTGCTCCTGGCTCCTCTAAATGTCAGGGCAATTGGATTGGAGGCTGGAGGAGGGGAGCCAAATGGCTGTGGAAGGCAGGGTTAGGATCCATGGAAAGAGAAATGTGGGAGAGCCATCTCATACAAACCCTGAGTTCTGACAACAGAAAACAGAATCTTAGAATCATAGAATATTAGGATTAAAAGGGACCTCAGGAGGTCATCTAGTCCTCAAAGCAGGACTAACACCAACTAAATCATTCAAGCCAGGGCTTTGTCGAGCTGGGCTTTAAAAACCTCTAAGGATGGAGATTTCCACCACCTCCCTAGATAATTTTTTTCTTTCAATAGTCTATTTAATGTCCAGTCTTCCTCACTTCCTGTTAGGTTTTGATTTACCTCTTCCCAACTGGGTTCCAGCCAGAAATAGAAGCCTTCTCACAGAGAAGCCCATTCTCATGTCATTCGTAGCCCAGTTTTGTGGTTTTGAGAGATGTGGGTAGCTCAGAGAAGCACCCAGATTTGGGGGATTTATTTACATCACTGAATCTTCTGAGGTTTGATCATCAGAAATATCAATGGCCTTCTCATGACAGCCACTACCCTCTTTGAGAACATTCTCTTCCACTTCTTTTGTGACTGTCTAAGGAACAGTATAATATTGGCCCCTAGTAATCTCATTATGATGGGCTATCCAGTATGGGAACTGTAACAATCCGTACCATGGGTTTTAGGCCCTAAACATAATGAAAGCTTCCTACAGCCAGCCATATATATGTCTGTGTCACATAGCAGTTCAAATAAAGGGTTAAGCTTCCTCTAGATCATGAGTTAATTTTTAAGAAACACACCAGTTTGCAATTCACACTAACCCACCACCTCTTAGTCTGCTCCCCAGTGGCGGCTCCAGGCATCAGCGCTCTAAGTGCGTTCCTGGGGCTGCAAGCTGTGGGAGGTGCTCTGCCAGTCCCTGTGAGGGCGGCAGTCAGGCAGCCTTCGGCGGCGTTTCTGTGGGAGCTCTGCCAGTCCCATGGATTCAGTGGCAATTTGACGGCAGGTACGCCAAAGCCGCAGAACTGGCGGACCTCCCATAGGTGAGCCGCTGAATCCGTGGGACCGGGGACCTCCTGCAGGCACACCGCCAAAGGCAGCCTGCCAGCCGTGCTTGGGGCGGCAAAAAAGCTAGAGCCACCCCTGCCGCTCTCTGTTTGGTTTATATCCCCACAGGCTAAGGCAATCTGATACCTGTTGGCAATTAGCCGTAATAAGTCAGCAGAGGGGTCCTTGGTGGAAAGCTGACAATTCTAATTGCTAGCAGCAGCTGTATGGTTTCTAGCTGCTCGCGCTTAATGCTAGAGATGTATGGCTTCGTGCTCAGCTGTCACTTGTTAACCTGATCTTTCTTTAGTTGTCCAGAGTGAATTTAAAATATGGGGGAGGGAAGGGGTGAAGAGAGAGACTGAGAGCTTTTATGCAGTCTTGCTGTATAATATTAGACCATGATGGGCAGTGGGTGAAGCTTCCCCTAGGGGAGGCTAACTCTGCCTCTTCCACCTGTGGCCCCTCCCCCACTCCACCCCAGGGTCCACCTCTCCCCGGCTTGGCTCCCTCCCCACTCGGACCCCCTGCCACCACTCTCACCATGTCCCTCCTCTCCTCTCCCCACCCCCACAAGCTCCCCCACTCTCACTGTGTCCCTCCTCTCCTCCACCCCCTTTCCCCATGAGGTCCCCTCCACCCCATCCCCAGTCTCTCCTCCCCTTCACCCCTCTCCCCCATGGGGGCGGGGGGCTGAGGAGGGAAGTGGCAGGCAGCAGTCAGGGGGAGGTCTCATGGGGAGGGGGGTGGAGGAGAAGAGGGATGTGGCAAGCAGCAGGGAACTGTGGAGAAGGGGGCTGGAGTGGAGGACAGGAGGGACTCACCAGGCAGTGGCAGATGGGCAGTGGGGGCCTCTGGGAAAGGGCAGAGCAGTAAGGAGAAGAGGCAGAGCGCAGGCGGGTCCACCATTGCCCAGGCATCCAGCAGCCTCCCCTGGCCTATTATATCCGCTGCCCATGCATGAGAAATTTACAGAACTGAAAACACTCAAACTTTTTATTCTTCTAGTAGGAACTAAGTAATTATCATCGTATCTTGCACTTCTATAGCAGCTTTCCTCAGAGCATCTCAGAGTACTTTCCGACATTAACTAATCAAATCCCATCTCTTTCCCTGAATATACAGAAACATCTCATGGTTTTAGTAAAACAAAAAAAGAGCTGTGATAGGAAGAATGAATTAGAACAGTAAATTCAGAAAATGTGAAAGAAATAAGAAAGAAAAATAGATAATGTGAGCATCTAGCTGGACCTGTTTTCCCATATATTTCCCTCTCTCCTCTCAGATCTGCAGTAACATGATCTACCCAATTTTCTTCTTTCCACTTTAGTTACTAGGTACTAATAAATGGTATGTCAAAGAAACAGTATAATAGAACTTGGAGAATGCAATAAGCATTTGTCATGGATGTCTCCTCAGCAACAGGGCGTCTTGATAATAAGATAGTTCTGAGAAGAATTGTTATAGTTTATACTGTCACCATCCACTATCTTACAATAGGTCTGTATCTGTTGAGGGCAGATTGGAGGCATCTTGATGTCACGTATGTTATTTTAAAATTTATATTGTGGCAGTGCCTAGTCAGGACTCCATGTGCTAGGCACTGTCCAAACACATACTAAGAGACGGTGCCTGCCTCAACGAGCTAACATACTATTTGTTATATGATTCTGCAGGTACATCAGACTTTGGTCACTTATTCCAGTTTATATATTTCCTCCTAACTAAAAATCATAAGTAACAAAGACAGATTGAAAGAAAATATGAATTATAGGAGGAGCTGGTAGCAATATTGATAATTAAAGGTTGCCAGACCTTTTCCATTATAAGACCCTGTTTTCAATAGCTTATAACTTTGGTTGGACTGAAATTTTCCATGTCTGTCTCAGACTAATTTTTTTTTAATTCTTATTTTTTACTTAAAGTTACAGCTAAAACAGTTCAGCCATTTCTGAGAGTGAGATTGAAGAAAAATACATTGCTTTGCCCTTTATTAAAAAAAATTACAACCATTTGATAGAGAAGTTCTAGTGCCTTTATGCTTTGCAGCAATGACTTGAAATCTGGCAGGGTGTTGCTGGGGGCCTCAATGCCTCATCTTTAAATTGCAGATTATATCACCCCCTCATTTCACAGGAGTGTTGTGAAGATAAATTCATTAATATTTATGAAGCATTTGGATACTTGAGTGATGAGCACCATAGAATAGCCCATGAGGAAATTAATAATTCTGCCTTCAGAGCAGGGTGTGAATAGTGTGCAATAAATAAGGCCTATGGCCACACATTGAACAATGAGGAAATAGCTGCTCAGTAAGTAAGCACCATCTGTTCTGTGCACTGAAAATTAGTAAGTGATCGTGCCATTAAAGACTGTATCATAATGCATAAGCGCAAGAGGGTACAATTAAGGTTTCATAGGTTTTATGGTCCCTTCTCCTCCTCCTTCCTCACCACACACTCTCTCATGATCCCTCCTCCATGTAGTCCCTCATGGTCCCACCACCTCATCCATGCAATCGCTTGTGGTCCTTCCTCCTCATCTGCACAATCCCTCATGAGGTCTGTCTTCCTCCACCATGCAATCCTTCATGGACCCTCCTGTGCTGCCCGATCACTCACGGTCTCTCCTCCTCCTCTTTCTTCATGCAATGTCTCATGGGCCCACCTTGTCCTCTTCATCTAATTGTCTAGACAGTATTTGGTCCTACCATGAGGGCAGGGGACTGGACTTGATGACCTCTTGAGGTCCCTTCCAGTCCTAGAGTCTATGAATCCCTCATGGCCCCGTCTCTTTCTCCATGTGATCCTTTGTGGTCTGACCTCCTTCTCTTCTGTACAACCCCTTGTGATCCTTCCTCTTCCGTGTGATTCCTCGTGGTCCCTCTTCCACTACCTCACAATCCCTCATGGTCTCTCCTTCTCCACACAGGCCTTCATGAGCCCGTCTCTTTCTCCTCCACACAATCCTTTGTGCTCCCACTTCCTCTATTTGCATGTGATCCCTTGTTGTCCCCTTCCACTATGTAATCCCTTGTGGTCTCATCTCTTCCTCTTCACATGATTCCTGTGGTCCCACCCTCCTCCACGCACTTTCTTGTGGTCCATCCTTCTTCTCCCTAGGTGATTCCTCATGGTTCTTCCTCCCTGCATTCCTTTGTGGCAACTCCCTTTAGTCTTCTCCCTTGTCACTTTTCTCTTTGTGATGCCTCTCTTATCTCTCCCATACCTGCCCCTACAGAAACCAGATCAGTTCCTTAACAAACTCTATTTGCATGTGATCCCTTGTTGTCCCCTTCCACTATGTAATCCCTTGTGGTCTCATCTCTTCCTCTTCACATGATTCCTGTGGTCCCACCCTCCTCCACGCACTTTCTTGTGGTCCATCCTTCTTCTCCCTAGGTGATTCCTCATGGTTCTTCCTCCCTGCATTCCTTTGTGGCAACTCCCTTTAGTCTTCTCCCTTGTCACTTTTCTCTTTGTGATGCCTCTCTTATCTCTCCCATACCTGCCCCTACAGAAACCAGAGCAGTTCCTTAACAAACTGACACCAGCCCTTCCCAAGCTCACGCCTGGAGCAAGTGGGCAGGAGCTGCTGACGTCACAGCATTGTTGCATTATCTCGTAGAATTAGGGTGGCTTCTCATGCATCCCCAGAATACCAGTCCAGTACTTCCAAAAATGTCATGGGCCTGTCCCAGCCTGCATGACCCTGCCCTCGTGGGTGTGACCTTGAACACACGGAGGATGCTATTTTTGAGCGCTTGCCACCCCACCAGTGTGACCTCACTAATAAGGCTATGATTTAGTTATGGATATTTTTAGTAAACATCATGAAAATGTCATGGACAATAAATAAAAATTCACAGCCTGTGCTCTGTCCATGACTTATACTATAAATACCCCGACTAAATCTTGTGGGGGGACCTCCCAGGGAGCCACTGCTCAGCAGGGCCAGAGGCCCCAGCTGCTGGGGGCCACCAAGCAGCAGCTGCTCTGACCACCCCCTGGAGTGGGAGGGAGGGGGCCATGGGGCTGCTGTTCGGCCTAGGGGGGCAGTGCAGCCCAGCTGCCAGGGTCTGCCCCGGAACCGTTGCTGGGGGCCGCCAACTAGTGGCTGCTCCAACTGCCCCAGGGACCACTGCTGGGGAGGGAGGCGGGAGGCTGCTGTCTGGGGGGGGCAGGGCCAGCACAGCACCAGCTGCCAGTGCCAACCCAGGACCACCGTTGGGAACTACTGATCATCGGCTACTCCGGACACCCCCAGGACCGCTGCTGTGGCCACCCCGGGACCACTACTGGTGGCTGCTCTGGGATCGCTGCCAGGGGGCGCCAAGCTGTGGCTGCTCCAGCTGCCCCCGGGACTGGTGCTGGATTGGGGGGGCTGTTTGGGGGAAGGCGGGGCTGCGGTTTGGGGGGGCAATGCAGCACCAGCTGCTGGGGACTGCCCTGGGACCACTGCTTGGGGCAGGGGGGGGCAGGGCAGGGGAGGCCTCTGCTTATGAGAGGGCCAGTGCAGCACCAGCTGCTAGGGGCCACCCCCTGGGACTGCTGGCAGGGGCCACCGAGCAGCAGCTACTCGCCCCCGGGACAGCTGCTGTGGGCAGGGGGGGGGGGGGCAGCGGCCACTGCTCAGTGGGGCCAGGGGTATGGTGCTGCTTTGGGAGCAAGGGGCGGCTGCTTAAGGGAGAGCCGGGGTGGGGGAGGGAGGGAGTGACCATCGCAACAGCCACTGCTCAGATGGTCCCCAGGCCCAGCTGCCTACGCTGCCCGACTAATGGCCTGCGCGGCTGGCCCCAGAGCCACTCCAGCAGCAGCCAGTGCGGCTGTCCCCGGGGCCGCCCTGGGCTCAGCCACTCTGGCCACTGCAGTAGTCATGGAAAGTCACAGAATCCATTACTTCCGCAACCTCTATGACAGACATGGAACTCTACTCATGAACCATGTGTGCAAGATTTAAAAACAGGCTTGTCTGGCTTAAAATCAGACAAACGACCTGCCTGCTTGGGAAGAAATGTGTCAGGTACCAGGACAGGCCCAGCTAGTCCTGAACACAGCTTGTATTTCCCATAGCACCCCTGCGTCACTCAGTGCACAGGATTCAGTAAATGTTCAATATTTCTTTTTATCTTCATCATTTGGCTACCACAGACAGAAACTGAACCGACTACAGAGGGTGGCCCCAGGCCCTACTTACTGCTCACTACTCAAAGCCTGCACTGAATGCAGAAATTGGGGAGCATTGTGTAATGTAGAGATGCTTTCCCTTTTCTCTCCTCTCCCAGCTGAGGGAAAAATATATCCCTCCCTGCCAGAGCCACAGTGTTTCGTGATAATTATCTAACTGCAAGCCCCAGTCCCACCACAATGTTTGGGCACCAGTTGCAACGTTCCCGGCTACACAGGTGCAGTGTATATACGTGTCTTATTAAACACTGCTAGAGTGTGTTGTGTTAGGAATATTATGGGATTAGGATCTTTGCATCTTCATATTATAAATCCAGGACACATTGGGCATCTTGGCTGCAATTCACCTTGGAGGGCTTTTGCAAAGACCCTCCCCATATCACTCATGTTCCAAAGAGGTTTGTGGAATGCAAGCTACACAGGGAGGTATTTACACCCTGTGTGCTGCAGACAGCAGCAATGCACGGGCCAGGGGACCCAAAATGCCCCTATTTCCCCCACACACACACACACACAAGCCCTGGGGAGGTGCAGGGGATTCTATTCCAGCTCATAGGATGCAGTAATATCTGCTGGGAGCAGCACTGCAGACCTGCAACCTGCCTCTGAGCTTTGAGGGGTGGATTTTGCTCTTCCTCTCCACAGTACATCTACCTTTGTGTGCTTCAAATGAATTTCACACATTAAGAGCCACACACATCAGTAAATTAGACTGGTGCACATAGAACCTTGATGGAGGTGGCAGAAGAAGTAGACTGCATCAGGGAGCCTGCTTGGCTGGAACATGAAGCTGATATAATGGGGAGATTGGGACGTGCTGTGCAGGAAAACCAGGTATGGGAAGTCAATGAGAATGTGGAGAAGGGGCTGAGAGCCATTTGGATGGAGGTGAAGATTGAGATCACATTAAGACTTTTGTCTGTAGGTCTTTTGTCTGCCTCGTTTGTTGCAGAAGTTGGAAGGTGTGTAGTGAATGAGGCAGGGGATTGCAGAAAGAGAAAAGTGGTCTCATGCTTAAAGCAGTTAAATGCTGCCTTGGGGAACTGGGTTATCTCCCTTCCTCTGCCACAGAGTTCCTATGTGGTGGTGGGCAAATCACTCAACCAAACTTTGCGCAGGTGGTCCTCATTTTCTGGGTACTCAACTTCAAAGCCTGGGGTAGATTTACAGAAATACTGAGCGCTCACAAGAGCTGTAACGGGCTATATAATCCTAAATACAGGGAAAAATCAGGTCCTAGACTTCTCGAATGAAATGAATGAATACTTCTAACTTTAATCTCTCTGTACCACAGTTTCCCATCTGTAAAATAGGGATAATACCACCTACTTGTCTGACCGGAGTGTTATGGAAATAAATAATATTCCTGAAGCACTCAGACACTATAGTGAGGAGCACCGGAGAAAAGTTCATTACTAAATTAATAATTCTGTCTTCAGAGCAGGATTTGAGTACTGTACAGTAATTAAGGTCTAAAGTCACGCATTGAACAACGAGGATAAAACAAAACATTGAATGGCTGTTCATTCATTGAAACTGTCCCTTACGTGAGTAATTTATTTATATACACTGACAGCAAAGTCAAAGGAATGAGATAAAGATGTGTAAATAAGCATCCGCAGGAGCACTGCATAAGAAATGAAGAACAGTAGCTTAAATACCAGAAACTTGAAAAAAACAAATTTTCCCTGACATTACCAATTATTTCTTCCATGCTTGTATGTGTGTCTTGTCCATCCAAGTGTGATCCTTCTCACACATCTTTGTTTTATGCTTCGGGACATGTTCCCTCCCAATGCTTTCTGTAGGAGACTGGCATGCTAGAATGCCATGCTTCCTTCCAGGAAGTGTGTGCCCTTAGAATATCAGGTCTCTAAACCATAACCACCTGTCTGGAACTATAAACAAATAGTTTCTCTCAGTTACGCTTCATCTCCATCTGACACCTTATTTCTTACTGCCAACTTAAAAACACACTCCAAAAGATGTCTGAATTCCCTCTTACCTAAACGACCCCAAGGGCATTGTGTTAATTCCACCATAGCCTTCCATGACTGACTAAGTCACTAGCTGGAGATCCCAGGAATTACCAGTCTGGTGCTCTCCAGGAAAGCTGACTGAAAGTCTAAGGATAAAGTAATATATTTAATATAGAGGAGCCAGCCAGAGACCCCAGCCAACAGGACCAGAAGCAGACAAAACAGGGACCTTTGGACACTCCATCTGAAACTGCAGAATGTTCTCTGACTTTCTCTGCCCTGTGCTGATTGATTGTATGTGAGGAGGAGCTGAGAGGTTGGAGCAATCTCTTCACTTCAGCTTCACTCCATACCTGCCCCTTCTATGCTCTCCTTCCCTGCCCCAGGGCCATCCTTAGCCATAGGCAGAACAGGCAGCCGCCTAGGGCACCACTAGGTCTGGGGGCACCGCTCTGCTGGGAGCCCAGACAGATAGAAAGCAGTGGAGCATGTAAGAGCAGGGCTGCTGGGTCCTAAAGAGAGCTGAATGCAGCACAGTCTGAGGGAGGGGATTGGCTGCTGGGAAGGGGTGGGGGAAGGAACTCACCTGTGAGTGTGACTCTTTCCCCTGGCGTGAGGTGAGGCAGGCTCAGCGGCTCTGGCAGTATCTTTTGTTGTCCCCCTGAACATCCATTCTTCTCCCCCTGCCCCACGGAGCACACACCCCCCTCGTTTCTCTCTCTCCCATTCCCTCCATCAGGGCTGGGTCAGGTGAGGTGCTGGGGGGGGGAAGGGAGGCTGGCTGGCTGCTTGCTGAGGATTGAAAGGGAAAGCCAGGATTGGAAGGGTCACTGGGGATAGCCAGATAGCGTGTGTGAAAAATCAGGACAGGCAGTTGGGGTAGCATGAGCAGATGTCCCACTTTTATAGGACCAGTCCCAATTTTTAGGTCTTTTTCTTATATAGGCTCCTATTCCCCGCCCCCAGCCCCATCCTGATTTTTCACACTTGCAGTCTGGTCACCCTAGGTGGGAGTAATTGGTGCTTATATAAGACAAAGCCCCAAATATCAGGACTGGCCGTATAAAATCAGAACATTGGAAGGGTCGCACAGGACTGGGCTGGGGATAGCCAGATAGTGTGTGTGAAAAATCAGGACAGGGGTTTGGGGTAGGGTGAGCAGATGTCCCACTTTTATAGGACCAGTCCCAATTTTTCGGTCTTTTTCTTATATAGGCTCCTATTTTCCCCCACACACACACCCCGTCCTGATTTTTCACACTTGCTGTCTGGTCACCCTAGGTGGGGGTAATTGGTGCCTATATAAGACAAAGCCCCAAATATCAGGACTGGTCCTATAAAATCAGGACATCTGGATCTGGTCACCCTAGCTGGGGAGCGTGTCTCTCCCCCGGGCTGGTAGCGATCCATCTCATCCAGTGGGAGTGGCACAGGGCAGGATGACCAATCCAAACATTGGGGACACCTGACCTAGAGAGCCTCCTGAAGCATGGTGATCATTTTGATTTAAATGGACTTGAACTGTACGAAGAATTGAGTTGTTGCCACATGCAAAATCGATGATGGACATTGTACAGTTTATTCATACCAGCAAACTTGTTGACATATATCCTAATGTGTACATTGCCAGTCGTATTCTACTGACAATTCCTGTAACAGTAGCATCAGGAGAACGGAGTTTCTCAAAACTAAAGCTCATTAAAAACTATCTCCGCTCTACAATGAGTCAGGAACGCTTAACTGGTCTTGCTGTTCTTGCAATCGAACAAGACACGACTTTGTCATACGATGACATTTACTGATTTTGCAGCCAAAAAAGCCAGAAAGATTGCTTTTAATTAACAACTAATCCTTGTTTTAATACCTCTTCATATAAATTTCCAATAAAATGTTGACAAATTTTAAAAAGTATATTATTTGCATCATTCTGTCAAATCAGAATTTTTTCTATAGTGCTACTTCTTTAGTGCTAGTCCATCAGCATTACAGTGTGCTTAATTAAGTTAAACTGGTTTTAATAACATGCATGTGGCAAGTTTTCCAATACTGTAAGCTTATGTTTGTGTTGCTAAGAGCAAGACAGGCACAGGGGCACCAGTTTAATAATCCTGCCTAGGGCACCATAAATCCTAAGGACGGCCCTGCCCTGCCCTGCCCTGCCCCATCCCTCCCACACTTTTCCCTGTTCTTTCTATTTAGCTGACCCCCTAACTAAACCCTCCCAAAAAAACAAAAACAAACAAAATCACTAACATGTCCTTTGTTGCCATCACATTGTTCACCCTGGTTGTTTGTTTTCACCATTCTCCCATCCTGTGTCTGTCTTGTCTATTTAGACAACACTGTCTCATTGTTTCCCTGTACTCCCCAGCTGGTCTGTCTGTACCCATCTGTTGGGCTCAGGTCTAAGACAGACTGTAAACTGTTTGAGGCAGGGAATACCTTTTTTGTTCTGTGTTTGTACAGCACCTATCACAATGAGGTGCTGGCCCATGACTAGGGCTCCTGAGCATTATAAGTAATAAATAAATAATAATAGTAATAGACAACGTTACCAGACCATGTCAAAAATCAACCTGGCTTCTGTAAGGCAAATGAGTGCCTCTATAAAGTAAAAGCTAATAGATGAAGGTGACCCAGTGGGCATCATTTAGATATGATTTTAATAAGGTACATTCTTGGAGACTCTGCGGGAAAACAACTAAACATGGAGCAAGGGGAAAGTCTTATCAAGGCAGATTCCAAACTGATTAAGCAATAGCAAAGTAATAATGGTGACTGACTGTTCCCCAGAATGGAGACAATTAATAGTGGATCAGTCCAGAAGTCATTACCAGCTTTATTAATAAACATATGTTACCGCAGACTAAATCCTTCGGTCTACAGCTTTGTCTACACTACACAGCTTTTAGTACGGCCGTGTCACTAAAAGTCGGGCAGCATAAATGCTGTTTGTCAGCACTTTCGCCAACAAAATACTTCCACCCCCTACGAGCGGGGTTCGTGTTGTCGACAGGGGAGAGCTCTGCCTGTTTACACTGCCACTTGCTGCAGCAAAACTCTTGTCTTTTTTGAGGGGAAGGGGCTTTTTTAAGCATCTGTGAATGATAAAAGTTTTGTCTTTCAATTGGCAGTGTACACAAAGCCTAAGTAAGAGCCACAGAAGGCCCCAATCAGAGCAAATTCAATGTGATTCTGTTGCACTGAGGGAAAGGGCATGGCACAGAGAGCCATGCAGAATGCAATGGCATCCGCAGCGGCCAGCAGAAGGGACTTTAAGAGACAGTAAATCCCATCCTGGCCACTGAAGATCTGGTCTCAGTCGAGTTCCTTTGTCACCTCTCAGCTGGATTACAGCAACACAATCTACCTGGGTATGAAGCCTTCAGCACTCAGGAAACTCCAACTAGTACAAAACACTGCAGCGCATCTGCTCAGCAACACAGACTGCCATGAGCACATCACACCTGTCCTCTGCATTTCTCATAAAATTTCGTAAGTGAAAATTCCTGCTTAGACTCAATTATTTTGGGTAGTCAAAGCTATAGGACTATAAGAGACAGTCCTGATGTATTTCAATACATTAGGCAATTGGACAGCAAGAGAATGGATAAAATTTAACTTGGCTAAATAAACAGTAATGCACAGTGTCAAAAGTAATCTGAACTTTGCATTAAAAGCCATACTCCTCAAATCCATGAGCTCCTCAGAGGAAAAAGACTTGGGAGTCATTATGGATATCTCAAGGTCTTCTAACTTCTTTGTGAAAGTCCATTGTATGCCCCTTGGTTGTTCTGTGCTCTCTCTCATTACCCAGTCTACTACCGGTAAAAGGATCCTGGGTTACACAAGAGAGCCTTGTCTGACATCAGTATTAACCTCAGATGGCATACTGTAATCAGTTTGCTGTTACGTATTATTTTGCATGTAGTATTTTCATAGAAGCTCTGAATGATGCAAGCTGTATTAATCAGGGCAATTAAACTTCAAGATATGTGGCACAAGCTGGTTGCGGGGGAGAGGCTAGAGGCATGGTAAGCCCAGGAAGTGGAATGCAAAGCCCCCTGGGCTCTCACTTTTGCCTCTTTCCTACCAGCTGCTCCAACTCCACCTGTGAGTGGAACCTCAATATGAAATTGACTGGCTGTTTTGACAGTTTCATTTTGAGTCTCAGCCTCACCTGAGAACAGAGAAAAGTGATGCTGACAAGGTGTCTTGCCAATTTCACTTTGAGGTTCCATTTGCAAAGGAACTGCTAGTCTGTATTAGACCTATGGGCCTCATATCTTGTCTCTCATGGTAGCCAGTACCAAATATTTTAGAAGAAGGTGCAATATGCTGTAATAGGCAATAACTTGTCCACAAGGAAAGCTATTTTCCTAACCCTCAATAATTAAAAACTAGTTCACGTCCTGAAATATGAGGGCTTATCTCTTCCAAAACTTTTCTGGGTTTGTTTTAATCTTACCTTTAGAATCTCTGGATCTGTATGCTATCAATATATTTTCTCATTTTTTTAAATCTACTCAGCTCTTGGCCTGAGTGATATCTTGTGACAATGAGTTCCACAGCCTAATTTGTTTTGCAAAAGAAAATATGTCCTTTTATCAGTTCTAAATTTTGTTGCTTTTTCGTTTAATTGAACATGTGGGGAAGAAAAGATGTGAGGATGGTCTGAGCAGAACAAGATTCCAGGAAAAAGAGTAAATTCTAAGCAGAATAGGCTAATAGGTGCAGCATAGCATGATGAGCAGAGAGAAGCAAAGATGTAAAAGAAGGAAGGAAATTGGAAAGGGAGGCATATTCTGGAATGAAAAAGAAACGAGAGCAGGGGAGAAAGAGAAGAGAAAAGATGGAAACTGAACAAAAAAAGGAACAAAAATAGAAGGGACAGATACATCACTTATGTCAAGTATCAGGGGGTAGCCATGTTAGTCTGGATCTCTAAAAAGTGACAAAAAGAGTCCTGCAGCACCTTGTAGACTAACAGACATATTGGAGCATGAGCTTTCGTGGGTGAATACCCACTTCGTCAGACGCATTCACCCACGAAAGCTCATGCACCAATACTTCTGTTAGTCTATAAGGTGCCACAGGACTCTTTGTCGCTTATCACTTATGATGTTACTAAAACACTGTGAAAAATGAATTTGTTTACCGGCTCATCTATACTATTTGTTTCTTTGCAACTATTTAATAAACAAGTGGTGGTGTGAATTTTTTTAAGTGCTCTTAGTGCATGCCAAGGTCTCAAAAATAATAGTGTGTTTGAGGTAGTCGGCAGTAGGAAGACATCTGACTCCTGGCATGACCTGATTGCCTGAGGTTTGGCATACCTATAGCATTTAAGTTAGCTAGGCACTCCATGAGATTTGGGGTCTTTGGCTGCAGTATCAGGTGTTGTCCACTGGTAGTGGCAGGAAACCTGATGAGATGGATCACTTATAAGGTCTGGCAAATCTTAGGCATCTCTGTTAAATGTAAGAAATCTATCCACTATGTCTTTTTATTTCCTTACCTCCTTTCTCCTCAGAATGTCTCTGTGTTAGAAAATCATCACTGGAGATCAACAATAGGCATGCTTCGAGAATCCAGGCTACTTGCCCATCTACCAACGGAAATGACGTAAGTGCCACCCATGTGAAACATCCTGATAAATTCCATGGCAAACAAACGAATAGCCTATTTCACTGCTTGATTAAAAACCATAAGCAGAGGGGCCAAAGGCTGATTGGAGGCTGAGCTAGTGTCTCACCCGCTCCTGAAGGTGATGTAAAGCACATTGGCCTGGTAGTGTGGGATGCACCTGGGCTGAGGCTTCACTAGGAATATTATCTACAAGTTTGTCACTGCTGCTAATACTTGCTCAGCTACACCAATATTAGCATGGTTAGGAGGCCAAATGCTGAGAAGGCACCGATGGCTGCCCGTTGTGGGTGGTGTTCTTTACACCATATCAATTAAACCTGCTCAGAGTTAGTGTTAACAATGGTGGGAAATAGAAGACATAGCTAGGGTAGATATGCCCTAGGTGTCTCCCACACTACCAGAAGAATGTGCTTCAAATCTGTCCGTTTCTGAGCAGAGGGAGATGGCAGTCAGCAGAAAGAACAGAGACTGAACGTAGACGGAGCTGACCATCGCGTGCTGGTTTTTGCTGCAATTGTTTGTGTGTACGTGTGCACAGTGTTGATCCTTGGGAAATGTATGGAGACAAATTTTTCACATTAACCATCAAGCAGTCTCCAGTGTTAATTTTTAATCACTGGTAACTTGGGAAGAATGCAAACAGATTATATAGAAAGGACAGGCTTTCTATCCCATTAGTAATTTCCTAAATCATCCAATCCCCTTCTTCTCAGTCCTTCTTTAAAGAAATAATGTACAATGCCTTGGTGTTTGTGTGGCTGCCAGTCTAAAACCCTATGACATTAATTCTTCTGGATGCATTTTGTGTTCACTCAATAACACATCCTGCTGTTCAGTTTGCATTCTTCACAATACTTTATGGAAGCTCCCTGGGCAATTTACACCAACATGATTATTCTACCACACAGCCTATGCCATATACATCCCATTGCCAGCTAAACTGCTGGTCTCCTGCAAGCTATCCCAATGGAGAACAATGAAGTGGAATCCATCTGTTAGCTGAGTCATCACATAATACTCAGAAGGAGGCAGGCTATGAAGTAGTTTAAAACTATTGATGTTCAACAATCCCATGTTCAAAAGGGCTCATTTTTCTTGCCTGCAGCCAGGATATCGAACAGCAGCTGGGCTCCCTCATCTTGGCAACAGATATCAATAGACAGAATGAGTTTTTGACCCGGTTGAAAGCTCATCTCGAAAATAAGGATCTGAGATTGGAGGATGCACCAGACAGACATTTTATGCTGCAGGTACTTTTTTTTCCCCTTAAAGGAACAGTGTATGTATGTTAACTCAGCCTCAGCGTACCCATTACCCACCATCTTAATTGCTTTGCTGCTGTCGCCTAGCATGTTTCAAAGCAAGCAAAAACGTACCTCCACTACTTCCCCAGGTACCAGGTGTTATGTTATAATCTGAATAAAGCAGATGCAGCAAAGGATCAACTATTATTCACCTCTTGAGTTGCAGGCCACTTTGTCTCTTGCCATGTCTCTCTCCCCTTGCCCTGTTGTGGCAACTGCTACTTCAGCAGAGGGTAGGAAGCTCAGCCTCTTACTCCAGCCACTGACAATGCTTTTTCACAGAGGAGCTGGCAGTAGGTGCCCAAGCAGTGGTCACTTCGTTGATGCTCCTAATCTCCATCTGCATGGAGGAAACCACTGCCATGGCAGTGTTTCCTCAGATAATGAAAGAACCAAATCTAATTTAAAATCAAATGGACTCAGATTACTTCTTCCAGCTATACTGCAGTAGTTAATGGTATCTTCAGAACAAATTTCCACCCATTACATCACCTTCACTATTAGCCTAAAGGTAGCTGTATGCTGAATTTTTTCTGTAGAAATAGCATCACACGAAGCTGCCTGCTCCTAAATAGCTTTTATCATACAAAACACCTCAAGTAATTATCATCAGTTCAAAACAAACTCTAATTGCTGCCAGCTTAAAATACTTTGCTGAGGTTCTGCTGGGGTCAGGTGAGGGAAGGAATGATATTCAGGTAACTACTCCTTCAGAAGAGTAATATATGTACTAATTTGCCTGACTTACCTCCTTGAACAAAATATCTTAGGTCTGGTTTCTTCATGGACCACTACATTTAGGCAATGGATTTGTAATTATGCTTCACAACAGATCAGGCAAAATGATGGTGCAAAATGTAGCACGGGTTCCAGTGGAGAAAACATGAAAAACAACTGTGCTTTCCTGTGAAAATTCAGACCTGTGAATTGGGGGAAGGTGCTACCAGTTCCTCAAGGTCTATTGGATTAAACTGACTGGCCTCAATATTACTTATAAAACATACTTTAGTAGTTTACTTCTTTATACCATTTTACAGATGGGGAAACTAAGGCTCAGAGAACATAAATGATTTTCTTATGGTCACAAAGCTAGTTAGTGTCCAGCTAGAATTAGAATGCAGGTCTCTTGATTTCTAGTCTCATGTCTAGATGACTAGAGTCCACGGTGCCTACCAAATAAGTTGCGCCCTTTTTCCGCCTCCATTTATTTTCTAGAAAGGAGGTAATGACTTTTACCATAGGTGAAATCTGCAATCCCTATAACTTTGGCATCTGCATCAGCATTTTGCCCTATCTGTCATGAAGTCTAATAATAAACCCATCAACTAGATGTACTTTGTCCGGGAAGAAAGCACACAGAAGACATTTTGTTTCAAGGAGGCAAGACCGGCAGATTATTGCATATCTTACTCTTCTGAAGAAGCAGCAGCTACTTGATTATAATTCCTTCCCTTGCCAGTCCTACCCCAGCTCTACCGCAGCAAATCACTTTCAACTGCTAGCAAGGTGAAAACAAGTCAGGGGCAAACCAGAAGGTCCTATGTTTAGCTCAGTAAACAAAAACACAGCTGACCCCTCTGAGCTGACTGTATACACATATTAAACCCAAGCACAATCAAAGTGATATGTAAGGTCACTCACTGACACCATAAAGAAGTGCTGCCCGAATAGTTTCACAGTGGCTTGGCTCTTCATTTCCTTGTCCTCATTGATGGATGCCAAGGCAGGCAGTCAGCAGGAATCAGGCTGAAGCTTTTGTTGGCTTGCCCACCATCAGTCATATCCAAGAGGCTATGCACACTTGGAATGTGGTGCTTCTCTCTTTCTCGCCACTATAAAATGGGGCTCTGAATGAAGGTTTTGTTACAGGCTTGAATAAGTGCTGTTTCCTGAAGCGGCACATTTGGGCAGGGCTCAGTTTCTATAATGTATTCTTGAATCCATCTTGGCAGCAAGCTTGCAGGGCCCAGCAGTTTCACAGCACCTCAGAGTGCAATAAATTCACTGCTGAACAATCGCTAGCTAATAATTTCTTCTCCCCACCACCACTCTCCTCCTTTACTTTCAGATCGCGCTGAAGTGTGCTGACATTTGCAATCCTTGCCGACTCTGGCAGATGAGCAAGCAGTGGAGTGAAAGGGTCTGTGAGGAATTCTACCGGCAAGGTCAGTCCTCTGACATACTGAATTATCCTTTCACTTTGTTCTTTAAGGCACTTAATGTGACAAGAGAGAAATTGGCTAATCTCAAGTGGCGTTTGCTCTGCAATCAACTACCCGATTTCCCCCTAAAATCTCCCAAAAAATATGATGATGAGCAGAAATGGGGCCTTATTTTGCATGTGATTGGTAATGAGGGGCAAGAGGAGGAAAGGAAATAGAAGAGAAGCGGGTATTTCTTTGATCTGATTACCCCTGTAAGACGGTGTCAGTGAGGGTGGTTCTGCTGTGCCTTGAACCTTCAATTAACTGTACAAAATCTCTGGTCATTGTTATCTGCTCTGAGCTGAAAGTCTCATGGGTATGTAGTGCTCAGAAATTACACAGCCATCACTTGTTTTCCTTTGCTTTCCAAAATATAACTACAGTTCCTACCCTTGGAGTGTTACATTTGCTTTTTCCTTCTCCTCTGCTTACAGTTGCAGGGAAACTAGACACAGTCTGAACATGCTCACCACTAAGCCGAGTTCTAATGCAACCTAACTGTAAACATTTTCTAACCCCTACTGAGAGCAAAGCTAAACATGGTTTTTAACATGGTAACGACATACCATTTGGCTCCATCTGCACAGGCCAGGCCAGATTGTTCTACAACACAGTGAGGATGTAGTGGAATTTAATCACTGTTAAATCCCTTTTTTAGTAGTATTAACTGATCCTAAAGGAGGGGGTGAAGATGGTAGAAGAGCAAGCATAGTGCTCTGGCGTACTGAATTTATTGACATTACATGTCCACTACAAATTTAAACCACAATTGAGCATGGTTGTCAGCAATAGCTGGCCTTTATAGGCAGTTTCACACCAGAGTGGTCCCATGGTGGTAAAAACGCCCAAGCCCAATCCACACTACTCATGCTTATACCACTGCTAACATTTCAGACTTTCATATACTTCATCCTGGGTTTTCGTAGCTGTGTTGTCCCAGAGAGAACAGCTGTCTCGGCAGGTCATGGATTGAGATACATTCCACTTTGATTTCTATGAAGCAGAGGATCTTCCTGCTTACAGTCATTTCCTGTGACATCTTAAATTGTTGGTTTTATTTGTTTAGGCATGTATAACAGGCCCTGCCTCCGATTTCTAACTGCAGATTTCTATGTGGAACCATTGTATGATCATGTTGAGACTTGCAGTCTGTCTTTAAAATGGTGATGTCCATCAGGACATCAAATGGAGATGAAATGTAAGGGTTAATGCAGATTTCAATTCTCCTAGGATTTGCTGTTCCATCCATATTATAAGGAATAAAAGATCATATTCAATATTGCCAAGTGGCAAAAATGTTGTTCTCCTTTCTTTTTGGTAGGTGATCTGGAACAAAAATTTGAATTGGAAATAAGCCCTCTTTGTAATCAGCAGAAGGACTCCATACCTAGTATACAAATTGGTGAGCTTAACTTTCATTCTTTTGTCTCTTTCTCCTCCCCACTACCCCCTGAAGGTGCAACACAAGCTAAGCAGAAGATAGACGTGTAGTTTTATACCAAAAACTTCAATAACCCCAGGAGTAACATAGGATGAAAATAAAACCCATTTGCCAAGCAGGCCAGATAAACCAAGAGCAAGGCTGAGTCCAGCCGTAATGTAAACAAGCAGAGGAGTGACACAGTGGCAGCATGCGAGGATGAATGGTCCTCAAAGAGAAGTTCAGACAGTTGCAGCACGATCCCACTTAGTGGAATATGCCACTTGTTTGCTGTGATAGTCCTGAGTGAAGTAAAGGGTTTCATGAAACCTTTTACCTATTTAGTGCTTCCCAGTTAAACTAACTCAAACCCTGCTTCCCATTCTGACCTCCCACAAAAATCCCCACTAAATACTCCATAATCCAGTACTCATGCTGCAGTGGGCATGTAATCTAGTTAGTGAGCCAGCGGAAGATGGTTTCTCAAGGACTCTGAATGAATCATTCATTGTTTTCCATGAGTTCTCTAGAGTCCTGATTTTCCTCCTTTCCTTCTTCCTCCAAGTTCTCACACTGCAACCAACCATGATCTGCCAAGACTAGCAGGCTCCATTGCACTGAGCAGCAGGAGACAGGAGCGGATCCATTCAAAAGTGGCACAGGCTTTCCCTCCGCCACAAGAACTGAATTTGCTGCCTTCACAGCCCTCCCATCCCAGGAAGTGGGCTGAAGGTTAAGCTCAGGCTCCAATGCACTGTTTGTAGACCACTCCAACAGCCCGATGGTTTATTCTTACTCAGTGTTTTCAAAATGCACCTTGTTTCAGACAATGTGCATGACTGAGCAGTTGTGTAACCTTTCAGATACTGTGCCAAACATTCACCATTGAAGAACTGTGTTCTTTACATTTTGTATGCTCCTTCTCCCCTACTCCAAGCCATGGAACACATGAGCTGGAAACAAGTTGAAAAACATGATAGTAAATAACTGATGATTTTGAATCTCCCTTTGTAATTGCTTTGAGTTGGGCAATTCTGATTCACTCCACTACTGAGATCAAGTTCATCTTAGCTGATATGAAACACTGCTTTGGATTGGAATCTTTTTCTATGGAGCAGCAGCATTAGTAACAGATTTCACAAAGAGTGAAACTGAAACAGACCTTTCTAGATTGTGAGATTCACATAGGGAATACAAATAATTATGTTAGCAGTGGCTAAAGAAGGCAATACTAGAAAAACTAAGGGACATTCAGCTCTTCACATTGTTGGGTTCAGACCATACACCTAATGGTTCCAGCAGGCACTGACACACAGCAATGATTTTAGTTGTACCAGCCCTTTCCCAATGTACATTTCAGGAGTTATTACCTTTGTAAGATTGGGATTATACATCAATGGGAACATTCAGGCAACATTGCCTCACTTTTTCCTTAGGGTGGGTCTCTCTTACCATATGTGTGAGAGGCAGACCTCTGAGAAAGCCACCAGATGCCAGAAAGCAAAGGAACCAGGAGTCAGAAAACCCCAGTTCTAATTCTAGATTTGACACTCTCCTTTTCTGACCTTTGACATTATTGGGCCTCAGTTTCCCTATTTGTAAGGCCAGGGATAACCATAACTATTCATGCATGTGTTATGAGGAGCAATAAATGTCTGAAGCTGTTCTGGGCCAGCCACTAACTACCTTTATTTTTCTTATTTCAGTGAAAATTAGAGCCTTTTTTTAAGCAGCTCCAGTTTTTTCTCAGACTAAGTTTGTGAAGATAAATGAGGGAAGTAATACAGTATTGGCAGAAATATATAAGCAAAGAGCTCAAAAGTATATGTATACACATAGCTAACTGAATTATATATAAATTAATATTCCAGAATGCCACTTACTGTGAAAATGAGTAAATATAATTTAAAAAAAAGATATATTATCTTTTTAAAATACAGCAGAACATCTCTGATCAGCACTACTTCACACAATATGGTTGTTTCACCTTGTTTCTCAGCTAAGATTGAAGAGGAAAGTGTTATAGCACAGTCTCATTAGAATATTAAGACTTGATTGGTGATATGTGTAATACTTCTGAATTGTAGTAAATGTTCTATTTTGTAAAAGTAAACTACATATGTCTGATGAACAGAGCACATTTTAGGATGCATTATACTTGCATTGTGTTGGTTCATTTATTTACAAAATTCTTTTAATCTGCAGTAGGTCTCCCAGTCAGCAGTGCAAATTTATAAACATCTCCTATGCTGTATTATTACACAATCAGTGCAATCAACAGTTTCAGGAGAAACTGAAAGCAGAACTTTAGTTTTACAGCCTACTTTTGAGATCAAACTGCAGTCATGGCCTTCATTTGTTTTCTCTTCCGTCAAAAATGATTTTGGTCACATAAAAAAGTATTAAATCCTCCTCAGATAGAGATGTTCTTAAAATATTCATTGTGCCTGCTGCAGGGTGAAAAGTGATGTGGATGATAAAATCCCTCCTTCTATCCATGAGTTCGAAAAATGATACCTTCCCAAGATTCAGAGATACTAGATCATTTCCATGTTATAGCCCAACATACAGCTCTAGCCCACTATCCTGGTATGCACACTGCCATACACAAAAGGGCCCTTCTGTGACCTTTTAATCCAGTTTATGTTACAAGAACCCACAGCCTCTGACTGAACAGAACCAAAACCCAAAACATTAATTGTGCTTCTGCAGCTCTTTCCAAATAAGAGCATAAGTTCATTTTTGACTCAAGGATTTGCACTTGGACTAAGCTTTGTAAATAACTCTGTTAATGTACAGCTCCAAAGTAGACCATAAGAATCATGATTCACATGGGTATACACACACACACATACAGTTAAACCTATCTTGAACAACCATTCAAGGGAAGGATACAAATCAGTTGCTTAGAAAAAACGTCTAATATAGGTAGAGTAGAATTGTACACTGTAAGTGAGAGAATATTTGAGAGAGATTTCAGGCCAGGAGGTTGCCTAAAAAGGGTGCTGTCTTATACAGGTTTCAATTATTATGCAGACAGAGCCTGCCAATCTGATTTTGCAGTGGTCCTAGAGGATACATATTCCATAACCATCAGTTTAAGGGTGTGAGTTAGAGGCTTATTTGTTATTTGTCTCTGGGGTTCTGTGACTTTGTTCACTGCACTTTAACCACCCAAACTGCAGGGAAAGGCATTTGGTGAATGAAACTGCTCCTTACATGTCTTGTCTCATGTTTCCCCAGGTTTCATGACCTACATTGTAGAGCCACTCTTTGAGGAATGGGCCAAGTTTACAGGAGACACTCCCCTATCCGAAAATATGCTAAGCCATCTCAGGAGAAACAAGGCCAAGTGGAGGAGTTTGCTCCACAAGCAACACAGCAGTAGCCAGCGCAATGACCACTCAGGTCAAGTGACTGAAAATGAAGAGCAAACTTTAAATGAAGGCGACATCCCATAGTGCCAGTTTTGACTCTTCGTTATAGTATGGCTGCATCTTCTTTATTAGTCACAACAGTAAGCCAAATCGTCAGGAACTGTAAGGCCATCATCAACAATATGGAAAGGGAAGAAAAAGGGAAGCAGAAGCTATAAGGGTCCTCATGAATAAACCCACCCTACTTCTGGGTTTCAATCTGAGCTCCTTTGAATTCACTCTCTCCTCTTCCTTATCCTTCCACATATATCTGAAGCCATTCATCACTTCTGATCATTAACTGCTTGAATAAGGAACTCCATTCAGTAGTGATGAAGCTGGGCCAGTAAGTGGCTACCAACTAACGGGGAGGATTAGAGAGAAAGCATGGGAGATGTCAACATATTTCATTCACCCTGGCTCATATTGTGACAGGTAGCTGTATATAGGCCCAGAGCGCCATACACAGTTTTAAGTCTGGCAGCTGGACTGCGCATTAAACCACCAGCATCTTCAGAACTCAGAGGACATTGGCTGAGTGAGAGTGCACAGAGGAGAGAATCTCATCATTTTAATAATTAAAATAATTAAAAAACCTTTTTAACTTTTATATTCTGTGCACTAGACAACAGATCAAGAAACCTTGGACCAAGGTAACTCTATGTACAAACAACTCAGTGGGACAAGGCTCATTTGGTTAATCATTTTTATGCCACTTTAGCTAAGAGACGGATATCTTCTCCCTGTAGAGAACAGCAGTCCCTAGCAAATGAAAGGGAAGGTGTTGTACAGTCTAAACCTTTGCAACATTACCAGATCTATCTTTTTGATGACTCTGTTTCAATGACATGTTTATATCCATGTGTACATTTTCTGTAAATACAAAGCGCTACTGATTCCCATGCCAAAATACTGAAGTATTATGGGATTGCTACCTGTATAAACAATGGCACTGTGAACAGAATACTGTTAGTTTTAATACAAGAGAAAGCATTTGTAAATATGGTATAGAGTTTATTAATACACTGTTGTTTGCAGATAAAGGCCTTAACTTTTAGCATCATTCACTGCTAGCTGTTCAGATCATAGCATCTGAACTCTCTTTTCATTTTCAGCCTTCCAGCAGAGGTCATAAAAGAATGAAATCTGTGAGGGCATTTTCTGAAAACTTCACATGCATTCCATATGAATTCATATTGTTTAATCCATGGCATAGTGCACACTCAGTCTAATCAGATGCTTCACAAAGCCTGAAGATATTTTTTTAAACCACAGCAATATTACACAATCTATTTTACAGTTCAAACTGGTAAACATATAGTCAAGAGTTTTGATTTTTTTATTATGTAGCAGAGTAGTCTACAGTGCCACACACACACAAGTGAGGGTTAGATGCTGGTTTTGATCCTGGCATTCTGGCAGTTCTAGATTCCATTTGCTTTCTCAAATGATGCAGAACTGTAATGTCACTTCTTATTTATTTATTTTTTAGGCTTTAGATAAGTTTTTAGGTATTTCCCCCCATCTTAATAAAAATACTTTATCCAGCTTTTATCATTTTTAAATCTCACTTACTGAATGAAAATATGTTGTAGCCAATCTAGTAAATTCCTGCTTAACTATTACTGGCAGTAGCTTTGTGGAGCTTCCCCTTCTCACTTCCAATATTTTTGAAAGATGTGCATTGTAGCCTACCCCATAAACATCCTCTGTTGGGACATTCATTGGAACCTGTTCCTTAAGTTCCTCCAGTCAGATGAGACTTGGAGTTGGGGCACTAACTGGTGTTAGTCAGGTGTTTGTTTTTAGCGTATTACTCTGATAGCAAGTGCAATGCTGTTACAGAACTATTTTTTCTACTCAATCTTATTTAAAGAAAGAGTTTTCTGTTAGAAAGCTGTCCTCCATTTCAGGCTCCATAGTAGTACAATTGTATTGTGTGACATGATTGCCTTGGAGAGAGAGCAACATAGGCCAACACAGTTTATAGAGAATGTTTGAAAATTATGTGTTTACTCTTGGTGTAAAAGTGCAAAGTAATAAGGGATATATTAATTATAAAAAGGCTTAATGATGTTGTTAGAGGTAAAATTTCCATACTGATAAGAGATCCAATCAATTAAGGGCATAATCTAAGTTTTAGTAAAGAAGGCTATGCATGTAATCAGTAATATATGCGTATAATCAATTAGTGGAGAAGGGGACTGAAGCACATAGTGAAGTATAAAGGTGAATTTTAGATAACACTGGAAAGATGAAGCATGTTGGGCCAGATAGCTTGGTCCTCTCCTATCATTTTATATTGTGTGGCAGCAGATAATGGACAATGAGAACATTTTTCTTCCTCAAGCCTTCCAAGCAGGACACACATCACATTGCAGTTTGCTATCTGATCTTACTAACAGTGCCTGCAATTCAGGGAGGGAGGAACCACTGCTTAAGTAGTGGAACAAGAATATGTTCCCTTCCTTCCAAAACACAATTGTTGCCTTTTCTGTGATCGAAATGAATGCCCCTTCTATTGTTTGTTAGCCTGCACTGCTGCATTCTTTTAGGACCTATATTTCCTCCTGCTACTCCATCACTTTAGAATAAGTCAGGACATGTGTTACTCACAACACAGAGCCCTTGAAGGATAAACAGCACTTTAGAAGATAAAAAGCCTGCCTAAGTCCCTCCAGAAGTGAGAAAGAGAATGTCCCTTCCCTTTTGTTTGTTTTTAATTATAAATGTAACCTCTCTCCAGTTAGTTTGGAAGACTTTTTTTTAAAGCTGTTCTATAGCTTTGAATGAAACAAGTCTATTCAATATTGTATGTTGCCAGCTGTTTCTGTTGCTACATGCTAGTAGAGAGAGTCAGATCATTGTGGCATTTCATACTTTAATTTGCTGTTCTGAGGAGTTTGTAGAAAATAGATCCTGGGGCAGATCTTTGCACAGTCAGAGGCCTGCAATGATGTCCACAGTACAATCCAGACTTTTATTATTAGCACCTAAAATCTGTTATTCATGTCAACCCTTATAAAGTTAAAGTTTCTAACTACTCTAAACTGAAAGAGCTGCTCTTAAAAATAGATGAGGACTTCTTTTCATGAAATTGAAATGCACACACCTGCAAAGTTGCAAACAATAACCTTTACTAGTGAAACAATACTTGAAAGAAATTCAGGCTGGCTTCAGCATCTACCTAAATGACATGTAAATCAAAGAAATTATACTAGCCGTGGTCTGTCTAAGCTAGTTTGCCTCAGGTGCTCCAGACTGGTTCACATCAAAAGAGGGCTGTGAAGTGAGCCCTGGGAGCAGCTGCCTGCCAACCAGACAGTTTTGGGCTCTGTGCTGAAAAGCAAGAATTCTGGGTGAGTTCCACCATTTATTTTCCCCATAGAAGACGTCTGACTGCACTTGATGCACTCAGTTCAACACCACCAGCAACTAAATATACACTGTTGATTCATGTGTTATATGTTGTCTTGTTTGGAGCACAGAAATACTTGTAAAACCCCAGGCTGGGAATGGGGCAATAGAATGGAAAGGTAGGGAAAAATGAAACATTTGCACAGAAGAGAAGGACATGGACTTTTGTCCCATTAGCTGCATTTGACACTTTATAGAAGACCTATGTACATTAATTCTTACTTCTTCTAAGAGGGCCTCTTGGGGCTGCACAGCTCAAGTTCAAGAGTTTTCCAGTTGGGTTCGCTTTTTAGAAGCACATACTGAAGAGAGCTCTCAAGCATACTCCTACACAAAAAATATATATCTTGGTTAAAACCCACATTTGTTTTCTTAAAGGAACGATTATGTACTGCCGTAGATGTGAATGCTGTAATTAAAAATTAAATAAAGCAAGGAAAATAGTTTAGACTATTAGCCTTGATTCATAAAGCATATAAGTATGTTTTTTTGCTGTATCAGAGCCTTAAATAGCAGCAGAGGATCAGCATTTAGATCACTAATGAAAGAAAGAGGAAAGAAATACAGAAGTAAACATGAAAGAGAGAGAGAGACAGACAGACATTGCAGCGGGTCACTGTTTTAGCCCAAGACATTCTTCATATTTTAAACAAAACAAATGTAAGAAAAGTAGACAAGTTACAGTAGCAGCCAAAGGACTCATTAGCACAACACAATAATGTCAGCCACTATGCACAACATGGTGGAAGAAAGAGTGTAGATTTAGAATCCATGTCACCAGAGTTGGTGACTGGACAAAAATGATATGAGCTGCCTTTCCATCTGACTTACTGTGCATTGTGGAGCACCTCAAGGCTTCAGATAAAACATGGTTTAGATGAAGGGGACAGCCTACAAATAAGCATTGAAAAGGCTATAGCATAAGGCTCCTAAGCCCCGAAACACAGCAAGCTTGGTCAGCATTCTCATGGAGCACAACAAAAAGTGACAGAATATGTGTTAAACAAGCTAGGATTGTACTGCACATCTTTCTTCAAACAACACCTACTCAAAACAATTACCAAGCAAGGGTCAAACCAACCAAAAAGGGAACTATTTGATTTAATACAGCAAGTAGAATAGATGTCCTACTGGCTCTTTTCTTTCTATGATTGTTTTAACTTGTGCAGTTCATTAAGCCTATATTGTAAGGTTGTATGAAAGAAATTCCATTTACACCACTAGCAGCACACTAAATGAAATGGACCATCTGTCAAATTGCATCACAGACACTTCACTAGCCCTTAGTGTTAGTAGCCTCAACAGTCTAAGTCAGCCAAAACCAAGAATAAAAGCCCAACAGCTCTCATGGGAGCAGCAGTCCCAGTCATGGCTGAATACCACACAAGCTGTAGTAGTGATGACTTTCATCAGGCCAGTCAGTCAGCATACCAACCACAATTTATTCCCTGCTGATAGCCAGTCTGTGTCACTGAACTGAGCTGGATATAAGATGGTCCCTTTGGCCTGACTTGTGTCACAGAAGATCAGTACTTGTAATTCATTGGCTATTATGCATAAAGGTTTGTGTTATGTTAATTTTGTTTTTACAGTAGAAGATTAAATCTGAAATAACCAAGCATGCAAATACAAAAAAAAAAAAAAAAAGAGGCAAGCTGTACTGCAAGAATATGTACATTTTACTTTCCCGTTGGTGCAAACAATCATTTATTGCTATAAGCCATCCTATATTTTAGGTACACAAACTTTTACATGCAGAGCATAAAAAGTTTGACATGGATGTACAGTATATTCTGTTAATCGTTGAACACAAAATTGTATAGAAATGCCATGTTTATTGTAAAATGTATTACATAGCCATACACATACCTAATACAACTACATGAGCTAAACCCTGGTGCCAGAGAAATCAGCTTCCATTGACTTCAATTGGACTAGGATTCTGCTCGTGTGTGTGTGTACGTCATGTATAAGAAGCTGAAAGGAAGTAACAGGTTGTGTGAAAATTCTGTGACTGCTATGCAGTGATGCCAAGAATTAAACGAGAGACTTAACTGTATCTTTTTTGTTTTACATACTGCTGTAAGTATTCATCATGTCAAAGGATGACAATAAAGAGATTCACAAAATGACATGTAGCTGAAGTTTATTGGTAGAAGAAACAGTTGTCTGTGAAACATTTGCTTAACACTTGCTAAAATTTTCTGACTTGACAAGGCATTCAGAATTCTTCCTCCCTCCCCTAGCCCACCCCACTCACTAAGCTACCAATTTACCTGTATATTGTTTATGGGAAACACAGTGGCCCAAATTCATCACTAAAGTGACTCCATGTATTTAACTGTAGATGCAGCAGGGAAAAATTTTGTCAATTGTTTCTGGGTCTTTGTCCTAAAGATGTAATATGTGGATTTTCCACAGGGCTAAATGTCCAGAGTTATAACAGCTCGTAATAAAATAAGAGCTTTGGAGGGGAGAAAAAAAAAACATGCTTCAGGGCTTAAGCCAATCTCTAACCATTACAGTCTAAAATGAGACTTTAATTTGAGGGGGCAGATTATGTCACATCTACCTACTGTGCAGTTTCTTGCACCTTCCTCTGAAGCAACTGAGGCTACACACTGTCAAATAGAGGATACTGGCCTAGCTAGACTACTGGTCTGATCCAGCAGGTAATTCTTATCTTCCCATTGCAAGGAAATGTGTCACTAACGTGTTCCTGTAGCAGAGGCTTTTGACATTTCACGGATTCTTAAAATACATCAGTAAATGTTCACTGGTGCTTTCAGTTTGTACTTGGAAAACTAGCTAATAGCTGCATGTGTGCAAATAAAATACAGATTGCGGGAGGACAAGTAGGTCTGAACTTAAGTCCTAGCCCCCTTTCTACAATAGACCCAGTTTGATATCTGGAGGCAAGCTGTACAGCTTAGGACAAATCATAATTTATTTCTGATAACCCAAGGCCAAATATCAGTCAAGTTGCCAGATCATGAGTACGATATGCGAGAGTAGCTCTGGGACCAGATTCAGTAAAAGATACATAAAGACACCAAACCAGGCTTTCACGTTGACTATATATTTGATTATGTTCAATCTTTACAGAAAAATGAATATTGGGAATACGACATGAAAAAAACCTGAAAATGACACAAAGGATTATTTTTCTGAAATTTGCTTTTTGGGGGTGAGTGGATAGGAGTGTTTGTTTTAAGAGAGCAAAACCACTGGCAAAAGACTAAGGAGATCTCTCCACTGCTCCTGGAAGTTACCTATGCTAACATGTAATGTGCTTTAACGGTCAAAGGCCTTTTAAACAAACAAAATTATTCAACTATGTTAAAATTTTCTCCAGTACTTCAACTCAAGAGCTTGGGAAGGGACTGGAGTGAAGAAAGGGAGCAAGAATTGTGGCAGCCGGAAGTCCAAGAAGGAGTTAAAGCAAAAATACACTTCTGTATAATCAGCTGGCTGTTTCAGTTCCTAGTATTTACATAATGATCTGTAAGTTTAAGCAGAACATAAGCTCAGGAATGCAGTATTTCATCCCTCACTCCATAAAGTAGCAATAAACTTCCTTTTTCCATTTCACTGATGTATTAAACATATTCCTTTGTACTTAATACCTACACTAACATGCCCTTCTAACAATAGAAACAGTGCATAACTCTCATAATAGAACCAAGCAAAGTAATATAGAATACACTCTCGTAACAGTCAGTCATGCTTTAAACAACATACCACTGAGAGAAACACCTTAAGAACCACTCTCAACAACTGAAGACACAGACTTGAACTCTCATCACATATTACTGCCCTGTGTCCATATGCCCTTTCCAGCAGACCCATCCCTACAAGCCAGTTACATAATGTAGAATTGCATAACTATTGCATTTATCTCAATATAACTTTGGAAAAATCAGTCCTCTTCTTGAGCACATCTCTCATTAAAAATCCTGTCTTGTCATCATAACATTGAGACTGCCCCAGTGAGTCAGGGTCCATCTTTTTTACTCCAGCCTCTCCTCCAGCATTAATAAGGTGGCAATTCTGCTAACAGGCCGTGTATGCAATGGCTAATGTTGAGCAGAATACATAGTTGTCTTTTCCCAATATAAATACAAGGACAACTGAGTTACTAAAGCCATGCTGGTGATTCCTGTAACATCAGATACCCTGATCAAGAATAACTGGATACCTCAGGGTCCAATTAAATAAAAGTGTTGAAAGTATGCAAAAATATGTTAACATAGCAAATAAATCTGAATAACAATCTAGCAACCCAATTGCAAGTGAACCCTGGCAGCTATGTAGCTATAAACATGGAACAAAAATGACAAATTATACAATGTTAATACACTTTAAAAGACAGTTGCTTACCTGTTCTGTAACTGTTGTTCTTTGAAATGTGAGTGCTGAGGTGTATTCCACTCAAGTATGCATGTGCCCAGTGCACTGAAGCTGGAGAACTTTGCCTAGCAGTACCTGTAGGGATGGTGCTTCTGCCTTGGGCCCTTAGCCCTCCCTTGACGATTTAAGGGCAGCACTACCCAGCCACCCCTCAATTCATTCAGTATGAGATCAAGAGTAGATACTGATGCAGAGGGGATGGAAGGTAGGTCATGGATACACATCTGCACCTACATCTCAAAGAACAACAGTTACAATACAGGTCAGTAACCATCTTTTCTTGTTCAAATGGTTGCGGGTGACTCACAAGCACTAGCTGTAAGAGGTAGGGCTCAGAGTCTACTACACTAGACACAGTAGTAAGTGCATAGTGCTTGGTAAAAGAATGTATAGAAAACTAGGTAGCAGCCCCACAAATGTCCAATATGGAAACATTACTGAGGAATGCTATCAGTGTCACTTGGGCCTGCGTTGAATGACCCTACCAGCTCTGTAGAGGCATGGACTGAGCTATATTATTTGCTGATATAATAAAAAGATATCCATCCAGGAAATCATTTGTGCAAAGACCCTTCTGACCTTTCATTTGATTTACATAGGAGACATCAGATGAGGTGATGCACAAAAGCCATAGTCCTCTCTAGGTAAATTGCCAAGCACCATCTCACATTAAATGTGTGAAGTCACTGTTCATCCAGATTGGAGTGTGGTTTAGAAAAGAAAACAGGTGAGTAAATCATTTGATTAAAATGAAACTGTGACCCAAAAAAACCAAAAAAAACAAAATTGGATATGGCGACAGAGCCACTTTGTCTTTGAAAAACTGCATGAATGGAGGCACTGCCATTAAGGCCTGTAGCTCACCTACTTTCCTTGCAGACGTTATAGCAACAAAGGTGGCTGTCTTCTAGCACAGAAGGGACAGAGAAAAGGTTTCCAGGGTCTCAAATGAAAGTCCCATAAGGGCACCTAAGACAGTGTTAAGGTCCCACAGCGGAACTGACTCTTTCACAAGAGGGTGGAGATGAAATGAATACTCTTTTAGAAAGCTCATATCATGGAGTTCAAGAAAACTGACTTCCCTTGGATGAGCCGATGAAACACTCAGCTGCTAAGTGAACTCTCAGTGAACTGAGTGAAAGACCAGAATACAACATGTAGCAGGCACTCCAAAATGTCTTGAATACAGGCCAGCATTGGCTGAATTCCCCAAGCTAGCGACCACACTGAAAAAAATTGCTTCCACTTGGCAAAAAAAAGTTGCATTAGTAGAGGGCTTCCTACTATTAAGCAACACTTGAACAGCTTCCGAACATGGTTCTTCTCTCTCATCTAGCCACGCAGCATCCATGCCACAAGATGCAGAGTGCTGAATGCTGGATGCAAAACTTGACTCTGGTGTTGAGCCAGTAGATCGGGATAAAGAGCAAGAGATATGGGAGGTTAAGCCGACAGACTGAGTAGGTTGGAGAACCAACATTATCTCAGCCAAGCTGGTGTGATGAGAATCAGTCTGGCATGATCCAATTTCTGCTTCAGAATGACCTGTGGGATTATTGAGTTCAGGCGTGGGCATACAGAAGAGCTGATCTACAGTTGAGGTGGAAGGTGTTGATTAAGGAACCTGAGAGCTGCTTATGATCAAAATTGATGGCACGTCTTGTTTCTTGTTTCAAACAGGTTGAAAGTCGGAATGTCCCATTTTGTGAAGATGGGAATCAGCACTCTGGGCTTCAAAGAGAGTTGGAGGAGAGCAATTGAATGGATGGGACATTTTTACATTTTTCACAGACTCAGAATTTAAGGTCAGAAGGGACCATTAGATGATTTAGTCCCACCTCTTGTATATATCACAGGCCCTTACATTTAACCCAGTTACCCCTGTATTGAGTCCAATCACTAAAACATGTCTTCAAGAAAGGCATCCAATCCTGATCTGAAGACATCAGGAGATGGAGAATCCAGCACTTCCCTTGGTGGTTTGTTCCAATGGGTAATCACCTTCACTGTTAAAATATTGTGCCTTATTTCTAATTTGAATTTATCTGGCTTCAGTTTCCAGACATTTGTTTCTGTTATACCCTTCTCTGCTAGATTAAAGAGCTGTTTAAGTACCTGGTATTTTCTCCCTGTTAAGGTACTTAGACCCAGTAACCAAATCACCTCTCAAAAAACTTATTTTTGATAAGCTAAACAGATTGAGCTCCTTTAAGTCTCACACTGTAAGGCACTTTCTCCAGCCCTTGAAACCTCTTTAGTGGCTCTTTTCTGCACTGCCTAATCTTTCAGCCTCCTTTTTAAAATGTGGTCATCTGCCTCACCAAAGCTGTATACAGAGGTAAAATGAACTTCTTACTCATTATTTCCCTGGTTATACATCCATGGATTGCATTAGCCCTTTTTGCCACAATATCGCATTGGGAGCTTGTATTCCATTGCTTGTCCCCAATGCTCCTAAATGCTTTTCAGAGTCACTACTTCCCAGGACTTAGTCCCCTATGCTGTAGGTGTGGCCTGCATTTCTTGTTCCTAGATGTATAAATGAAGGTTACTTAGCTGTAAACAAGGTTCTTTGGTAACCAACACATATTCACACTCATGGGATGCTCCAACTGGTGCAACCTGAATTGGTAGAATTCTAACTAACTGGAGCACTCGTGCGCCTCCCCCACCCTTCCCTTCAGTGAAAGTATAAAAAAGGGCATGGCACTCCAGCTGCCTGAGTTCCTTCTCTCACAATCCCAAGTCCTTGGTAAGTAGGACTCTGAGATAGTGGAGAAAGGTAGTTGAGGAGTGCAAATGTGCAGAATCCATCTAATTAAAATGGAGGTTACTTATTGTAACAGGAAGTTCTTCGAGGCGCATGGTCCTTATCTATATTCCACACATGGGTACATATGTGCTATACACCCAAGACCAGAGATTCTTCCAAGCAGCATTGGTTGGCTCTCACAGGCGCTGTAGGTCTCCTCGTGCTTCCGACTGAGGATATTAGAGACAGTGAGAGCCGATGCCTCTCCAGTTCCTTCCCTTACTGCAATCCAACAGGATCCGAAGCAATAGGAATGGAGGGTGGGCCTTGGAATACAGATAGCAACAACACATCTCAAAGAACTTCCATTTACAGTAAGTAACCTCCATTTCTTCTTTGAGTGATAGTCCCTATGTGTATTTCACACATGGAGGATTGGCAAGCAGTGCTCAGACTGGAGGTGGGTGAGAGGAAGCCGGTAGCAAAGACGCTTCCAGTACTGCAGATACCACTGTTACATCCATAGCTGAGGCATGAACTAAAGCGTAGAGCAGCAGTTCTCAGCCTGTGGCCCAATTAGCACACAGCTGTGGCCCAACTCAGCTGTGTAGTAAAGGTTGGTCCACGTACCCAAGGTCTGCAGGGTTCCCAGCTGCCTGGCACAGACAGGTCTGAGTTGCCCCACTGCCCAGCGCTGAAGGGTCTGGTTGGGCGCCCCATTGCCCAGAGGGACGGGGGGTATGGTTGCCAGCCAGCCCCACATGGTGTGAGTCCGGGTCGGTGCTGCCAGCAGACCCCGCAGGGTCGGAGATCTGTGGTTCCCTACCAGCCCCATGTGGTCAGGGCCCAGGGCAGCCACCCAGACCCACAAGCTCCGGGGTCGGGGAGCCGCGTGGCGGAGTCCGGGGCAGCCACCTAGCCCCGCATGGCAAGGGTCAGGGCTGCCCTGCCACCTGGCACCTGTAGCCCACAATGTGTAATAAGCTGAAAACCACTGGCATAGAGAGTAGTAAACTTGTGGATAGAACTCCAAGTGGCCACATTGCACATGTCTTGTAGCAGGATGTCATAGAGGGTGCTGCAGAAGTGGCCTGTGCTCTCATGGAGTGAGCTGTGACACTCCCAGGGTAGAGATTTTTGCTATCCTGTAGCACTCTAGGATGCACCCTGAAATGCACTCAGAAATCTTCTGGGAGGATATGGCTTTCCTACACAGTCTCTCTTCTATAGCAATAAAAAGTCTCAGCGATTGTCTAATGGGTTTGGTTCTTTGCAGGTAGAACGCCAGGGCATGCTGGCCGTCAAGGGAGTAAAGTCTCTTGTCTTCAGCAGAAGCATGAGGTTTCATGAAAAATACAAGTAAGTCAATACTCTGAGCGATGCTGAATTCAGAAACAACCTTGGGGAGAAACTTAACGTATAGGCAAAGGGAAACCTTTTCTCTGTGAAAAACTGAGGAGCAACCATAATGTCAACAAGCTGGCTGACTCTCCTGGATAAAGTAATAGTCACTAAAAATGCCATCTTCATGTACAGGTGGGTCATAAAACATGTTGCCATTGGTGCACAAGGCAGACTGGTGAGTGGTGACGGGATGAGATTTAGGTTCCATTAAGGTATAGGTTTGTTCACTAGTGGGAAAGTCTATCCCTTTCATAAACTGTATTGTAGTTGGATGAGCAAAGACAGAACATTCACCTGCTGGAGGGAGAAAGGCACTCATCACTGCGAGGCAGACTCACAAAGAACTAATGGAGAGACCAAGGACAGGAGATTATCTAAAACAATTGGAATGCTTGCAATGTATGGAGAACGTTGGTGAAATTGTGTCCAGGCTGAAAAGTGCCTCCATTTGGCCAGGTAGCAGGTTATAGTAGAATCCTGCCTACTTTGGGTAAGGATAGCCTGAACAGGAGCAGAGTATGAGCATTCTATGTCCAAAGCCCATCCAAACCTCAGGCCATGAGATGGAGAGAACTTGGACTGGGGTATCTGATTTTTCTCCTATCCTCAGTTAGGTGGTCTGGGAATGGATGGATCTTGATTAGGGGGTGGGCAGACATCATCAGAAGCTCTGTGAATCAGATCTGCCAGTGGCAGAAGGGTGCTAGGAGAACACCACTGGCTCCATTGCAAATATAACTTCCCTATGACCTGTGGAGGCAGGGGGATGGAAAGAAAGGCATAGCTGAGGTCGTTTGTCCAGGACAGTGTCACCTGCGAGCCATAGCTTATGGTTCCTCTGTAGCAATGTAGGGGCAGCTTTCTATTCATTTGGGACACAGAGAGATCCCATTGCAGTGTATCCCATTGTGTGAATATCTCATTTAGGACGGTGTCATGGTCCTCCCACTTGTGGTCCACTGAGAAGCGACTGCTTAGTTTGTCTGCTAGGGAATTAGGAATACCCAGAAGGCAAGCAGCCTGTATTGTGATGTGGTTCCTGATGCACCAGTTCCAGAGTTTGATGGCTTCCAGGTAGAGGGGACGAGATCTTGCTTCACACTGCTTATATAGGTGTTGATATTGTCCATCATCATCTATATATGGAATGAGCATGTGAGCGGAAGGAAGGCCTGGCGCAAAAGGCAGACCGCCCTCAGTTCTAGCATATTGATGTGCAGTCTGGCCTCCCACAGAATCCAGGTACCCTGAGCAGTGGGGTTGTTCAGGTTGAAGGGAACTCCCACCATGACCTTTCCTAGGTTTGACCACCAGGCGAGCGAGGCTATAACTCTGGTGGGAACAGTCACCTTGGATCCGATGTGGTCCTTTCCAGCCAATAGATCGAGTGGATTCATGCTTGCAGTTATTAAAAATTGAACCTGGTGAAAGGTCTCCTGTAGGTCTATGCAGCCACCAGGCCTAACACCTGCATGGTGTAGTTTTCACCCTGTGGGCAATGTGGGAAACTGGGTTGCTCATTATACAAAATCTGTCTGTGTGGAGGATTGCTCCCATGGAAACAGAGTCCAACAGCTCTCCTATAAAGTTTATCGTCCTTGAGGGTAATAAAACAGATGTTTATGCAAATCCTAGTGCTGTCAGAAACTGAATGAGAAACGTTGTCATCCAACCTGACCATCTGACATGAGTGACCTACCAGGAGCCAATCGTCCAGGTATAGGAAAACTATGTAGCCCTGGCCTCATGTGGGCTGCTGCCACAGAGAAAACTTTTGTGAATACTCTGGATGCCTTATCTAGCCCAAAGGGGAGGATTTAAAACTGAGAATGTTCCTGGCCTACCATAAAATGCAGGAATTTCCTGTGTGAGGGATAAATGTCTATATGCAAATATGCGTTCTTCATGTCGAGAGCTATGAACCATATCCTCTCCTCAAGGGAGGCAATGATTGATGCCAACATAACTATCCAGAATTTCACCTTTCAAATAAAGATGTTGAGTTTCGGAAGATCCAGAATGGGTCTCCACCCTCTGTCTTTTTTGGGAATCAGGAAATACAGGGAGTAGAGCTCACACCAATGATACTGAGGTGAGGCTTGTTTTACTGCTCCTCAGTGTAAAAGGGATTCTGCTTCCTGTTGAAGAATCACTTAATGAGAATGGTCCCCAAACCCAATGGGGAAGGGAGCGTGTGAAGAGGGTAGGAGAGGAACTGTACGGAGTATCCCAGATGGATAATCTCCAAGAGACAACCATCTGTTGTGATCATCCACCAGTTGTGTGAAACAGCCCCCCAAAATGATGGGGGAAGAGGTGGGTAGCATCAGTAGTAGTAGGCAGGTCTTGACCAGTACACCAGTAGTGACCCTTAGCAGGTGGATGGGAATGAATAGAGACTGTGGAGATAAGAGGGGGCTGAGAAGTGAAGCCTTTGAATCCTCTGGCATTTTCACAGATGCTCAGCTGGACACTAGTAATAGGTGCATGAGGAGGGGGTGGCCTTGGTCTATAATACTGTGTCTGCTGTTTCCTCTTGGGGGCTGGAGTTCCCCCAGGAAATGCAGTCAGTCTTGATCCTTTAATGAATTTAGGGACTCATCCAATCTCTCATTGAAGAGATTCAATTCATCAAAGGGGATGTTCTGGATGGTGTTCTAGACCTCTCTAGGAAACCCAGATGATTGCGTCCAAGAATCCCTCCTCATGACTAAGGTACTGGACAGACTTCTGGAAGGCGTATCCATTGCATCCACTGTGGCCTGGTGAACTGTTTTGCCACTATCTATAAAGGATTGAAATTAGGTTCTATCCTCTGTGGGAAGCTTGTCTGTGAAGGTGGGAAGCTTGCAAGCCTGGAATAGTTATTCAAGTCGTATTTTGCTAATAGAGTCTGGTAGTTAAAGACACGAAATTACAGGCCTTCAGAGGAAAAGATCTGTCTCTCCAGGAGGTCCAGCCTCTTAGATCCCTTGTCTGTTTGAGTGGTCCTTCGATATATAACCGAGCCCTTTCTGTAGCTGCCTCTACCACCAGTGAGTTGGGAGCAGAGTGGAAGAACAAAAATGCAGTTCCCTTAGTGGGAACAAAAAAAATCTCCTCTCAGCTCTCTTCAGGGTAAAGGCACTGGATGCTGAAATGTGCCTAACCACTCTGGCCAGTACTAGGATGTCCTCATTCATTGGGAGGGCCACCTTATTCTGTCCTTGAGGTTGCAAGATATCCAGGAGCTGGTGTTGGAGGAAGTCCAGGACGCTCAACGGGATCTAGAGGTCATTGGCAACATCTTTGCAGTAGCTCCCATTGGCCGGGAATGGCGAACCACAGTCACTGAGAGCTGCAGGCAGGCATGCCTGTGGACGGTCAATGTAAACAAACTGTCTCGCGGCCCATCAGTGGATTACCCTGATGGACCACGTGCAGCTCGCGGGCCACAGGTTGTACACCACGGCACTATGGTCATCTGGTGGAGACAGAGAGGAAGGAGCGCCCACTTCATCTGATGATGAAGAGACACCTATCAGAACCATTGGTACCTGCGAATGCAGGTCAGCCTTTTCCTGTGGTTGGCAGGAGAGAGAGGAGCAATACGATTCTTGAGACGAGACCCTATGCCTGCCATAAGGATCCCACAGACCCCAATAAGGCCAGAAGAAGGGGATGATCAATTGCGGAGGACCCCCAGGAAATTGGTTTGTACAGTCTCTGGGGAGGCTGTACCCGGAGGAATAGCGAACATGACTCCATAAATGTCTGTCAGGGCTCAACTGTCTCCATGGAGATACCAAAGCTGCTAACCCATCCGACTCATCTGAGCCTGAAAATTGCTCCACTTGTAGCAGCGCGACCATCAGTACTGAAGCACTCCTGCCAGACAACTGGAGGTGAGACAGCTCCTGGGACATCAATGTAGACTCTTCCTCAAGAGGGACAGGGCAGAGAGAAGTAGATACTATGGATAAGGAGGAACATATCCTCCAGTGTTATGTAAGTCTCTATACATCCCAGTATCCGAGGGGTTCCAGCAGTCAAGTCTGTGCATCCACAGAAGCAGAGTGGTCTTCAGGGAAAAAATGCCGGTACTGACAATAAATCCAGACCAGCACTCGTACAAGGAATTGGCAAATGTCGGTCCTCAGGCTTCGGTACCCAGGTGACTGATAGAACCAGTGGATCTTTCTCTTTATGTGCTCTGGCTTCCAATCTGGGGGAATTTAGTGGAGTCAGTTCTTTAGGTTCCATGCAAAAAGTCTCACCCAACCTGGACAGGCTCTGGGAGGGAATGCATCTCTTATACACCATCCTCAACGGGGATCTGTCCTTATGCCCAAGAGAGTTCACTCTATTCTTATGGGAATCCCTAAAAGAAGAGTCTTTGGGCTTAGGTACTGGAGGCTCTGCTCCTAGGCACATACTTGGAGGGGCACTGCTCGTTAGTTGAGACTGACACACAGGCCTGGATTGGAAAGGTGCCTCAAAGACTTGTCCATCAGGTGCTTTCTCAGGCAACGCTCACAGGCTTCTTGAGTTCTGGGTGAGAACGAGTGACAAATACTGCACTTTGCAGAAATATGTGCCAGATAATAGAGGCAGCCCTGACGTTCATCACTGATTGAGAAGGAGAGAGGGCAAGTGTCATAGGTTCCTTCCCCACTCTGAACTTTAGGGTACAGATGTGGGGACCTGCATGAGAAACCCTAAGCTTAATTACCAGCTTAGATCAGTATGCTGCCACCATCCATATATTTGAGTCATTTGGAAAACTCTGTCTTCCTCCCAAAACACCTTTCCCTCCCTGGGTAGCCTTGAGAGACTCCTCCACCAATTCCCTGGTGAACACCGATCCAAACTCCTTGGATCTTAAAACAAGGAAGAGTTACTCATTCCCCTCCCCCCCTTTTCCCCCCACCAATCCCTGGTGAGTCCAGATCCAATCCCCTTGGATCTAAAATCAAGGAAAAATCAATCAGGTTCTTTAAAAAAGGCTTTTAATTAAAAAAAAGAAAAGTAAAAAAAAAACTTCAGAGAGATTAGCATACCAGCTACTCTCACAGACAACAGATTCAAAACACAGAGGATGTTCCCCTGGGCAAAAACTTAGTACACAAAAGAATCCCCAATTTGATAATTCTTCTAATTGCACAAAGACAAAGTCACAAAAGAAAATAAACATAAACCTATTTATGCTTTTCTAAAACTCACTACTCTGATAAGAGGCTGGTTCCTTGATCTTTTCCATGCTGGCTGAAACTGACCAAGACAAGGGAATTTCCCTCCTTCCTTTTGAAACATCCTGTCCCCTCATTGGCTCCTCTGGTCAGGTGTCAGCTAGGCTAGGTAAACTTCTTAACTCAACTATCTGTTTATGACACAAGTGATGCAATTCTTGAAGCCTGGGACTCTAGGCATAGTCTCCGACCCAGGGAGGGATTCCCCAACCGGACGGACGGACACACACACAGTAACTATACTATGAACTTTAACTAACTAGTAAGCTAAGAAAAATAAATTATTTACAAATAGGTGTTTAGTAAAGAGTTGCTTTATTTTTAAGATACTACAAATATTCTGATATATAATTAACTGGGGCTGCATACAAATCTATATCATACATAGAAATCCGAAAGAAAAACCTTTTACCATTTATGACTATAGCATTTCTATGTGGACTCTTTTCTGGAATGTAATAGTATATACCTTCTGCATCTCTAATGAAGACCTTTTTTCTAGCTATCCCAAAGTTCTATACCCCATGCTGTTTGTTGCAACAAGTTCAGTACCAGTGAGAGGCTCCATTAGTCCTCTTGACAGGTGAATTAAATCTGGGCCATGCTGGCACTATTAAAATCACACTGGCCTTGTCTTGTCTTGTTTATCACTCTTTGAATGAGGGGAAATGCATAGATAAATGCAGGTACTAGAAGGGCCTCTGATATTGATGCCCTGTCTTTGCCTGCTCTCGAGCAAAATTTCTGACACTTCCTGTTGCTTCTGGATGCAAACAGGTATATTATCAGATTCCTCCATAAACTGAAGAGGTCCGTTATTACAAAGACCACACGTGCATCTGACACACTCAGATGATCCGCAAGGGTGTTTTGTTCCCGCATCACAAAAATTGCTTTTCGGTGAACATTGTGTTCTATACTCTACTTCCAAAGCCTTCTTGCCTGCATGCATAACTTTATGGAATGAGTCCCCCACTTGCTTGTTAAAAGAGCAGTGGCATATTGTCTGTAACTACTTGAACTACCTTGTGTTTGACCTGAGGAACTTTAGAGTTACTATGACTGCTCTCAGCTCTAATAAAGTAGATTTTTTTTTTTGATGAACAATGAGCTTTGACTAACAAACCATTGTTCAGACAAGCTCCCCATCCCAGCGGAGATGCATCAGCTGTAAGGATTACTGATGGCAGATGGGGACTGAAAAGTGTATCTTTCATTACATTGTGAATGTTTGTTCACTTCACTAGTGCAGTAGTCTCCCAACTTTTCAGGGTTGCAACCCCCAATATTCCTCTCCACACACACACACGGAGCTGGGGGGGGGGTGTAGACAGAGATAAGGGGGTCAAGGCTGAGCGTGGGGGCGGGACGATGGCAGGGGCCAGCAGCCAGATCCATGGCCAAGTTCTGCCCAAGGTTGGGGATGGGGCTAGGTGTGGGGATGGGAGATAGGGACAGGGCTGGGGGTGGGGATGGAGCAGAGCTGAGGGTGGAACAGGGCTGGGTAGCACTCCCTCTCCACCCTCCATGGGGGCTAGCCCAGGCCCATCACATCTTCCCCAAAATGTTCTTCGTGCCCCCTATGGCACGCCACACAGTTCAGGGACCTCTGTACTAGTGCCATTAACACCTGCTGTGCCATTACTGGTTTGCGATCATGCAGTCTGAAACCGCTTTGAAATGTATCACTAACCAGTGCTGAAGATCTCTCACGTAAAGAGAAGCTTATGGTGTTACTGTGATGGTTGATGCTAAACAGCTGTAGCAACCAGTGAAAAAAAGAGAATTGGTTGTTGCAGTAATTAGAGAAGGAGATACATACTCATTTTTATTTTCATCTCTCCCCCCCCGAGGGAGAAAGGGTATTGCCAAAGTTAAATTTAGTATGGTCCTTATCAAGATGACTCTCAGAGCTGGGTTTAGGAATGACTTCTCTCAATTTATTTGTAAACCCAAACTGGCAAAGAGGGACCATATTTGTCTTACATGTAATAGGAAGTTCTCCCTGGACAATACTTTTAGTAAGTAGTCACCCAGGTACCGGTACACATACATCACTTACTTTCTTAGGTATGCTGCCACTATAGACCGGTACTTTGTAAGCATCCTGGCTACTGTGGACAACTCAAAAACAAGAACCTTGTACTGAAAATGGTCCTCTCCTACCATGAAATGCAGGTATTTCTGATAACATGGCCTTATTGAAATACGCATCTTTTAAATAAGAGCTACAAACCAATCCTGAAGGAAAAGAGAAGGGATTATACAAGTTAGAGATAACATGCAGAAATGAAATTTCTGTCTGTGTGTGTTTAATTTCCTTAAATCCAAAACAGGGCAAAGGCCCTCTTCCCACCCCCATATCTCATTTTGAAATTAGAAAATAACACCAGTAAAAAACTCTCCCCTCTATGACATCATGGTACCACCACTATTGCTCCTAGCTGCAGTAGAGATTGACCCTCTTTCCTTAACATTTTGAGTTTCCTTAACAAGTTGACTTTGATCCATGACCAGAGATGAAACATGTAGAACTTTGTAACTGCAGGCAATAGCTTCCAGGATCCACATGTCTGATGTTATTAACTCCCATTGCTGATAAAAGTGGGACAAAAGGTCTCCAAATAGTGAATAAACAATGTCCAACTGGAGTGGTTTAAAGGTCCATGCTCTTATATCAAATCCAAAATCTTGCAAAAATCACAGAAAATGAAGAAGTGGAGCCTTTCCCTCTATTATTATGAGAGTTACATGATCTCTTCCTCTGTTGTTGATGATGTTGGGTGTTATAATGTGTAGTCTGATAATGATAGGTCTTTCTCTGATAATTGTAAGGAAGTGATGAAGACAAAGAAGGTGGATATTGCCTTTGGTATCCATACAGTGGAGTTGAATAGGATGTCATCAATGTATTAGAGCAACCTAAACCTCTAGCTGTACAGCTTAAATTTTTCATTTTTTTCTAGCATCTCATCAGTCTGTACACTAAACAGAGCTTCTCCTTCAAAAGATCTTCAATCCTCATCTTTGACTCCTGAGGCAGTCACCCTGATTTTAACTACCTGTCTTCCTAATGCAACACCCAAAGCTATTGCCCTTGCTGAAGTATGTAAAGAGTCAAATGCCAATCTCAACTGTTGCTTAGCAACATTCTGTCCCTCTATCAAAATAGCATTTGTTAACCTTCTATGCTGCAGATCTGGAAGAGAATTAAGGAATAAGGACATTTACCCCAAAGATAATATTGATACCTAGCCATGACAGCTTCATAATTAGACATGTGCTTGGTTAATGTAGCTGAAGAAAATATGTTTTTCTTCCAAATACATCCAATTTTTTTGCCTCTTTATCCAATGGAATTGGATTTCGGCATTTTTCAATCTTTCAAGTGCCATCTCAGCCACCAATGAACTAGGAGATGGGTAGATACGAAACATAGCAAGCTCTTCCTGAAGGAATTGATATAATTTATCTGCTGCTTGTTTGTTTTTTCTTAATAGAGCCTGAGCAGATGAGGGAGTATTCCAGGCTGCTTTTGCTGGCTGAAACAACCCCTCCAACAAAGGAAGCATCACTTTTTGCCTAGTAGCTGTCCCCAAAATGTCAAAAACAGGATGGGACAACCCACCTCCCCAACAAAAACTGAGAGAATATCTATTGTCTTTGTCATTTGCAACACTAATGCATGACATGCTACAACAGTATGAAATATCCACCATGTTTTCATCTGGAGAAGGCATATCCCCAGAATCTAGACAGGACTCTCTCAGCTCCAATAACTGCTCCTCAGACAATAGCTCTCTTAGTTCCATACCTGACTTATCCAGAAGTTGTTGCATTGTTGGATCCATATCCTTCGGATCTGACAATTGTATGCCCTCTCGGTGAAAGTGTATGCTCATACATAGGACCCCCTTGATAAGATGCAGAAGATGGCCAGTGGCACCGTCTAACCCAAGGGGGTACTTGCCAGTCAGGCCAAAAACCCATTGACTGATCAGTTGGAAATATCTTTGTGCATAATTGATCCAGCAGGTCTGAATGAGACTATCTACAATATTCTTTCACTGGATCCGGTCTTCAGACCAGATCTCTTTTCTGATACCAATCTCTTCATTGTTTGGATGCAGTAGGAGACAATAAGGGGGTTTCTGAATAGGAAAGGAGAGGAAGGGATCTTAGGTGGAAGAAGTAGTAGAGAGATCCTGATTTCTTCTAGCTCCCTGGTGATTCTTGGGGAAGCAGTTAGTCTGATCAGTTCTAAAAAAACATCCAATACCTGCTCAGAAGAAATTCCTGTCTCAGCTATTAAAGGAACTGGAGATTAATCTGAACAATGAACTGTTGCCTTAACTGTTATCTGTTGCAGGATTGTGCTGGTACCAATTATTAACTCTATCAGTTTCCATGCTCAGTTCCTGAGCTCCCACTTTTAGTTCTGGCTCATCCAGAGCTAGCCCTATGAAATCCTAAGTGGAACATCTCCTGATCCCGCTTTGAGAACTTGTAATCAAACTACACTCTTAATAGAGTGTCCATCTAGGTGAGTCTCTTGTGCATGGATTGGCTCTTTGCCAATGCCGAAAAGGGACAGACATTCATGTTCGGCACCTAACTGAGTCCTTTTGAATCAGATTGGCTCTGGAAACAGAGGCCAACACCACTATGGATTTCTTCTTCTTGGATCCTTATTTTTTCAGAACCTGTAGCACTGGGCACCAAAGAGAAACTCTCCTTCCTGACTGAATCATTCAGAGCAGACCTCCAAGAACCAGCTGCATATTGTGGCATTCCCAATTGTTTCACTGTCACTGACTCTCTGCAGTAAAATCGCTTGAAGTCTATTTTTATCTTTTCTTCTTTGCTTGTGTGGTAAAAGTTGATCAAATAGAAAATTTAGAGGGAGAGCGTCCCTCTCTAAACATACAAGCATATGGCCTGTGCATCTATGACAAGCTATACCAACTCCACACTGGTGAGGCGACGGTTAAGAAGTTGTTCTGGACACAGGAAGCCACACCATCTCGCCCTTGCTGGGCATGCTCCCAGTGGAGGGAGAGTTTAAAAGGGAGCAACTCAACTCAGTCTGTGCTGACTAAGAAAGAGCAGTTGGGTGCTGCAGCCTCCTGCAGAGAAGCTGCTGGGGGTAGGCCTCACAGGTAAGCCACTGCAGGCCTTTCAACCACAGGGGTAAAGGATGACAAGTCACTGCAGAGAGGGGAAAACACTCCAGGAGTGACCCGAGAGGACTCCAACAGGAACTCCAAGACAAACTTGGGTGCAGATGGAGGAACAGGGGTGGTAAGAAGTAACCCAGGGAACAGGCATACTGGCACTTGTCCCTAGGTCACACATATCTGGACCACTATTTTGAAGGACTCTGGGTTGGAATGAGGTGGAACAGGGTGGGTCTGGGGTCCCCTACGTTGAGTCACTAACCCTCTGCTGTTGGGTGACATGGCCACTGATTCTAGCCACTGGGCAATGTGTCCACTGACTCTTACCACTGGGCGGCATAGACGTTGAATCCCGCTGCCAGGCAAGGCAGCCACTGACTCTCGCTACTGGGTGGCACAGTTTGGAGTATAGCCACTATACTTGTACTGCCAGCCTTGGACTCAAGGGCCCCATTTGACAGCACCTGACACCAGAAACACTGCTAGTCATGGACTACATCTCTTAAATCCAGGCTTCTTAGCTGTGGGTTCTGACATCCTAACCAATTATCTATTATTCCTGGTGTAATTCTGCAGAATTCATGTCCCTCTCACATTTCTTTGCTTCCCTGCAGAAAGATGGGGAAGCAAAGGGAAACAGCAAGAGTGGTCATGCACCCCTCCAGAGCAGCCTGGGCGCATTGGTTGGGCACCCACAGCAGCCATCAGAGAGATAAATCACTGTGGCGGGGGAAGGGCGGGGCTGGGGATGCCTCAACTGGTGGCACCTACCCTTGTGCCAGGCTCAGCTGCTAGTCCTGGCTCAGCTGGGCTGGGGGGTGAAGGAGGAGCACACTTCCTCTTCCCTTGCATGGAGTGGCCAGGTCCAGGTCAGACCCACTCCCAGAAACCTCCCCTAGCTCTCCACTCCCTCCACCCCCCACTTCCTGACTCTATGGGGGAGGGGCCACTGAATGGGGATCTGCTCCCCAGTTCACCCACCTCCTGTACATCTGGACCCGCCCAGACCCCCACACTGAGCCTCAACCCTCATGCACCCAGAACCCTCCCACCAAGCTCCCAGCACCCGAAATCCCTCCCCGCCTACCAAGCCTTACCCCCTACACCCGGACCCGAGATTGCATTCATATTCTATTCTCCTGGTGGCAGCCCTGCACACTAATAAAAAGTAGGAGAACCTTAATCCCAAGGTACATCTGACTAGTGTATCATATATAGCTTTTCCATTCTTTTATTTGTAATGTCAGTCTAACCCAGTGCCAACATTCTGATCTCATAGTAGAAAAAAGAAGATTACAAAGCAATTATAGCATAATCATTTTGCATAAATCAGCTTCATTATGCCATGTAAACAGGCCAAGTACACTTGAAACCCTCAAGTCTACAACACTATTATGAAAGAGGAAATAAGTCTCTGAAATCCTCTCCTACTGGTTTAAAAAAAAATATTACATAGAAGTATAAAAAGCTAAATGTTGCTATAATTCATGCACATGCAGACGGTATAGATCAGGGGTAGGCAACCTATGGCACGAGTGCCAAAGGCGACATACAAGCTGATTTTCAGTGGCACTCACACTGCCTGGGTCCTGGCCACCGGTCTGAGGGGCTCTGCATTTTAATTTAATTTTAAATGAAGCTTCTTAAACATTTTTAAAACTTTCTTTACTTTACATACAACAATAGTAGTTATATATTATAGACTTATAGAAAGAGACCTTCTAAAAACGTTAAAATGTATTACTGACACGCAAAACCTTAACTCAGAGTGAATAAATGAAGACTTGGCACACCACTTCTGAAAGGTTACCAACCCCGGTATAGATGAAAGAACAAACATAGTGAAAATATAAAAGCAGATGCAGAAGGTCTATAAACTAATATTTTGTGGTGTGCAAGGATGGGGATCAAATATTAGAGGAGCAGTCCTTGTTGTTGAAGCCCCCCAACTGTAGGTTTTGTAAAGTCTATTAAAACACCATTTCATATGACTAGAAATCTAACCTCTATATTAGACATTTTGATCAGTACTAAACATTGACTTTCAGGTGCCTTTCCTTTGGGTGACACTGTAGAGACACCTCCTACCTCAAAAAACAACAACAAACAAAACACCTCGCTTGATCCCTTATCCAGAGAGATGTCTTGGCAAGCAAAAGGCTCCAGGAAAAAGTTCAATAAAAAAAATGAACTGGCTTATCACATTGTTTTGCACGTTGGCAAATAAAATAGGATGTGGCTTGTAACAAAAGGAGAGGACCCCATAGAAAAAATTACACAAGAGAGACTAGGATGACCAAACACACATAATGATGTGCACATACAACATAACATATTGCTCCCCGGAACAAAGCATCAATGTTGTTGTAGATATGATCAGTCTCTATGATGCATCTAGGGGTACTTTGGAAGCCCACCTAGCCATGAAAGCTAGACAAATGCTAACACCACAGTATGACAGACAGCAGGATTCAGATGCAGCAACAAGAACTGGGGCACAATGAAGCTGGGATGAAGTGACAGGAGCCAGTCTCACTTCTCTTATTCCTCCACTTTGTACTGGCAGCTGGTGCCCAAGATGGCTACTTCTTCACTACAGCAGGTGGCTACAGTTATGAAGAACCACACAGGCACACCTTTACTTAATCAAAACTGGAAGCTGCTCTGAATGAGCTGTCTTTCCTCACCCTTACTCTAGATCACACCCTACAAGTGCAGCAAAATGCAGTGAAATCTCACCTTCCTGGAAGTACACAGAGGACGAAGAGCCTGACAGTTAATGAAACAGATATGCCTGCAGCCCCACGCAGCAGAGAAAAAATTTCAATCTAGTCTCCTGCAGTGAACCAGTGGATTGTTTGCTGTTCAGCAGCCTTACAGTGGTGCCTATAACTCCAATGTTGAATATAGCCAGAGAGATATGGTCTCTTATACATTCCTCTGAAGTGGTGTGCTCAAAACACAGCTGCCTTGTTCATGCATGAGAACTAGAAAGCAAATCTGACTAGAAACTAACGTGAAGTTAACCAGTCCAGTTTCATTATCCCTGCAGAAGAGAATGCAAAATACTGAGAGACAGCACAAATGGCAAAAAGTTAGATTTAAAGTTTACCATTTTAATAATCTAAGATGATAGCACAGTTAAGGGGCATTTCTTTATTCAACATGCATGCAGCCAAATATTTCCCTCAGTTAGCCTCCAGTAACTCCACTGAGTCAATGGGGAAGCAGGGACATTACTGAGGGCAGAATTATATGTGATTTTTGTCTAGATAGTATTTCTTTTTAAAGCATACATGTTAGCAGATTCTTCTTGATATTTTTTTCTGAAAAGTTCCTAAAATCTCTGAAGGCTAGATAGGCAAGTTGTTTTAGAGGGGGGCTGGGGAACACATCCACACAGAGTGTCTACATATATCTGAACAGTAAATCCCTCTATCGTGTAAATGGAGGAACTAAACATTAACCTGAAGTAGTTTACTTCACCAAGATACTGATCTACCCGTGACTCACAGGCCCCCCTATATGTAATCTTCTCACAAATCGAATACTGAAGCACAGCAAACAGCTAGTGAACAAAAGAGAAGACAAAAGAGAATGATACATTAAAAGTAAAAGACTGTGTAGAGAGGGATTAAATAAGTATGTATTATAACAAGAAATGAATTTTTAGCATGCAGTGCTTGCCTTTTTCTGGTTTACAATTCTGTTCATTTTATCCTAACATTTTTTATGAGCGGAAAGTAAAGTTTTTTAAAAGCTCATACTTAGCGTACATTGAAGGATGTTTGGAAAGCAGCAATACACTTGGAACGCAATACTTTGTGACTTTTTCTCTATAATCTCAGTAATACAAATTGATATTTATTTAGGATTGTTTTTACCTTCATCTTAAAAAGTTCGTATTGTAGAGATGGTTATATAGTCAAGTTACAAATGAGCAAAAAACCCATCTGCCAAACACATATCAGATACAACACTGAAAACAAATACACACACCCTTTTCCTACTTTGGCAGTAACTGCAAGGTGCTTATTGCATTATTATTATATATTACAATTAGACTTCTATCAGCAGAAACACCAACAGGGGCCCAATTCTGCAAACACATACAAAGCTAAGTAAGTGCATGTGAATAGTCCCAATGAAGTCACTATAGGTATGCATGAATAGTGACTTCAATAAGACTATTCACATACATAAAGCTACACAAGTGCATAGTTGCAGGATCAGGGTTTGAACTCAAATAAATGTGAATCATAGTACCAAAACTGTTTAGCTGATTTTCTAAAGACAACCATTTTTAAAATCAAATAAGGCAAAAACATTAGCTAATTGTTTCTGTCACAGTAGAAACCAGAATACTGTGCGTGGTTTCAAAATGAATATAGATTCAGAAAAAGACGGTTACTCACCTTTGTAACTGTTGTTCTTCGAGATGTGTTGCTCACATCCATTCCAGTTAGGTGTGCGCGCCGCGCGTGCACGTTCGTCGGAAACTTTTTTACCCTAGCAACTCCAGTGGGCCGGCAGGTCGCCCCCTAGAGTGGCGCCGCCATGGCGCTCTATATATACCCCTGCCGGCCCGCCCGCTCCTCAGTTCCTTCTTGCCGGCTACTCCGACAGTGGGGAAGGAGGGCGGGTGTGGAATGGATGTGAGCAACACATCTCGAAGAACAACAGTTACAAAGGTGAGTAACCGTCTTTTCTTCTTCGAGTGATTGCTCACATCCATTCCAGTTAGGTGACTCCCAAGCCATACCTAGGCGGTGGGGTCGGAGTGAGAAGTCGCGGCCCGGAGCACCGCAGTTCCGAAGGCCGCATCCTCCCTCGACTGCTGGACCAGGGCGTAGTGGGAAGCAAAAGTGTGGACCGATGACCAGGTCGCTGCCCGACAGATTTCCTGGATGGGCACACGGGCTAGGAAAGCCAGCGATGACGCCTGCGCCCTGGTAGAATGCGCAGTCACACGGCCCGCAGGGACATGGGCCAAGTCATAACAAGTCCTGATACAGGACGTAACCCAAGAGGATATCCTCTGGGAGGAGATAGGAAGACCTTTCATACGATCTGCTACCGCCACGAAAAGCTGGGGGGATTTTCGGAAGGGCTTAGTCCTGTCTATGTAGAACGCGAGAGCCCTACGGACATCCAGCGAGTGGAGCTGCTGCTCCCTGCCTGAGGAGTGAGGTTTTGGGAAAAAAACCGGAAGGAAAATCTCTTGGTTGACATGGAAGGCTGAGACCACCTTGGGCAGAAAAGCAGGGTGTGGTCTCAGCTGCACCTTGTCCTTGTGGAAGACCGTATATGGGGGGTCTACCACAAGAGCTCGGAGCTCCGACACCCGTCTAGCTGAGGTGACAGCCACTAGAAAGGCAGTTTTCCAAGAGAGGTAGAGCAGGGAGCAAGTAGCTAACGGCTCAAAGGGGGGCCCCATGAGTCGGGACAACACCAGGTTAAGATCCCAGGTGGGAGCAGGGGGACGGACGTTAGGGAATAAACGTTCCAGCCCTTTAAGGAATCTCGACACCGTCGGGTGGGAAAAAACGGAGCGACCGTCCGCACCCGGGTGAAAGGTGGAGATAGCAGCTAGGTGGACTCGCAACGACGATAAGGCCAGACCTTGCCCCTTGAGGGACAAAACGTAGTCTAATATTTCGGAAACCGAAACTTCCATAGGGCGGAGATTTCTCTCTACGCACCAACAGGAGAAGCGCTTCCATTTCGCTGAATACGTGGCTCTTGTGGACGGTTTCCTGCTGCTCAAGAGCACCTCTCTCACAGGCGTGGAGCATCGCAGCTCTGGGCCAGTCAGCCACGCAGGAGCCACGCCGCTAGGTGCAGCGACTGCAGGTCTGGGTGACAAAGGGTCCCGTGGTCCTGGGTAATCAGGTCCGGATGAAGGGGCAGGGGAACTGGGTCGGCTATGGCCAAGTCCAGCAGCATGGTGTACCAGTGCTGCCTGGGCCACGCCGGGGCTACCATGATCACGAGCGCCTTGTCCCTGCGCACCTTCAGGAGGACCTTGTGGACTAGAGGGAACGGGGGAAATGCATAGTACAGGTGGGTCGACCACCGGATGAGGAAGGCGTCCCCTATCGACCCCGGTTCCCTGCCCTGAAAGGAGCAGAATGCTGGGCACTTCCTGTTCCCCCTGGACGCAAAGAGGTCCACCCGGGGATAACCCCACCTCCGGAAAATGGAGAGAGCGACATCCGGGCGAAGGGACCACTCGTGCGACAGGAAGGATCTGCTCAGTCGATCTGCCAGAGTGTTCCGTACTCCAGGGAGGAAGGAAGCCCTGAGGTGAACGGAGCGGGCTACGCAAAAGTCCCAGAGACGTATCGCCTCGTGGCACAGGGAGGAGGACCTGGTGCCGCCCTGCTTGTTGATATAGTACATCGTCGTCGTGTTGTCCGTAAACACGGCGACACAACGACCCTGAAGTTGATGACAAAACGCTTGACAAGCAAGGCGGACCGCTCTCAACTCCCGTATGTTGATGTGGAGCCCCACCTCCTCCTGGGACCACAGGCCCTGTGTCCGCAGGGTCCCCAGGTGGGCCCCCCAGCCCAGATCTGAGGCATCCGTTGTCAGGGATACCGATGGCTGAGAGGGGTGAAAGGGAAGACCCGCACATAACACGGACTGGTCCAACCACCAGCCGAGAGAGTCCAAGACCTTCTGGGGGATTGTGACTAACATGTCTAAAGGTTGCCTTTGCGGCCTGTAACGGCTGATAAGCCACAGCTGGAGAGGCCTCATGTGGAGCCGAGCGTAGCCGGTCACAAAAGTGCACGCTGCCATGTGGCCTAACAGGGTTAGACATGTCCTTACTGACGTCAACGGGGCTGACCGCAAACGCTGAACGATCGCCGCCATGGTCTGGAACCGTTGCAGAGGCAGCGAGGCCCTGCCCATCGTGGCGTCCAAGACCGCCCCGATAAATTCCACCTTTTGCGTGGGCCTCAGAGTGGATTTGTCTGTGTTTATCAAGAGGCCCAGACTTGCAAATACGGCGGTGATCAGGCGGACATGGCTGCTGACCTGCTGCTCCGACGTGCCCCGAATCAACCAGTCGTCCAGATAAGGGAACACGTGGACACGGTTGCGTCGAAGATGCGCCACGACAACTGCCATGCATTTTGTAAACACCCTTGGGGCCGTGGACAGGCCGAAAGGGAGGACTGCAAACTGATAATGAAGAGCCCCCACAACGAAGCGGAGAAAGCGTCTGTGGCGCGGTCAAATGGCAATATGAAAATACGCGTCCTGCATGTCGAGGGCGGCGTACCAGTCTCCCGGATCCAGGGATGGAATAATGGTCCCCAGGGATACCATGCGGAACTTCAACTTCACGAGGTATTTGTTGAGTTCTCGCAGGTCGAGGATAGGCCTGAGGCCCCCCTTGGCCTTGGGGATCAGAAAGTAGCGGGAATAAAACCCCTTGCCTTTCTCGTTTTCCGGAACCGCCTCTATGGCTCCTTTGCTGAGGAGCGTCTGCACCTCCTGTCGAAGGAATTGCTCGTGAGAGGGGTCCCTGAAGAGGGACGAGGAAGGAGGGCGGGAAGGAGGAAACGAAACAAACTGCAGGCGGTATCCCGTCTGCACCAGGTTTAAGACCCAGCGGTCCGATGTTATTTGGGACCACGCCGGGAGGAAAAACGAAAGGCGGTTTGAAAACGGGGGGAAAGGATCCATAGGGGAAACTGCTACAGCGCCCTCGGGCGCACCTTCAAAATGAAGGCTTAGGACCAGGCGGGGGTTTCGAGGAGCCTTGGTTCTGCCCCCCTTGGTTCCCAGACTGCCTGCGCCTGCCGTTCCTGCCGCGGCGCCTGTAAGGGTCCTGCCGCTGGCGGAACTGGGAAAACGGCCTACGGTACGGCTGCTGCTGTGGCCTAAAGGGTCTACGCTGCGTCACGGGGGTGTGCATCCCGAGGGACCGCGCAATGACCCGGTTGTCCTTCAGACTCTTGAGTCTGGGGTCTGTCTTTTCCGAAAACAGGCCCTGGCCTTCGAAAGGAAGGTCCTGTATCGTGTGCTGGAGCTCTGGCGGAAGGCCGGAAACCTGCAGCCAGGAGATGCGACGCATCGTAACTCCCGACGCGAGGGTACGGGCAGCCGAGTCCGCAGCGTCCAAGGATGCTTGTAAGGCCGTGCGCGCGACCTTTTTGCCCTCGTCCAGGATGGCCGTAAACTCCTGGCGAGCATCCTGTGGCAGCAGCTCTTTAAATTTGTCCACTGCCACCCAGGAGTTAAAAGCGTACCTGCTCAGCAGGGCCTGCTGATTAGAGACCCTGAGCTGCAGGGCCCCAGCCGAATATACCTTACGGCCAAGGAGGTCCATCCGCCTGGCCTCTCTGGATTTGGGGGCCGGAGCCTCCTGGCCGTGACGCTCCCTATCGTTCACCGACTGCACCACCAGTGAACCGGGAGTCGGGTGAACGTGCAAGTATTCATACCCCTTGGAAGGGGCCATGTACTTTCTCTCGACTCCTTTCGCTGTCGGAGGGATGGAGGCCGGGGACTGCCAGATAGTATTGGCATTGGCCTGAATGGTCCGTACAAAGGGCAGGGCGACCCTGGTGGGAGCATCCGAAGAGAGGATGGTAACAATCGGGTCCTCTATCTCCGAGACCTCCTCTGCCTGCAGACTCAGGTTTTGGGCCAACCGCCTGAGGAGGTCCTGGTGCGCCCTGAGATCCAGCGGGGGGGGACTGTTGGAGGAGGTACCCGCCACCGCCTCATCCGGGGAGGAGGATGAGGAGACCCCAGGCACGATAGTGTCCAACTGAGGGTCTTCCTCAGCCCTCGCCTCTACCTCCGGAGCCACAGCGGAGTCCTGCTGTTTGGACCCTTCCTCCGCCTCCGGGGAGGGAGGGGGGCGAGACAAGGAGGCTTCAGGGGCCCTACGCTCCGCATTCGCCGGTGTGGGAGGGAGCTGCTGGGGGCCCTGGGCCTGATGGTATGCCCAGGGTGTCCAGAATCCCCACTGTGGTGGGCCTTGGTCTTCCAGCGGCGGATCCCCGAAGAGCGCCGCCTGCCGGTCGGTGCCGAGCGCATACGCACTGTCCGCCTGCGAAGATACGGACGGCTGTCTCGAGGGCCACGGCGGGGCCGACCCCGGATGGTACGGGCCGGCGCGGGTCGGCACGGAGGATCGTCTCGGTGCCGGGGACCGGTGCCGGGAGTCGTATCGGTGCCGGGATCGGGACCGGGACCTGGATCTGTCACGGTGCCGGGATCCTGATCGGTACCGGGTGTCGCTTCGGTAGCGGGACCTGCCACCGGCTCGGTGCCGGGAGGTCGACCGGGACCTACCACCGGCTCGGCGCCGGGAGGTCGACCGAGACCGGGACCTGCCACCATCTCGGTGCCGGGAGGTCGACCGGGACCTACCACCGGCTCGGCGCCGGGAGGTCGACCGAGACCGGGACCTGCCACCATCTCGGTGCCGGGAGGTCGACCGGGACCTACCACCGGCTCGGCGCCGGGAGGTCGACCGAGACCGGGACCTGCCACCAGCTCGGTGCCGGGAGGTCGACCGGTGCGGCGAGTAGCGATGGGACCTGCTCCTGGAGTCGCGGTGCCGGTAACGCCGACTGGAGCTTGACCGCGACCGTCTGGAGGTCGACCGTTGCCGCGAGTGCGACCGGTGCCGCTGAGGGGAGCGGTGCCGGGACTGCGAGCGGCGTCGGGATCGGGAGCGCCCAAGACGTCGGGACCTAGATGGCGAAGGACTGTCTCTGGGCGGCGCCGACATCATGGGCTTGCCCCTGGACACGACCCGCACCGGAGGTACCGGGGGTGGCAGCCGAGTGGGCTCCGTCAGGGCAATAAGGTCCCGAGCCGAGGCGAAGGTCTCCGGTGTTGATGGGACCACTATCTCAACCCCAGATCTCATGGGGGAGCTCGGCGGCACCGGACTCAACGGACCCGCCGGGCCCGGAGTCAACGGTGCTGATGGTGCCGGCGGTGCCGCGGCCGATGTCGAGGCCGGGCGCTCAAGCCGGGTCTGCCTGGCCGGAGTAGCAGACTTCGACGGCCTAGGCTGTGATTCCGGTGCCGGAGAAGGTCGGTGCCGAGGAGTCTTCTCGGTGCCGGAGCGATCCGGTGCCGGTGCCGAGACCACGGTCCGCGAAGTCGACGGGTCAAGTGCCGCCTCCATTAGGAGAGTTCGGAGCCTCTGATCTCTCTCCTTTTTTGTCCTCGGCTTGAAAGCCTTACAGATGCGGCACTTGTCAGACCTGTGCGATTCCCCGAGGCACTTCAGGCACGCTTCGTGGGGATCGCTGGTGGGCATGGGCTTCTTGCAGGCCGCACACTGCTTGAAGCCCGGCGAGACAGGCATGAGCCTGGCGCCGGGTGCCGGGAAGGGCTAAGCCCCCGGCCAAGAACTATTTAACAACTATTGACTAAACTACTTACTTAACAACACTAATTAACAACTATATAGAACTAGAGATAAGCGATTGAAAACTAGGAGAGCTAGGGACGTGGAGGACAGCTATGCCGCGCTCCACAGTTCCAACGACCGACACGGCGGTAAGAAGGAACTGAGGAGCGGGCGGGCCGGCAGGGGTATATATAGAGCGCCATGGCGGCGCCACTCTAGGGGGCGACCTGCCGGCCCACTGGAGTTGCTAGGGTAAAAAAGTTTCCGACGAACGTGCACGCGCGGCGCGCACACCTAACTGGAATGGATGTGAGCAATCACTCGAAGAAGAACTGAAGTTACTAGTTATGGTTTTCATTTGTTTTTTGAAAGTTGCAGCAGTTTTAGGCAGTGATAAACTTTGATGTTAGCATTTTATGAACTCATTTTTTTCACTAGAGTTCTACTGTAAGGTGAATCACTTTGACTGCTAAATTCTCTCTTCCAACTGTGCATGGGAATCTCAATATCTATTCTGCTGTCTACATGCATAGAATGTACTGGTTGCTGGCTGTGTGTGGATTCTAAACACGTAGAGAGCAAAACAGTAAATCTGCTGTGTAGTTCAGAGAGGATAAATTAGCCTTAAATGTACTTCTTACTAATCTCAGCACACATAAACATGGTTCACCATCAGCACTGTTTGTTTAAAGCCATAAGCATGCATCTCTAGGGAACTTTAGTGTGCTATCTGGAATACAGCTAAAAGACAAAACAGAAGGGTAAGGTTTTGCTATTAGAAGAGACCTACTGTTACAAAAACAAAACTACTTTTGTACCAGTCTGGTATCACACTGCTCTCTTGTGGTTAAATCTATGCAATTCACATACACAACTGTGTTGAATATACACATCAGTTTTCTCCCCACACTGCAGAATTTGCTTTATTGAAAGGCAACATTTGGTGACTAGATGATCAGCACATTCAGTGACTTGACCCCCAAACATAAGTCATTATTTTTTTAAGTTCTTCTGAGCTTTCTTGAAGGGGCAGTTGGCCTGACTAGAAATGTCAGCAGAATTACTAACATTGCTGGCATAAAGAGACAAAGCCACTCTCTACATTTCCGAAAGCAAGTTGGGGGGGAAATCTGCTCCCATAGAAGAGGGAAAACTGTTGCTGGCAGAATTATTGGAGGAAATTCTGTACATCAAAAGGAGAGCCACGTGCCATCACTGACTAATACAAATTAAATCTGAACACTTATATAATATAAGCAAAAAAACTGCTGACCACAAACAGATAAAACAAAGCAAAGAAATAGTGATGTAAAATCAAATTATTAAGTACCAGATTCAAAGTAGGGACAAATCATTTAACTATGACATTGAACAAGAGAAAATCCATACGAGCCATAACAATCCGCACGTTTAGCCAAATACCTAAAATGTATCTAAGACTATTTAGTTTATACTTTGGTGACAGGCATCATTTGAATGTTGAACTATCTTTTAGGTGCCTATGTGTCAATATGAACACCGTATGGGGATGTGAGTGCCCTAATTTCAGTGCTCAAATTTAAAATTTGGGATTATGGAGCCTTTTAAATTATTCAAATTTACTTTTGATAGATTGAATCCTATGCAAAATGTTATAGATGTGAGAAGCAAATAAAGTCTATACTAAACATGAAATAATTCAGCAACTGGTTTAAATGTAAAGTAAAATGTTTCTGAAGCACAAATATTTAATTGTCTGGATCATTTATTAAATGAAAGAATGGACTAAATGGCGTATTATGGCAGCAGTGGAAGAATGGTCACTCTGCCTCCCTTAACTACAAGACAATCATTCTTTTTAAATGAGTGCAGCCTAAACAGCCTGAAACTAAAATACCCAGCACAACATATGGTGTGTAGAAACCACCGAACAGTTCATAAGCACTAGGAGTGGAAATCTTTTTTCCTGACACTTCCAGATTTTGCCCTTCACATTTAATTTGTCACTCAATTTGACAGCCACAAGTGCAAGAAACAACATCTGCTAGAAGATTTACAAACAGAATTGTTTTTATACACATACACACTTTAATCCATATGCAGCTCTTTTTATATATACTGAGCTACTCTATCTCCAAATGCCTGCATTTTATACCTTCTTTCCCTGTCTTTACAATCTCTCTGCCATACATCTTTGGTTCTTGCCTTTCTTTGCCACATTGATTTGTGGTCATTTATAGCAATTTTGGTTCAATACTGCAACAATTGAAGCAATTATGAAAATGAAGGCAGATTTTCCTCCTCATACTACAGTAGTTTTTGGCAGCTGTCATATCCACTATAATTAAAGAGGCAAAACTCTTTCCAATCTAAAGCCCTGGATCTAAATTGGAAAATTTATCTTTAATTACTCCAATTTTTCTTCTAACAGGAAAGTCTACAGATCTATTTTCCCCCTGCTTTCAGCTCCCTGGAGACAGACCTGTCAATCAAGGCAAGCTAGAAGCCACTGAAAACCCTGCCAGTTCAGCATAATCATGCTTGCTTGAAGGAGGCAGAGGTTTTCCTGTGGTATCTCCTCTGTCTCTTGCGCCTTGAGCTATTTTTTTCTGCCCCTTACTGGGTAATCCTCCTGTAATTCTTAGCTCGTGCAAAGGAGTGCCAGTAAGCATCTGCCATGACAGCTGCTACTAATGAACACTTAACTCAAACTGACTGCCAGTCCAAGGGATTTTCTATATTTGAGGGATACAGTGAGCAATAGAGACCGACCATACCAGCATGGCTCTAGCAAATGAGGAGGTAGCAGCAGAAAGGCTGCTGATGTGACTTTTTTTTTTTTTTTTTTGAAGTTGCTCTGCAGAGGTGGTCTGGTAGATCAGCTGCAAGAGGCAGAACAAAGGGGCCAGTTCTTCAGGTGTGTAGTCACACCCAGCCTGTCCAGAGTGACAGGTCTGGTTCTGCCTCCAAGGAGCTCCATACAAGAGTAAAATCTGCAGTAATGGATCGGCAGCCATTATCTGCAAAGGCAATCTAAATCAGCCCAAAAGGTGAGTAAGTTTGCCGTGCTTGAGCTGCCCCATAAGTGATATTTTGTATTTGAAAGCATGAGAAAAATTCCCAAGTGTTTCTGGGATCATGAAGGTTAAAATATATATTGTACTCTGAGTAAGAAACTCACACCTTTTTAATTTGGTGTGTTGACTGAAAATATAGTTGAACTTTGGAACTTGGTATATTAATATGTATTACTTACTTTATTCCTTTTGAAATGCAGAACTGAGCATATGCAGTAGAAAGTTCTACTGTTTGTGTATTTAAGGGCAATTCAGGTGCCCAGCCAAGTACTTCAATTGGCTACTGAGAAAATCCACAGTGGGAGGATGAATTCCCTTTTCCTTGCTTCTGCATGGCCACAAAAGGAGTGAAAGTGTTCCAGAGAGGTCAATGGTTCAACAGAGACATAATAGTTGTAGCAATCAGCTCGTTCCCTCTCCAGGAGGGTTGTATTGGGAGGAAGAGTGAAGATCTGTTCAGTGGATCATCCAGCCTACCCCTTTCTCTGGCTTGCTACTACCCTAACTCCAAATACCAATTGTACAGAAAACCCCTAAACCCCACACTTTATGGGATAACAAATTTTGTTTCCCTTTGCACAGCAGAACCACACTAGTTCTACTGCCAAGGGCACCTCTCTCACACACTTGCAGACATGAAGGAAGGATGGATATCATCTGCTGAATGATGTATACATGCAGGTAGTTTATTGTGCAGCTGCTCACCAAGCTATGTTGCTGTAGCAGGAGGTAATGAAACATGATAGGCTTTTAACTAGGAGGAGTCTGCTGATATAAGCTATACCACCGAAATCCTCTAGTGTGGATATAGTTATATAGGTGCTTAAACAGGTATAGATTATACTGATTCACTATAAGCTATAATGGTATAAACACAGTTGTATCTATGCAACTACACCTGCAATGGGGCTTCTACCTGCACAAACTGTATCAGTGAAAGTTTTAAAGTGTAGACCAGAGCCTGTGTGGTAATGTTTGTAAATACAGAATCTCTCTTAGCTCCTTAATCTGCTGCTAATAGAATTTTTTAATCTCAACAGAGATTTGAAAGCACTTCTAAGCTCTGCTAAGGAAACCTGTGCCACTTGTAAAACATGCAAGTTGAACTTATTTTGTTTGCTCTCCCCTTAAAACAAGAAGGAAGCTAAATAATAACCTCTCCCACCACCCCTGCAAGAAATCCATCATAGTAGTGAAGCGAGTTAATCAGTAATGGGTTTCACCTAGCATGTTAATTAAAAAACAGCAAATAATTTCATTATATTCCCCACCCACCCCATATATACCTTTTCATAAGTTATTTGTCTCCTCAGATTGTACATTCTTTGGGAAAGGAACTGTGTTTTCATAGGTGTATAATACTAGCACAATAGGTACAATTGCAATATAAAGACTAAGTAAATACTGTATAATATTGACACATTGCTTTTGATGTCTATTTCACTATTCTGATGTCTATGGTAACATTATGATTATGCACAATAAGATGACTGAGAAACTCTTTGATATACTTGTAAGAAGTTGTTCCAAAAAGTTTAATTATGTTAAATTACAAGGAAAGAGACTGAAACTGAAAAATATATTCCCAAACCTGAGAGTACTACTTCACATGTCCTCCACGTGTCATTGGCTGTAGGTAGACATTTTCAGAACATTGTCTGAAAGAAAAAAAAAATCCAAGCCTGCAAACAATGAATTGGATAAGGGACAATAACTGCATTTCAAAACAGGAACTATATAGAGATCAATTTAATTATCTGACTAATTAAGTGAAATCATGAGAACAAACATTTTAGTATGTTGCCTATGTTAACAGGTGATCATGGCAACTGCCCTTTACAAGTCTGGGAAGCCAATGTTGAGAGGATGCTTCGCTGGAACTCTGAAAGGGTTTTTGATAGCACATCAGAGCTAGACTTTTTATTGAAGGAAGCACCAGCCAATGCTTATAGTGCCTGCTCAGAAGATTATTACCAGACAGGATACAGAGGAGGAAAATTGGTCATTAGCCAGTAGGGGAAGCCAAAGTAGAAAGAGTAAGAAGTGATAGTGGGGGATGAGCAAGCATTTCAAACAGAACAATATACACACACCTCAGTACTCCTTGGTGTAATTCACCAAAGCCAGTCTTACTCATTTTTAGTTTTCAGATGATGACATATCAAAATTAAACTGTTGAAAAAGCACACCAAGCTTTTAAAGCAGCAGATTGTCTTCAAATTTGATGCAAATTAGGTCAAAGCTTCTCTTCAAAGACTTCACAGCACAGCTGGTAAGAGGTTCAACCTGAAGTTAATTTCTTTTGCATATTGGATCATTTTTATAATTGATTTTAAGGTCAGATAATTAATGTATGATGGTGAAGTGGTATAAAAGGTTTTAGCAGGAAAAACTGGGAGAGTATAATTACTCAAGTGGCAAAACAATGAGTGAACTATGTAAGCTATTCTAAATGAGTGCCAATAAAACCCTTATGCCACAACGAAGAAAATGTTTTAGTTATGTACTAATATAATTTAAGATCTCTCCTATAAAGCCAGAATCGTTTAGTATCATGAGTAACTGGCACATGCCTGAAAAGGAGAGTAGTTATATATCTAAGATTTGCCCACTTCGAATCTAGAACAGTCTCTATAAATTCTGTGGACTGAGTAGGAGTGACTTGTAATTTACTCTGTCCCAGAAGTAGAACAGGTTGAGGACTGAATAAGGCACTCGATGATTACTGGGAGGATATCCCTCTCAGAAGTCACTCATCCACATATGGGTAAACAGGTATCCCTTGTCTTCTCACATGGTCTGCCACTACTGCCAAGCATTTTGTTAGCAGTCAGGGCTGTTTTGTTAATAGAGCAAAAGTTAATAGTAAAAGTATCCTGTACTGGCAACTCTCAGGTTAAGAGTTTCAGCAAAGTAATCCTGAGTTTCCAGAAAGGGGATGAGGAAAACTTGTGTCATCAGTCTCAATTTGAATTGGCATATAAATGTGTTAGTTGCCTAAAGTCCGGGATTAGACATCCTTCTTCTGGGAGCCACTTCTTCCAGGAATAAGGCAGAAGCAGGAGTATGTATCTTTCCCTCTGAACTCCGCAGGTGGTATATGTATGGCTCATAGTTGAAGAAAGGAATTAACGTTTCTCTCCACCACCACCCCACTGTTGTTCCTCACATCCCTGAAGAGATGGGGATTTTATAGAGTAGCCTTTGATATCAGTTTTCAGTACCCATTGGTCTGAGACTCTGAAATAATGCAAGCCCATGCCTGAAGATGAGAAAGGCAGCAAACAAAACTGGGGGAAAGAACAATTACTCACTGTGACATTCCACAGGGTACAATCTAGACTATTGAAAAGGGGTGCCCCCCTTAATTCTCTAGCGTGGGGTGCCTCTGACACTGCTTTACTGGTGAACAAACACCTCACCAGGTTCTGCTTACAAACAGCCTTCAGCACATAACTTACTCCCAGCTACACAGTATTGAGTGCTACTAGCCACTCAAATTACTCACAGGGTGACACCCACATATCCTAGTCCCAGCCTTGTTCCCTAGAAATGTGCATCTTTCACTGGTCAGTATTCTCCCGGACAGTATGAGCTCATAGTAAGTCAATCATTCCAACATTAGATATTAATTATGCACCAGCCTTGTTTATCAAGTAGAGGTTCCCCACACACTTTAATCCAAACACACACTGGTAAAAATAAAATAAGTTTATTAACTACAGATAGATTTTAAGTGATTACAAGTGATAAGGCCTAAAAGTCAGAATAGGTTACAAAAGAAATACAAACAAAAACACAAGCTAATGCCTAAACTTTACCACGCTAATAGGCTTAAAAGCAAAAAGTTTGTCCCAGTATAAGCTGCAATACAGTTCACAGACTGTGTCCAACTTGGAACCACTCCTCCCTTTGTTTAGTTCTTTGATAGTCCTTGTTGTCTTGAGCAAAGAGGTGGAAGGAGGAGAGGGGTCCTGTGGAGATCACTGTCTCATTTTTATACTCTCCTCTCTTTGAGGATTACCCCCCACCCCACACTGCCAGGGTGTAGACAAACAGTCCCAGGGCATGTGAGATTCAAACCATATCTGGGATAAAATGTAAATTTCCTGTTTACACCTCCCCATTACTGAAGAATGGCTCTTTAAGTAAGTAATAGCCCACTTGACTGTTGATACCTATCTGGGGTTGCCAGTGTGTCTTTGTCTCTAAAAACAGGTTTGTGGGTATTACTTAGAATTACAACACATTTCAGTAATCATACATTAGAAACTCATAACTTCACAAATAATGTTGAAACATGCATTTCAGATTCTGAGTTTTCAAATGATACCTCACAAGGAGTAATTTGTACAAACTATAAGCATATAAAAGTGGTGACCATGTGGTACAGAGTGTCACACTTACCTTACAGTAACTTTGAGATGTCCGCACATGTGGATCCCACTCATGGTGTGTGGTGCACCAGTGCAGTAATATGGAAAATTTTCACTAGTACTGTCCAGTGGGAGTCATGCATTTGCTCATGTCCTCAGGCTCCTCTTCTCCAGATGACTTAAAAGCACAAAAACCCCAACTGTCACTTAGTTCTTTCACCACCCAGAATTCATAAGACTCCAAGCTGCAGGGAAGGAGAGCAAGTCATGGGAGTCATATGTGCAGACATCTCAAATAAACAAGTTACTGTATGATAGGTAACAGTTCTTTCTTTGAGTACTGTAAATGTGGATCCCACTCAGGATGATTAGCCAGCAATTATTTTCCATGGAGGTGGGAACTAGGAGTTATTTGAAAAGACTGTACAACTGCACTTCTGAAATTGGCATCAGATCTGGAAGCAGTCATTGAATAGTGTTCCATGAATGTATGAGCTGAAGTCCAGGCAGCTTGATCAGTGGTAGAAATGCCTTGCAAGCTAGTCGTAACAATTTTAATACCAACACATTTATGTGTAATGGATTCCTGATTTGCACAAGAGGCCATGTGTCTGAACATGATCTATGAGCTCCCCAAGCCTTCTTGGGTGCATCTGTTATCAGAGTTCTGGGCAGTATCAGAGAAGCAAACAAAATTGTTGCAAATACCATTTTCTCAATCATTCTACAGAGGAGAGAATCTGATTCAGAACTGTCACTCTCAATGGCATGTCATGAATTATTGGTTTGTAGAACAATCTGATTCAACTGAAAAAAGGTCTGAGGTGTAGTCTAGTGAATGGAATCACAAAAAATACAAGGTGCTCTATGGCCTAAAAATTTGAGACATCTTGACAGATGTTTGACGGCATTCATGAAGACAGATTTGAAATAGGACAGCTAATACTCCATCCAGAGAGAAAAAAATTCTTGCTGCTAATGAGTCTAATACAGCCCCCCCAAATTCTACCAATTGGGACAGAACCAAAGAGCTTTGCCTTTTTTTTTTTTTTTTAATGAATCCTCAGACCTAGGCATGAAAAATCTTCCTTACTACCATAGACATCTGTTCCCACGATTTTCCCTGTATAGCCCAATCATCTAGATAAGGGTAAATGTGTAAATCCTGTTTGCGGAGATGAGATGCTACTACAGATAGGCATTTGGTAAATACTGTTGGGGCTGATGAAATTCCAAAGGGAAGTACTCTGAACTGGTAAGTTACCTAAAGCTACTAATCAAAAGGTACTTCATATGTTGATTCATACCCCACACAAGAAAATACCCTCAGTTTACAGGACACTTAATGAGCCAATCCATAGGATCTAGACCAGGAATAATCTAAGCAAGAGTTACCATATGAAATTTGGCAAGCAGCATGTATTTGTTTAGAAGCCTGAGATCTAGGATTGGACACCAACCTCATTTTCTTCTTCAATATGAGGAAACAAAGGGAATAAGAAGCCTTCTCCTATAAATTCTTGAGATTCTATTGCTCCTACATTGATTAGGTCATTATCTCTCTTGATGCATAGCACTCTTGTGAAAATAGTCCCTGAAGAGAGATCAGGAAGGGGTAAGGGTGGAAGGGACAGTTAAACAAAAAGCATAACTATCCTTGATGATTTGAAGCACGCGTTGATCTGTGGGGATTCCCATCCAAGCCTCCTGGAAAAAGAATAGATGGGAACCAGAGAGGGATGAAAGGGTATAGATCCTTATAGATTAGTCCAAGATCCTCTATCAGAGCTGATATCTGTGTCTGTCCTGATTTCAGGGTTACCAAAAAGGATTATTGAGCTGATCTCTTCTTCTGGTAACTCAATCTAGTCTTGGCTTGATCAGAAGACATATGTTGATGAAAATATGAAGGTGCAGTATTCCTATACCTCAAGGAAGAAGAATGAGGGCAAGATTGCTTCATTTTAAAATCTGGGATATACAGGTCTGTCGCATCTTAGGCGCATTTAACATGCAAGATTTCAGCTTTACGCAGTCGGCAAAAAGAAAAAAGCCCAATTTTAATACTGTACCTGTAGTGCAGGCAATTCTGCCCGCCATTCTACTCAATGTAATTTTGACTATATGTGATTTTCACTTTATGTGCTGACTGTAGGACCCCCAGTGCAAGATGCAACAGACCTGTATAACCTGGTAATCTGCCAGTAGATCTTGAGTCTTTCAATGAATGAAGAGACTCATCCATTTTAGCACTAAATAAATTCTGTCCATCAAATGATGAATCTTCAATGGTTGTCTGTAGTTCTTAAGCAACCCTGATGCAGGTCTCATAACAATTATAGCTACTGAATGGACGCCTGTATCAGCTGTATTCAGTGCAGCCTGAACTGAGGTTTTAGCAATTAACAGACCTTCACAGATTGATCTAAAATTCCATTTAAATTCTAAAGGTAACTTGTTCCTAAAGCTAGACAGTCTGCCCCACTGAAGGTAATATTTAGATAGCATGCTTCATAATTAGGCTGATGAATAAATACATTTTTCTCCCAATAACGTTTAGTCTCTGATTCTCTCTTTAGGATTTAACTTTCCTATTAGTCTTGATTTTTCATTTGCAGCAATAACAAGTGAATATAATCAGATGAGTATAAAAATACTCAATCTTTGGAAATTATCTGACATTTACAACCTGCACATTTCAAAGTAGCTAAAACCAAGGGAAGAGTAGCCCAAAGATCCTTTGCCAAATCTAAAGTTCACTTATTTATAGATGCCGATTGTAAAAATATGAAAGCTTATACGCCTTTTCCTGTACCATTTCCAATGGGACTTCCAGCATTTGTGCCATGGGCTTCAACAGTTCTTGAAAGACTTTAAAATTATGCATTCTCACAGGTATAGTAGAATGACACAGCCTCAGCAGGTGAGGGATAAGAACAATGTAGGGATCTAGATTAATATTCTTGATGAACTGGTGCCTCTGTCACCAGAGATGTATCAGAGGGTAGCTGTGTTAGTCTGGATCTGTAAAAGCAGCAAAGAATCCTGTGGCACCTTATAGACTAACAGACGTTTTGGAGCATGAGCTTTCGTGGGTGAATACCCACTTCCTCAGATGCATGTAATGGAAATATCCAGGGGCAGGTATATATATGTGTGCTAGCAAGCAAGCTAGAGATACCAGAGAGCGGATGTTCATTGTTGCCATAACCCAAACAGGAGAATCAGACATCTGAGACCTAAGAGTAGAGGATCTACAAGGATTCCCCATAAACTGTGGGTGAACTTGTCCTGAAAACTATGGGTATTGAGACCCTGACTGAGCTTCAGAACAAATAGGTGAGACATATACACCTAATTTTGGGGAAAGCAAATAGAATAAGGTTCTTGTGTACTGCCTTCTGATTTTTTTTTTTTTCTGATTTACTCTCCTCTTAGGTAGTGGGATGAAATTTGAAGAAGAGTGAGAGTCAGAAGACTGAAACTCCTCCATTGATGAGGTAATAACTGAAGATTTTAAAAATAGAGTATGGCTTCTATACTCAGTCCCACTGTTATGTTGATGAGAACTTTCATTATAGGTATTAGATACTTCTTGAGGAAGAGATTTTGATGGTACAGAACTAGAAGTCTCTAATAATGGAAACTCAGGCTCTTAAGTTTCAGGGCAGATACAAATGAGCCTTTTGGAGCTGTGAAATACTAATCAAAGAATATCTGCACTGATGGATCTGTAGCCTCTTCTACTTAATAGCCACTGCCAGGAGAAATGTTTTGATCACAAGGTTTCAACAAATAGAGGACTGGGGCAGACTGTGATGGATGTACTGGTGCAGAGGTAGATGGTGCTGGTAATTTCTTCCCCATGGACACAGTATACTCATCTATCTGTTCTCTATGTCAATGTGGCACTGAAGGCTCTAACATCAAGTTCTTCTGCATGGCTTCATTGATTCTTTTGAGGAAGCTCTTCTGCCTCCAGTCACTGGATTTAGTGAGTGGTGCTAGACAGTCCATGTCTCTCTTCCCAGACAACAGGGGTCCCTCTCTGCTCTGAATGCATTTGAGAGGTCTTCTTGAGCTCAGAGAGACACCCCTGGGCACTGCAGCACTGGCAGGTTGAGTTTGCAGGGAAGAACTCTGTCTTCGTTCAGGAACTGAAATGTAAGATTTATGGGCCTCCTGCCTCTTCTAACTATGAAGCAGAGGTCTGCTCACCCTACACAGGCTAGTGAGGCAGAAGCTGGGTGAAGCACAGAAACAAGGGGAACTAAGTCCACTTGGGAACTGAAGACTAGCACTGGCATATCTGCAGACAAAAAACTCCCACTTTATAAATACCAAGCATACCTTATTGAATTTATGACTAATAGGTTCCCTCCCCCAATATTCTGGTAGGAAAGACAGATTATATTTTAGATATACTTTTCTTCTTTTCATTGGCCATTAGCCCTCTAATAGTTGACCAAATCTTTTAAAACTGTGGCAACACAAAAAATAAAAAAAAACCTAAACAATGAATTTGCAAATGATGTACAGGACAACACCTTCACTGACAAAAGAGAAATTTATTTTATAAACTATGTACAAAACAACAAAATGTTGACCTAAAATATGGACGCAAAAGGGAAAGACACCATAGTCAATGAATGTTTATTTACATAATGATTTTAGACTATGCCTGTGAAAGCAGAAGTCTCTCCAGAGCCCTTTTTTGCTACAGAACATAAATTTTTCTCATTGCAGGCAGTTAACACACAGTTCATATCTGACTTAATTAAAACAAGGCAAGTACCATCACTACATGGTAAGGAGGACTTCTCTGTTGATCCAGAATAAGTTAAGAGATTATTTGCACATGGAATACTGAGTTGCTTTAGGAAGCTATGATGAAGCTCAGAGAGACCTGCTACCTTCTCAGTGAGGGACAATATTATTATTGATTACATAGTACATACTTGCTTCACTTAAAACTTAATTTCTTGAGCTATTAATATTTTGTTTCCACACTCCCATGTACACTTCAGCCTCCACACAGAGAAACATCCAGTCTTTTTTATATGATCTGCTTCCCATTCAGAGTATCTAAATAGTTATCTGCACATATTCTGGTCTGCAGCTATAAAGTAATAAATGCCAATAAAGAATTTTTTATAAGCAGACAACACACTGACAAGCTTGGCTATTGGGACACTCAAATCAAAAGAGGTAGTTTTATAAACCATAGCTCCTGGGGCATGGGAGCAGTATCCCAGTGTACACATTTTATGAAATTGTTCCTGAAATGGTCCTGCCGCTCATAAGCATGCCAGTTGTTGGGCTTTTCCACACAGCGCCATCAGTTAAGTATGTACCCTTGCTTTTGCTGTTGACATCTGTGTTACTTCCTCAGCTTTTATGAGGCTGTTCTTTGAGTTTGGCTTCAAAATGTAACGTCCAACCTAAAAGAAAAAAATCAAAATAATTTAAATTCAATAAAATGTCTAAGAATACTCAACAGGGAAAGAATAAAATTTTCAGCATGAAGATACTGCAGGGTGGAAGGGCTGTTGGAGTTTTCCCCAGCTGGGGAAAAATGAAACCCATAAATGTTTTGTGAAGTTGAAACAATATACATGAACAATCACTTTCATATGTGTATTTACTCAAAACACAAAAGAACATTCACATTGTTAAAAACAAAAAGGTTGAAGTCCCCAGTCTAAATCAAATTGGCCTACCATTGCTTTTGTGTCTGACTTTAGATATAGATAAACTCAACAACTTATTTGCTTTTTTAGCAGCAAAAATTTTTTGAATAGAGCAGTGCAGATGTGTGCCCCCTCACACACAAGCAGTTGATAGACAAGCTGGTTGGACAACAGGTCTTAAAAGTTGACAAATTGAGTTCAATTGTCTTCCATTAACTTACTTTCACAGTTTTCCAACAATTCGACACAACCTTTTCTGGGATCAACCAGTTCTGTGACTTTTGTATTTGGGATCAATCATGTTGATTACTTAATGCAGGGGTTCTCAAACTGGGAGTTGGGACCCCTGAGGGGGTCGTGAGCTCTCAGCCTCCACCCCAAACCCTGCTTTGCCTCCAACATTTATAATAGTGTTAAATACATAAAAAAGTGTTTTGAATGTATAAAGGGGGTCACACTCAGTGGCTTGCTATGTGAAAGGGGTCACCAATACTAAAGTTTGAGAACCACTGACTTAATGGAAGGGACCTGTAGTATCTCAGAAATAAAATGCAGATTTCGTCTTTGTAGTTCCAGTTTTTATTTTATTTAATCATCCTAAATTTTATTGAGACTGCAACCATTGTATCTCTAATCTTGTTAATTGTTTATAAATTTAACACTTAGCTGTACAATTGTGTAAAATGCAGACTATTTTGATATTAAATTTTCCTCATTTTCAGTACAAATTTCAAAACACACACTTTTATGGTAGAAGACAAATATAGACAGACAGTCTTCCTGAGACGACTTAGCTTCACTCGAAAAGTGGAACATCAACCCTTTCTTCAGTCAGCCAACCATGAATATGATGGTGGCTGCAACAGAATTTCTGATGTTCCACAACATACTTGGAACTGTGTTAGATATTTTTCAAAATGAGATTTAAAATAAGGATGCTGAACACCAATACATTAAAGGTGAGATTCTGTAATGCACCTCTAAGAGGCACTGCACAGAATTTGCAGGCCAAAAGAGGGCAGAAGGTGGTGGAGCAACTATACTGGGTTTAACACACTTTTGTGCCCTCCTAATCTTGAGCTATTCCAGTGGCTAGACAGGCCCTGACATAACACAAAGCCCCCTGCGGGCTTGGCTAAGTTATATTAACCTCTGCAGGCTGCTTTATGGGCAGAAATATTGCTCAGAATCTGTGCAGCACTCCCCCCAACACAGCCCTCCTACCTACAGCACAGCTCCTATTGCCAGTACTTACCAGTGGTCCTACGGTAAGGCTTACGGCCATCTTCCACACTTCCTGCTGCAGGAGAATGATGATTTTTTACACGACTGTAGCCCCTTTACCCAGCATGGAGGGCCTGTGTGTCTGTGTCTCTTTCTCTCCCCCCAGAAATCTCTAATCTTTCACTGTATTTTAATTTTTTGAGCAAATGACATAGGTTTGTCAGACATCTCTCTACATTCTTGGTTTTTAAAGATGAAAAATCAGTAATGCTAATGAGGAACACTTTCAATATATGCATGCTTGTAGTCATTATCAGGTCATTTCTCATGTTTGATCAATTATCTTGTTTAAATAGAAGTGTTGATTCTTTTAGCTCTTTTATTCTCTCTCACTTGGAGCATCTAGTAGCATACATAGAAACTTAAATCAGTCCAGAAGAGTACATTCAAGGCAAAGAACTTCAGTTGGTTATATCAGGTGTTCCTTTTGTGCTAGATAGAAGATAATGGTGATAGCATAAGGCAGCTGCAACTTTCTTATCAAGTTCTAGACTTTGCCATAAACAACTTAAAGGTAATCACTGGCTGATCTTTGCCTTTTTGGGGGTGTTAAAGATTAACAGAAATTGCTCTTGAATGAAGCAGATGCTGGTGAACTGTGAAGTAATCAAATGATCATTGCTACTATGTTCTATTATGTTCATTGTTAACGTCTCACTCAGACTGATGTAATCTACTCTTCCACTTCAAGAGCAACTTTGACACTGAATAAAACCTTCCAAAGACCTTGCAGGAAAAGATTCTCCATTTTTATCAGAACATGAGTCTTCTCTATCTTGCCACTTGACAATGAGTATATTTAACTTTAGAAGGAATTCTGTTTTATTACTTCAGTCAAGTTAGTCACTTGATTTCTATCACTTCCTTTGACGATATGTATGTAGAGTCACAAATGTACATGTTTGGTAACCAACTAGCTTTCACAGTATTGATTTCAGCTTTCACTTTTACACTAAGAATAATAAACAGGCACTTAGTGAAATCAACCCTGAGGACTGAAAAAAAATAAGAGCTAGTCAAGCTTTCCTCTAGTCAAATCAGATGTTTTGCCCATTTTCCACAAATTTTAAGATTTTAACAAACTAAGCCGCTATCAGTTCACAGTTCCACTCTCTTCTCTTCAGTGTTCCATGATAGTTAATTCCACTGACAAGCCTTGCCACTCACTCACTGGTTTTTCCATGATTCCAGCATCTCGAGATGACCAACATTCCCTGATAGCCTAATACTTGTGTGTACGTGATGAAAAGCATGATGAGGGATTTTTGTCTGGGTTTTTTGGGAAGTGAGAGAGTAAATAAGAGCTTACCAGAGGGGCTTCTGGACTGGAAAAGGGAGAGTTGTCACAAGATCTGTTTTCTTTGTCCAATGAATCATTGCCATTTTGATGTGCAAATTTCTGCTTTAGAGCCTGAGCTAGGAGAGCTGCTGGATCCCACTGTGAACTCCGCCTTTTCCTTGTCTTAGGAAGAGGTGTACCACCAGGTGACCTACAAAGAGCAAAGACAAACTGTGTTAAGCACATGAAAACTTAATGCTGGTCCTGGAGAATAATTATATTATCCTAGTGTGATCTAGACCCTAGACCAGTTTCACATACCATTCAGGTTATAGAAACATAACTTAGCAAGTAATATAGCTTGTTGTATTCTAAAATGGCTTACCATGATCAAACATGAATAAAAGTAAATGCAACAATAGTGAGAAAAAATCCTTGCCTACAGTCACAGCAAATACTTATGTTGTTCATAATACTTCTGATATTATTTCCTTATTCAGGTATTAGAATATTGTGGCAGGCCTATAAAAATACAATTTTAAAAAGAAGTCTCCATTGTACTACCAGATACTGCCATATCAATTATGATCTGTCACAATGATCCCTTCTGGCCTCAGAATCTATGAATCAGGGGGAAAAAAGCTAATTTACTGCTCACAAAGTACTTCACTGTCCCTATTTGTTTTCAGTTAAAACACTGGATCTTCATGAGTTTTTATAAAGATCAACAAAAAGCTGTGAAGTTTCTCAAAAGACTTTATTATTGTAAAGTAATATGGTCTGTTAAAAATTAAACTTGCAAATATATATATGTTCATCCAGTTAACCACATAAGGGCCCATTTGCAAACAAGGACACTTCAACAAAATATCTACAACCAGCAACTGGATGCTAAATTGGGCACAGATACATCAGTGGTTGGTTTTGTTCTCAAGTGTGCATCTGAACTTCCAAATGTGAAGTTAGAAACACTATTAGAATATCTATTTGAAAGCCCAGTCATTATTTATTAATCCAAAGCACTGAGTAAATCAGCCCTGATTTTTCAGAGTACCTCAGCTCTGCCCACAAGTTCGTGCTCAAAGATTGCAGGTTTGCAAATGGAATTGAAAGTTTAATTTATAGCATTTGGAACTAGAAAGGGACTTTAGACATTGCAATGACTAACTTCTAGGCATCCTGCCACCGAGTGAAATTTACAGCAAAGTTAAGCTCCCCACGCATTGTATAGGAGAGTTATATAGTAAGAAAGGGATTCTCAGAAGCCAGCAAGCTGAGCAGGGAGATGCCTAAGCTAGCCAGAAGTGAAATACCAAGGAAAGTAATGGGGCTTTGGGCCCAGATGCACAAAGGGAATTAGGAGTCTAACCCTCATGACCTGGGCCTCACATGCCAGAATGACTGGCCAAAGGAAGGCTCCAATCTCTGCTTGGGATTCTCTGTAGTGAACCATCTCTTGGAGTTAGGCTCTTGAATGAGGTCAACCCTCTCCTGTGAAATATCAGACATTTCTCCACACCCACAGCCAAAAGGCCAGTGGTTGGGGAACTCACCTTGTTGTACTGGAAACTCAAGTTCAAATCCCCACTCTGCCTGATTTGGACCAGGGACTTGAACCCAGGTTTTTCACATCCCAGGTGTGTGCCCAAACCACTGGGCATTCCGAATCAGTCAGCCAGACAGAAAAATTCCTGATCTGCTTGCCCCTGGCTGCCTTTTGTGTAGGTTAGGTGTGCTCAGCACACACCTACCAGATCAAGCCCTCCAAGTGAGCTGATGGGAGGTGGCGGGGGAAAACACACCTAATGTGAGAATCCCGCTGGGGTTAGGTGTGCAAGAGGGCTCCCAGAAGCTCAGTTGATGCAGGGCAGTGTCAGGGCTCAGGCAGTTTGAGCACACCTACCAACAGAAACGTAGATCCTTAAGGGATTTAGGTGCCTACAGGGTTAGGCAGCAACTGAGCAGTAGTTTTGAGAATGTTAGTGGTGATGAAATGTTGGGCATAGGCTTCTAACTGCCTCTTTAGGAGCCTAAACACCTTTGTAAATCTGGCCCCTAGTACTTATGTGGTGAAATCACATACTGAAGACACGTAAAGCCTTATTAAAATCTGCTGTACTAGAAAATCTGCCCACAATTATTTGTGCCAGTTATTTCCAAATACGAAATTTAAACCCACATTTTTTAAAAAGGGCCTTTTAATAAACACTTGGTACAATATGCTCGGTGAAATCCTGGCCCAACTGACAACACTCATTGACTTGGGCCAGGATTTCATCCTATATATATATGTATATATATATGTATATGTATATGTATATATATATATATATATATAAATATACACACACTAAATTTTTTCCTCAATAGTGATCTCTAAACAGACATTATCCTACTTCCTTAGAGTATATTTTTATTCCAGCTCAGTAAATGTGTTTATTTAGTTTCCTGTGTATCACATCTAAAAGAGCAGTTTGGCTCTGAACACAGGATATCAGTCACACAAATATTTAATAATTATATGTTTTGTAATCACATAAGTTTAGCATTTTGACCAAAACCATATAAAAATTAAAAATTATTTGTACCAAACTAAAGGACTTTGGTCTAGGTTCAGTAAAATCTTCAAACATTTATAATGCATGTGTATATTTTAACTGAAAACTTCAAAGTTAGAATTAATGTATTTTGGATGTACTGTTACTTTTCCAATATTTCCCCAGGAGTTGTCCTTTTACAATGAACTCAAAAGTTTGTTTGTTCAGATCTGTTTTCCTGCATGTTTAGCTGATTTTGTAAGTGAACTCCAAATAGCCCCAATCACAAAAAAACCAAACAGGAGACAAAAGATTGACCGACCTATGCAAGAGACTACAGTTTTAAATTAGACAATGCTTTGCTTTTGTATGTTTGTATTGTATATTTCACTTGATACTCTAGCAGTGAAGATGCAGCACTCCTTGAGGGAAAAATTGCTTGTTCAAAATCTCTCAGGGTACATCTATATGACAACCCCCCCCCCCACCAAAACAGTGGCAGTTAGTGTCAGATCCCATGTCGACTGGGCAGCTCGGGAGCCGTGTGGTTCAGGGCTATAAAAGCAGACTAGAGATTCCACTCCGGCTGGAGCCCAGGCTCTGAGACACACAAGGAAGGAGTGTCTCAGAGCATAGCTCCAGCCTGAGCAGGAGCATCTACACTTCTATTTTTAAATGCTCCATAGTGCAGAGCCTGAGTCAGACGACACTGGTGTGAGAATCACTGCCATGTGGGGGAGGGGAGGTTTTGCTGTGTAAGATGTATCCTTAGGAAAGTGTTAAATGACAAACTACATGCCTAACAAGTCTTGTGGGGGGAGAAGCAGAAGATGTGGTATACCTTGACTTTAATAAGGCTTTTGATATTGTCTTACATGACCTTCTCATAAACTAGGGAAATACAACCTAGATGGAGCTACTACAACGTGAGTGCATAATTGGTTGGAAAACCGTTCCCAGTGAGTAGTTATCACTGGTTCACAGTCAGGCTGGTAGGGTATATGACACAGGGATCAGTTCTGGGTCCAGTTCTGTTCAATATCTTCATCAATGAATTAGATAATGGCACAGAGAGTACACTTATAAAGTTTACAGACAATACCAAGCTGGGAGCAGATGCAAGTGCTTTGGAGGATAGGATTAAAATTCAAAATGATCTGGACAAAACTAGAAAAATGGTCTGAAGTAAACAGGATGAAATTCAATAAGGACAAATGCAAACTACTCCACTTAGGAAGGAACAATCAGTTGCATATATACAAAATGGGAAGTGACTGCCTAAGGAGCAGTACTGCAGAGAGGGATCTGGGGGTCAGAATGGATCACAAACTAAATGAGTCAACAATGCAACACTGTTTTGGAAAAAAAGCAAACATTATTCTGGGATATATTAGCATGAATGCTGTAAGCAAGACAAAAAGTAATTCTTCCGCTCTACTCTGTGCTGATTAAGCCTCAACTGGAGTAGTGTCTGCTGTTCTGGGCACCACATTTCAGGAAAGATGTGGACAAATTGGAGAAACCAGAGAAGAGCAACAAAAATGATTAAAGGTCTAGAAAACATGACTTATGAGGAAAGATTGGAAAAAAAAACTGGTTTGGTTAGTCTGGAGAAGAGAAGACAGAATGGGAATAGGATAACAGTTTTCAAGTACATAAAAAGTTGTTACAAGGAGGAGGGAGAAAAATTGTTCTTAACCTCTGAGGATAGGGTAAGAAGCAATGGGCTTAAATTGCAGCAAGGGCAGTTTATGTTGTACATTAGGAAAAACTTCCTGTCAGGGTAGTTAAGCGCTGGAATAAATTGCCTGGGGAGGTTGTGGAATCTCTATCATTGGAGATTTTTAAGAGTAGGTTAGACAAACACCTGTCAGGGATAGTCAGATAATACTTAGCCCTGCCTTGAGTGAAGGGAAAAGACGATTACTCACCTTTGTAACTGTTGTTCTTTGAGATGTGTTGCTCATATCCATTCCAGTTAGGTGTGCGCGCCGCACGTGCACGTTCGTCGGAAGACTTTTTACCCTAGCAACTCCAGTGGGCTGGCAGGTCGCCCCCTAGAGTGGCGCCGCCATGGCGCTCGATATATACCCCTGCCGGCCCGCCCGCTCCTCAGTTCCTTCTTGCCGGCTACTCAGACAGTGGGGAAGGAGGGCGGGTGTGGAATGGATATGAGCAACACATCTCGAAGAACAACCATTACAAAAGGTGAGTAACCGTCTTTTCTCCTTCGAGTGATTGCTCATATCCATTCCAGTTAGATGAATCCCAAGCCTTACCTGGGCGGTGGGGTCGGAGTGAGAAGTCGCGGCATGGAGCACTGCAGAGCCGAAGGCCGCGTCATCTCTGGACTGCTGGACCAGGGCATAATGGGAAGCGAAGGTGTGGACGGAGAACCAGGTCGCCGCCCTACAAATCTCCTAGATGGGCACGCGGGTGAGGAAAGCCATCGATGATGCTTGTGCCCTGGTGGAGTGCGCAGTCACATGGCCTGTAGGGGTGTGAGCCAAGTCATAACAGGTCCTGATACAGGACGTCACCCACGAGGAGATCCTCTGTGAGGAAATGGGTAGTCCTTTGATTCGGTCTGCTACTGCCACGAAGAGCTGGGGGGATTTGCGGAACGGTTTGGTCCTTTCCACATAAAACGCGAGTGCCCGGCGGACATCAAGCGAGTGGAGTTGTTGCTCCCTGCGGGACGAATGGGGCTTTGGGAAGAAGATGGGGAGAAAGATCTCCTGGTTGACGTGAAAGGCTGAGACCACCTTGGGGAGAAAGGCTGGGTGTGGCCTCAGCTGCACCTTGTCTTTATGGAAGACCGTATACAGGGGATCTACCATGAGGGCCCGGAGTTCTGACACCCATCTGGCTGAGGTGATGGCCACCAGGAAAGCAGTCTTCCAGGAGAGAGAGAGAGCAGGGAGCAAGTCGCTAACGGCTCAAATGGAGGGCCCATGAGCCGAGTCAGAACCAGGTTGAGATCCCAGGTAGGAGCAGGGGGTCGAACCTGGGGGTAGACACGTTCTAGTCCTTTCAGGAATCTAGTCACCATAGGGTGAGAGAAAACCGAACAGCCATCTCCCCCTGGATGAAAGGTGGAGATAGCCACCAGGTGAACCCGAAGGGACGATATCGCCAGGCCCTGCTGCTTGAGGGACCAGATGTAATCGAGAATACTGGCAATAGAAACCTCCATAGGGAGGGAACCTCTCTCCGTGCACCAACAGGAGAAACGCTTCCACTTGGCCGAGTACGTCACTCTAGTGGAAGGTTTCCTGCTGCCCAGTAGTAGTTGACGTACCAGGGTAGAGCAACCGTAGTTCCGACCTGGGTCAGCCACTGCAGGAGGCCAAGCCGTGAGGTGTAGAGACTGAAGTCCGGTGACGGAGCCTGGCCGTGGTCCTGGGTGAGCAGTCAGGTAAAGGGGCAGGGGGACTGGGTCAGCCAGAGACAGGTACAGCAACAATCGATACCCAATGTTGTCCTGGGCCACGCTGGAGCTATCATAATTAAGGCGGCCCTGTTCCTGCGCACCACTTCAGAAGGACCTTGTGGATAAGCGGGAACGGAGGGAACGCATAGAGCAGTTGCGTCGTCCACGGGAATAAGGAAGGCAAGTCTGCTAACCCGGACCGTGGTGTCCCAGTCCCTTGAAAGGAGCAGAACATCTGGCATGTCCTGTTCCCATCGGTACGCGAAGAGATCCAGCCGGGACAACCCCACCCTTGGAAGGTGAGAGGGCGTGACGTCCGGGGCGAAGTGGACCATTCGTGCAAAAGGAAGGATCTGCTCAGAACGGTCTGCTAGCGTGTTCCGCACTCCAGGGAGAAAGGAAGCCATGAGGTGAATTGGAGTTGGGCTATACAAAAGTCCCAGAGTCACATTGCCTCCTGACATAGGGGAGAGGATCTCGTGCCGCCTTGCTTGTTGATATAGTACATGGTTGTCGTGTTGTCGGTGAATACCGAGACACAGCAACCTTGAAGCTGATGGGAGAACGCTTGGCAAGCAAGGCGGACTGCTCTCAACTCCCGTATGTTGATGTGGAGAGCCACTTCCTGAGTAGACCACTGGCCCTGCGTCCTCAGTGTTCCGAGGTGGGCCCCCCAGCCCAGGTCTGAGGCATCCGTTGTTAGGGATACCGAGGGTTGGGGCGGATGAAACGGGAGCCCCGCACACACTACGGACTGGTCTAGCCACCACCGGAGGGAATCCAATACCTCCTGGGGGATGGTGATAACCGCGTCCAGCAGATGCCTGGCCGAACGGTATTGTGTGATAAGCCAGGACTGGAGGGGCCTCATGCGAAGCTGCGCATAACCCGTTACAAAGGTGCAGGCCGCCATGTGGCCTAAGAGGGTTAGGCACGTCCTTATAGAGGTCAAGGGAGCCGTCTGTGGATGCCGAATGATGGCCGACAGCGTCTGGAACCTGGACAGCAGCAGAACGGCCCTGGCCAAGGTGGAGTCTAGAATGGCCCCGATGAACTCTATCCTCTGCGTGGGGAGCAGAGTGGACTTGTCCACATTGATCATGAGGCCCAAAGCTCCAAAGAGTCTGCTGATCTTGCGGACGTGGTTGCGGACCTGCGACTCTGACGTGCCTCGAATCAGCCAGTCGTCGAGGTATGGGAATGTGTGTATGTGACTGCGTCGAAGATATGCGACGACGACAGCCATGCATTTCGTGAATACCCTCGGGGCCGTGGAGAGGCTAAACGGGAGGACCGCAAATTGATAATGGTGGCGGTCGACCATGAACCGAAGGAAGTGCCTGTGTTGCGGAAAAATGGCTAGATGAAAATAAGCGTCCTGCACGCTGAGGGTGACGTACCAGTCTCCAGGATCCAGAGATGGGATAATGGTCCCCAGGGATACCATGCGGAACTTCAACTTCACCATATGTTTGTTGAGTTCCCGCAGGTCGAGGATGGGTCTGAGGCCTCTCTTGGCCTTAGGGATCAGAAAGTAGCAGGAATAAAACCCTTTGCCCTTCTCATTCTCCGGAACCGCCTCTATGGCTCCTTTGTCGAGGAGCATCCACACCTCCTGAAGGAGGAATTGCTCGTGAGAGGGGTCCCTGAAGAGGGACGAGGGTGGGGGGCGGGAGGGAGGGTGTGAAATAAATTGCAGACGGTATCCCGTTTGCACAGTGTGTAATACCCAACGGTCAGAAGTTATTTGGGTCCACGCCGGGAGGAAGAACGAAAGGCAGTTGGAAAACGGGGGGGGATGGATCCGTGGGGGAAACTGGTACAGCGTCCTCGGGCGCACCTTCAAAACGAAGGTTTGGGCCAGGTGGGCTTTAGAGGAGCCCTGATTCTGCCCCCCCCTGGTTGCCCAATTGTCTGCGCCGGGCCATATCCTGCTTCGGCGTCTACTAAAGTCTTGCCGCTGGCGGTACTGGGGATAGAGCCGGCGCTGCCATTGCTGTTGCGGCCGGAAGGATCTGCGCTGCGTCCCGGGCGTGTGCATCCCTAGAGAGCGCATGATGACCCTATTGTCTTTCAGGCTTTTCAGCCTGGGGTCGGTCTTCTCTGAAAACAGGCCCTGACCTTCAAACGGGAGGTCCTGGATGGTGTGTTGGAGCTCCGGAGGAAGGCCAGAAAGCTGTAGCCAGGAGATGCGGTGCATTGTAACCCCCAAAGCCAGAGTTCTGGCGGCCGAGTCTGCCGCGTCCAAGGATGCCTGCAATGAAGTTCTTGTGACCTTCTTGCCTTCATCAAGAATTGCTGCGAATTCTTGACGCACATCCTGAGGCAACAACTCCTTAAACTTATCCGCTGCTACCCAGGAGTTATAGGCATAGCGGCTAAGGAGGGCCTGTTGGTTAGAGACCCTGAGTTGGAGGGCGCCCGCTGAGTAGACCTTCCAGCCTAGCAGGTCCATGCGCCTCGCCTCCTTGGACCACTGTGCCGGGGCCTGCTGCTCGTGGCGCTCCCTCTCGTTCACAGACTGCACGACGAGGGAGCACAGGGTTGGGTGGACATGCAGGTACTCATATCCTTTGGAGGGTGCCATATACTTGCGCGCCACCCCGCGTGCAGCAGGAGGGATGGAGGCTGGTGATTGCCAGATGGTATTAGCATTGGCTTGAATAGTTCTAATGAAGGGAAGGGCGACTCTGGTGGGAGCATCCGCTGAAAGAATGCTCACCACCGGATCTTCGATTTCCGAAACCTCCTCAGCCTGCAAGTTCAAGTTTTGTGCTACACGCCTGAGGAGGTCCTGGTGCGCCCTGAGGTCGAGTGGGGGAGGACTGGAGGATGACGTTCCCGCCACTGCCTCATCGGGGGAGGACGACGAGGAGACCCCTGGTAGGAGCGGGTCCACGGGGGGGCTCCGTCTGTACCAGCGCCTCTGATTCTGGAGGGAGCTCAGGGTCCTGCTGGTTAGATCGGTCTTCCGCCGCCGGAGAGGGGGGAGGGCGAGACAACGAGGCCTCCGGAGCCCTGCGCTCAGATGCCACCGGTTGAGGTGGAATGTGTTGAGGGCCCTGGGCTTGATGGTACGCCCAGGGCGTCCAGAAACCCCACTGCTGCGGTCCCTGATCCTGCGGAGGAGGGTCATGGAAGAGGGCCGCGGGTCTGTCTGTGTCCAGGGCGTACATGCTGTCTGACTGCGATGAGACAGACGGCTGCTGGGAAGGCCATGGTGGGGACGAACGTGGCTGATAGGGCTCTCTCGGTCTCGACGTCGACGATCTTCTCGGTGCCAGGGACTGGTACCGGGAATTGTACCGGTGCCGGGATCAGGACCAGGACCTATCGCCGGCGCGGTGCCGGGAGGTCGACCGGGGTGTTGACTGCCGACGGGAATGGCTCCTGGAGTCTCGGTGCCGGTAGCGGCGACTCGATCCAGACCGGTGCCGGGAGTAGCGAGACCGTCCGGAAGATGACCAGCGCCACGAGTGCGACCGGTACCGCCGAGGGGAGCGGTGCTGGGACTGCGAGCGGCACCTGGAGCGAGAACATCCACGGTGCCGGGACCTCGAAGGGGATCGGTGCCGGCTGGGCGAGTCCGGAGACGGCGCTCGCATTGTCGCAGGCTTACCTCTAGATATAACCAGCACCGGGGGTACCGGGGGTTGAGCCTGGGTAGGCTCCATGAGAGCAATCAGGTCCTACGCCGAAGTGAATGTCTCTGGCGTCGAAGGGACCAATATCTCAACCCCAGATCTTATAGGGGAGCTAGGAGGGACCAGACTCGACGGACCTCCGGGGCCCGGAGTCGACGGAATCCCTGCTGGTGGTGCCGCAGCAGAGGTAGGTGCCTGGCACTCCGCTCGAGTCTGCGAGGATGGAGTCACAGACGTCGAGGGCCTTGCGGCGGGTTCCGGTGCCAGGGAAGGTCAGTGCCAGGGCGTCTTTCCGGTGCCGGCGTGGAGCCGGCGCTCTGCGTTGGGGCCACAGGGTTAAGTGCCGCTTCCATTAGGAAAGTCCTTAACCTCTGGTCCCTCTCCTTTTTTGTCCGAGGCTTAAAAGCCTTACAGATGCGGCACTTGTCTGAAATGTGCGATTCCCCCAGGCACTTCAGACAGGCATCGTGGGGATCGCTGGTCGGCATCGGCTTTTTGCAGGCTGAGCACTGTTTGAACCCCGGTGAACCAGGCATGGGCCCGGTGCCAGGCGCAGGGAAGGGCTACAGCCCAAACCCACTAATAAGTATATACAGCTATACTACAAATAACAATAACTAACTACAATTTACAGCTATCTACAACTATGAGAACAGTGAAACGAAGGAGAGCTAGGGACGTGGAAGACAGCTATGCCGCGCTCCACAGTTCCAACGACCGACACGGCGATAAGAAGGAACTGAGGAGCGGGCGGGCCGGCAGGGGTATATATCGAGCGCCATGGTGGCGCCACTCTAGGGGGCGACCTGCCGGCCCACTGGAGTTGCTAGGGTAAAAAGTCTTCCGACGAACGTGCACGCACGGCACGCACACCTAACTGGAATGGATATGAGCAATCACTCGAAGAACTCAAAGACCTCTCGAGGATCCTTTCAGTCCTATGATTCTATTATCTCAGACAGTTGTCAGGAGGACCTGTCCATTAAACAGGTTTTCACCCAGCGTTATCTGCTGCTCCCTAAATACTGTGGTGTTGGCATATTTTTGGCTTACATTTAAATCAACTTACTTCTCAATAGTTCGCAGTCGGATTTTGTTTATATCCTTCAAAACATCCATCATACTAAGAACACCCTGGGTCTTCTGGTGTTCAGTTTTGTCAACAATTGTTGAGCTGGTCTTACTTGCAGCACGACGTTGTTTAATAAGTTCAATTGCCGAATTACTGGCATCAAAGCCAGATGGTGCTATAGAGGGAAGTGGGGGAGGTGGAGGGATTACAAAGTGATCTGGTGTGGTGAATAATGGAGTAGAAGTCATTGCTGGCACTGGGAAAGAACCACTTGGAATGCCAAATGAATTCAAGACATCTGAACCTATCAAAGAAAATAAGTATTTTTTTAATTAAGAGAACACATTACTAATATTTGAAAGTTTGAGAAGATCAAGCTAAGTCCAAGGAGTCTGAGCTATATTGCAAGATCCTAATCTGGGAAGGACTGTTTTTTCTTAAAACGTCAAACACCTAGCACAACATGGTGCTACCAGAAATAATTACATACAAAAAAGAAAGAAAAACTGTTAAGCGAAAGTTATTTAGGTTTCAAAATCAAGCACTCGCATTTCCTAAATTTTGAGATTTAAGATGTCTGTGCAACCTTAAATCTGTCCATTTGTACATCCAGCCTGTGCACTGAACGAGGCAGGGATCCTGTTGGGGAAAAGCCATATGTGGCCACATAATTAAAAAATATCATAATGCATACAAACAAGCCTCAACTGGTCTCTCCCTCCACCTGCATAATTCTCATTGATACAATAGCTCTCAGGCATACCCAGTGCAGAGCGTGTTGCTGTTGAGATATGGGTCCAGCTCTTAAGAATGTTTTGTTCAGTTATTTTGGCAGCATACCTACAATTGTACTAAGTACAAGGGAAATGGTAATTAACAGTTTATAACTCAGCTAAACCTGTACAGAAAACCACAAGACCAAGAAAAACCCTCTAGCCCAAGGGCCTTTCCCCTGCCGCATTATAAAGACTTGCTACAAACAATTTAGATGTTAAAAGCAAAAAAAAGTCAGAAGAATCTTTTATATTGCAGAGTGCTAGGCAGGCTAAATATAGCCTTGTTCCTTGCTCACCCTTATAACACAAAGGGTGAAGCTATCGAAATTGGTGGCCCAGGCACTCCCCCAGGTGACACTGCAGAATGAAACATACTTTTGTGGGCTTCACCAGAAAAAAAAAGATGATTTAAATCAACTCCATTGAAGGTGATGAGCTGTCCACAAAGTGAGAGTGAAAAAAAATTAAAAATTATGAATATAAGAGACAGACAAAAACAATCCTGCATTCAAAATACTTTTCACTTAATTCACAGAAATTTAGATAAAAAGTAAATCATGGGATAAGTACTACAGGAATAAAACAAAGGAAAGCTCAAAGTTTAAAGACTAGTATAAACAAAAACAAACGTACCTGATTGATTACTATTTCTTGATCCTTGCACTGCAACAATTGCAGCAATCTGTGCACGAAGAAGGGTTAACTCATTTTCAAGTGCAGAAATTTTTTTAATTGCGTCTTCACTCACAAGATTTTCTTTCTCTGCTCTACTTTTTAGAACAGTTGGCAAGGAAACTATAGCTGGAGATACATCATGGTCAACTGTAATTATTTCCTTTCCCCTTGATTCAGCCCTAAAAAATAAAAATGTAACTTTTAAAAGTTTCAACTGAACAGTAACAATTTCATGCCCCTCACAGGGAAAAGAACTAGGTTAAAAATGCATTTTTTAAGTTATTGGCACAATAAATTGAAGTTATGAAACACCACTGACAATGACATTACGTTTTAATGTTTAAGAGCTTCATCTCTTTCACAAGCCATTTTGCATTACATTGTTTTATAAGCACTGAATTTTGCATTTTAAGTATTACATTTTTTTTTAAAAGTTATCAAGTTTATCACCAATAAGAAAAAAAAACCCTTGAAAATGCGCTATTTAGAATACTTGGGCAATTTACCCAGGAGCAGAGATTGACCATTACCCAATGGTTATGCTGAATAATTGGGTTGTAAAAAGAGGGGACAAAGAGCACTTTCTGCCTAGATACAATCAGGAAGGGGGCAGCTATAAATTTAGATGCATGAACAAGGAAGTGAAATAGGTGTAGAAGGTGATGAGACACACACAGCTAGGATTCCCAAGAGTGTTAGTAGCCCCAGAAACATAGGGTTCAGGGACAAGACAGCTGCACTGCGTGGAATACTAGACACACCTTGTAGCCCTTATGGCAGATAATTAGAAAACATTAAACATATATAAACTGATGTGTCACCTGCTTGAGTAGATAGCCTGAAATAAAACCTAAAATGGTGTGACCTGCTTCATTCATCTCAATCAGGGCCCAGTGGATTTTCCAGCCAAGGAATCCGGCATTTTTCCCAAGATGCCATGGAATTCATCATTTTGCTTTAGGCAGGCATGTAACATTTTGTCTTCTGTCTCCCTGCCCTACCAGGATCTACCTGCAGTTTTCTCTTGCTCTCCAGGTTACTCAACAAGGAGAAGTTAATTTGGATTACAATGCATGCTCCCTTTAAGTATTCCATGGACCCAGAGTTGCAGTTCATCTTGCAGTTAGAATGGGGAAACTATACGAGTAGGCTGATGAATGAGGAAGCCTGGAGAATAACACAGTCAAGACCCAAGAAACTGGGGAGATAAGCCATGAAAGCTGGCTACAAGCTCCTCTTTTCTTTGGCAATTAGGTTCCATTTACTGCATAGCATATATAGCTCTGGCCTGGTCTACACTACGCGTTTAAACCGATTTTCGCAGCGTTAAACCGATTTAATGGCGCACCCGTCCACACTACGAGGCCCTTTATATCAATATAAAGGGCTCTTTAAATCGGTTTCTGTACTCCTCCCCAAGTAGGAGAGGAGTAGTGCTAAAATCGGTATTACCATATCGGATTAGGGTTAATGTGGCTGCAAATCGACAGTATTGGTCTCCGGGCGGTATCCCACAGTGCACCACTGTGACCGCTCTGGACAGCAATCTGAACTCGGATGCAGTGGCCAGGTAAACAGGAAAAGCCCCGTGAACTTTTGAATTACATTTCCTGTTTCCCCAGCGTGGAGCTCTGATCAGCACGGGTGGCGATGCAGTCCCAAATCCAAAAAGAGCTCCAGCATGGACTGTACGGGAGATACTGTATGGGGAAACAAATCTGTTCTATCAGAGCTCCGTTACAGAAGACGAAATGCCAAATTGTTTGAAAAAAATCTCCAGGCTACACAGTGCTGAGTGACAAGCGTAACGGAAAGCCAAAGAATCAAATGGACGCTCATGGAGGGAGGGAGGGGGTACTGAGGACTCCAGCTATCCCACAGTCCACAGCAGTCTCCGAAAAGTATTTGCATTCTTCGCTGAGCTCCCAGTGCCTGTAGGTTCAAACACATTGTCCAGCATGGTTCAGTGTACAGCTCGCCAATTTACTCCCTCCCCCCACCACGTGAAAGAAAAGGGAAAGAAATCGTTTCTTGACTTTTTTCAATGTCGCCCTATGTCTATTGAATGCTGCTGGTAGACGCGATGCTGCAGCAGTGAAGAGCAGTATCCACTCTTCTCCCCTCCCCGGTGGCAGACGGTACAATATGACTGCTATCCGTTGTCACCATCAGCCCGTGAGTGCTCCTGGCTGGCCTCAGGTGAGGCTGGCCAGGGGCGCCTGGGTAAAAATAGGAATGATTCCTGGTCATTCCCAGTAGATGGTACAGAACGGCTGGTAACTGTCCTCATCATCGCAACTGGGGGCTGAGCTCCATCAGCCTCCTCCCTTTCCTATGTAAAGAAAAGATTCTGTACTGCCTGGACTATCATAGCAGCGGGATGCTGGGCTCCTGTCCCCCGCAGCGCTTAATGTTCTGGCTGGACTGTCATAGCATCGGGAGGCTGCCTCCCCTCATTTTATCTCACTAACAAGTCACTGTTTCTTATTCCTGCATTCTTTATAACTTCATGACAAATGGGGGGACACTGCCACGGTAGTCCAGGAAGGTTAGGGGAGGAGGGAAGCAACGGGTGGGGTTGTTGCAGGGGCACCCCCTAGAATGGCATGTAGCTCATCATTTCTGCGGAATCTGACACAGAGCAGCTGTGCTCTCTGATCACTGGCTCTCTAGTACACTTGCCCCATATTCTAGGCAGGACTGACTCTATTTTTAGAAACCATAAAGGAAGGATTGACTCAGGGAGTCATTCCCAGTTTTGCCTTTGCGCCCCCAGCCGACCTCAGCCAGGGGCACCCATGATAGTAGCAGATGGTACAGAACGACTGATAACAGTCTCTGTATCATGCAAAAGCAAATGAATGCTGCTGTGTAGCGCTGCTGTGTAGCGCTGCAGTAACGCCTCTGTTAGCGGCATCCAGTACACATACGGTGACAGTAAAAAAAAGCTGAACGGGCTGCATGGTTGCCGTGCTATGGCGTCTGCCAGGGCAATCCAGGGAAAAAGGGTGCGAAATGATGGTCTGCCGTTGTTTTCCCAGAGGAAGGAATGAGTGACGACATTTACCCAGAACCACCCACAACAATGATTTTTGCCCCATCAGGCACTGGGATCTCAACCCAGAATTCCAAGGGGCGGGGGAGACTGCGGGAACTATGGGATAGCTACAGAATAGCTACCCACAGTGCAACACTCCGGAAATCGATGCTAGCCTTGGACCATGGACGCAGACCGCCAAATTAATGTGCTTAGTGTGGCCGAGTGCACTCGACTTTATACAATCTGTTTTACAAAACCGGTTTATGTAAAATCGGACTAATCCCGTAGTGTAGACTTACCCTCTGTGTGTAGCTGTCTGAGAAAGTCTTATGATCACCTCTTGAGCCATTTCTAATAACTAAATTGCCAGATCATAAAAATTATTCTCTTTTTCTATGATTTGTGCAATTCTCTCAGTTTTTGTAGTACAGAGGCAACGTGACATCACTAACAGCTCAAATATTGTGGTAAGAAGAGGCATTAGAACTGCAATATTTCTTCTAACCCCAAAAAAGCAAAACATACCAGCCAATTCTGATCTCCCTACTTTATCTTGTAGTTTCACACCAACAAACAAGATCAGAAGAAGACAAACCTATGTAATATAAAAACTAGATTTGCAATATCCAATAAAAATACCAAATGTTAATTGAGCTGTGGGTTAGTCGTCTGAACACACTAAGAAGCATAACTATATTCTAGCTCTGAAATATCCACTTCCTCTGTGACCTTGGATAAAAGTCATTTAAAAGGGACACGGTCAATTTTGTGTCAATTAATAATTTTAAAGTTAAAACTAACTTCCTGTGCTATGCCTGTCCAAGTTCCACAACAATATTTGTTGTTTTACAAATTATATTTTAGTAATTATCTTCTTTTTGGACTGCAAGAAAGCAGAAAAAAATTAAATGAAAGAAGAAATGGTGAAACAGCCTATACACAAGGCAAACAAACTTTTAAAAGACTTAAAACTTTTCTTTCAGTTATTGTAACAGCAATGGGCAAAAATTTAACATGACTGATTTTGAGTTAACAGGAACCTTTTAATACTTCTGTCCCAGTGTTCTAAGATACAAAAAGGGGACAGTGTTCATTACCCAAAAATAAGAGGTGAGAGGTGATAATCTCATGGAGTGTTAGGATTAGATTCCATCAACATTCACCCCACCCCTAAAGGCTTTGTGAATGAAAACACAATGTGCAAGTGCCAGGAACATTCCTGGCACTGTATAATAAAGGGAGGAAAGAACTCCAAGTCTGGGACTCCTTCAATCTATGTGTATGCTATATAATGCTAGCTAAAGGGTAGACAAGAATTGCTGGGGGGGGAAAAAATCAAGAGAAAGAGCTAACTTCTAAAGTGTCAATTTTGCTAGGGCCCAGAAAGGTTTAGACAATTGCCAATATCACAGGCTATAGAACCTGAATCATTCCTACCAAAATAAGCACAGAGCCTTTACTTGCCTAAATCTAGCAAAAGATTCTCCCTCATCATTTACCACCCTCAGAATATCACCAAGAGAAGGAACTACAGGGTTTGGAGTTGTACTTCGTTCGTCATAATCCAAAGAATTCCGGACTTGGACCATCTAAAAGAAAAGAAAGAAGTCAGCCCTCTGCAAAGTAAAGAATTCGAGGTTAACAATAAAACTTCCTCAAATAAGAGGGACTCAGTATTAGATAAGTGACAGATATTGAACAGAAAAGATGCAGTATACCATAATCATGAAAGATAAAAAGATTAGGAAAGCCACTGTTAAATTTAACATGAGACTTCTTGCTTAAATAATTAAATGTTAAGAGTAGCAATAACCCACTCACCTGAAAGTGAGGTCTTGGACAAGGTTCTAAAGAAAGAACTGTCCCAAGTCTACGAACAATGCTTCGCGTAGATCCATATTCCTTACTTTGCCAAGCTGATATAATCTAAAAGTTAAACAAAAGAAATCTGGGTTTTTAACTCAATGGAACAAAAATTTATATTTTTCAAAATCATTAAGAAGTCGTATCATACGTGATCTGACCGGTTACATACTTAGATTGGTCTACAAAAATGTTTGCTATCTTAATGGATCAAGGGTTCAGAAATGGCCTCAGGAGGAACTCTCTTCCTAGACCAGTTTTTAAGTTTCTGGAGTGTACGTGGTGATGAGCCAGGACATTCTACATGAAAATCAATAGGGGATGAAACTAACTACCCTCCTAGACAGGAGGGTATCTAGAAGGTCTGTTGGAGAACAAAGGCTCGACCCAGAACAAATGAGTCAATATAGCCTGTATCTCGATACACACACCACTGCTAGCAAAACTAGGTGGGGAAAGCATAAAAAAAGTTTAAGATACCTTCACCTGACATTTCCTTATGATAGCATGTACCTGCTGAAAGTGCCTTCTTGAGAAGGGGGTTGAAGGAAGACATGTTTCAATCATATGGCCAATGCTGCTATTGTCTATATGAGCTTCCCACCTTGGTATGAACTGCCAAAAGAAAAGGCTACTGTAAAACCAGTGAACTTTAAACAAAAAACCAAAACAAAAGTTAGTCAGTGTAACCCTGTCTACACTAGCACTTTTCCTACGGTTAGTCTAGCACTAGTGCAGTTCTACCAGTAGCAACAGTGCTATAGAACAGGTAGTGACATTTTTACTACCACATTATTTAAGTCTGCACATAGATCTGAGAAATGCTGAGCAAACATACGTTCTTTGAGGTTAAAACTCGTGGTGCTATAACTAGTGCTGGACATTTTCAGTGTAATACACACCAAAAAGAGTTGCATAACAGTCTGACACGAGGTTTTCTTAGCATTATGGTCCTGATCCAAAGATGGTGAGTCCCTGTGATCTCTATTGAAATCCATAGCAGCTGTATGTACACAGCACCTCCCATGATAAGGGTCTATAAAATATGGAATTAATTGCTATTTGGAAGTCTTTACACGCTAGCTAATATATGAAGGCAAAATGTAATAGACAAGTAAAATCATCAGATAGGCCTTATGGCTTGTCTACAGAAGGAAGTTTACCAAAATAATTATACCACTATAGTTAAGTGTACACATAGGGTTACTGGTATGTGTATAAATTATGCTATTATCCCAGGAACATATTACCCCTTACTGCAGCACACATCCCTCATTCACCACCAGCACACATGGACAGAAATCTAACACAACACATGCCTTCACCTATCTTCACTCATGCTTACCAGACAACCATGAACTCGAGCAGCAAACCAATGGATCAGCACTAGTAATATCAGTTTACCTGATCAGCTGGTACACCAAAGTATTCTAGAAGTTGCCTTATGAGATTCAGCAGCAAAGCCATTTACAGAGCAGTCTGAGAATTCAAAAGTTATAAACATTAGTTTCATATATATCCCAGAAGAGTTCAGGATACCCTTCCTACAGCTGCAAATAGAAGACAGCATCACTTCAAGACAAGAGACAAACTCCTGCTCAGGGCTTGTCTACATCAGAAAGTTGCAGCGCTGGTGAGGGAGTTACAGCGCTGCAACTTTGAAGGTGTACACATCTGCAGGGCATCACCAGTGCTGCAACTCCCTGTTTGCAGCGCTGGCCGTACTCCCGTTTTGTCTCGGGTGTAGAGGATCCAGCGCTGGTGATCCAGCGCTGGTAATCCAATGTAAACACTTACCAGCGCTTTTCTTGACCTCCGTGGAAGGAGGAAGCCTCTGGTAATCAAGCTGATCTCCTTTCCCGGTTTGCTCTCTCGTTCCCGGAACCCCGAGCAAGCAGGTCTTCTCTGCGGTTTGCTGGGTGGCTCCGGAACGGGAGAGCAAACCGCGGCGAAGCTGGTCTCCTTCCCCGGTTTGCTCTCTCGGTCCCGGAACCCCGAGCAAGCAGGTCTCCTTCCCTGCGGTTTGCTGGGTGGCTCCGGGAACGCGAGAGCAAACCGCGGAGAAGCTGGTCGCCTTTCCCGGTTTGCTCTCGCGTTCCCGGAACCCCCCTTGAAGCCGCCCAACAGCGCTGCAGTGTGGCCACATCTAACACCACTTGCAGCGCTGGTTGCTGTAAGTGTGGCCACTCTGCAGCGCTGGCCCTATACAGCTGTACTAATACACCTGTAACAACCAGCGCTGCAAAATTTTAGATGTAGACATGGCCTCAGACTTCTCCATATACGAAGGGTTTACTTCTATCCCCCCGACCACAGTGAGAACAGATTCAAGCCCCAATGCAGCTGAGAAGGCAGAACATCAAATGCTGGACCCCTAAATATACATTCATCACTTGAGACCCAGTGATCTTAGTCCTGAATCTTGTTTTAAAATCAGCAATATTTGAATAAGGAACGTTCCATTGGTTTAGATGCAATTGGAGGGCCTCTCTCCTCTAACGATGTATCACCAGTTTCCTTTTTAAAAACGCTGGAAATTTTGGTAATGGAAAAGCTGCTCAGAAGTACTGTGAAATGTGGTTACTTTTACTGAGTTCATAAAAGCCCCTCCCCCGCGGTTTGCTTGCTAGCGAAGAACAGGAAGCTCCCACTGAGCCCGCCTGAGGACTAGACTAGGCGTTGTGTGAATGAGGTGCCCCGACACTGGTGCAACACGACAGCTCCGCCAGGGCAGGGCCTCCGCCCCGGGGTTGTCAAGTCGCGCTGTGAGCTCAGCCAGGCCGGTCCCTGGGGCCCGGCTGAGTGAACAGGCCGGTGTCAGAACGGGCTGCCAGGCGCTTGCGGCCCAGCTCGGTGAGATCTCCAGGTCCGCCCAGCCGCGCCCCCAGGGGACAGGGCGGCCACACGCCTCGGGCGGGGCCACTGCTCCCTACACCAACGAACCCGGCCCCGCTCCAGAGCGGGAGCAGCGAGACCGACACGTCACCCGGCCCCGCTCCAGAGCGGGAGCAGCGAGACCGACACGTCACGCAGCCCCGCCCATCGGCTCTGGCCCGGGAACCCCGCCAAGAGCAGACCCTAAATAACGCGCAACTCGGCGCCGCCGCCACGTCCCCTTCAACGGTTACAGCGCCCGCGCGCCCGCCCGGCAAGGGGACTGACGCCAGGCGCGTGACGCGACGTGTGCGGCCCCCGCCCCTCTTACTCAGGCTCGCGCTCCTCCAGGCCTCACGATGGTCCTTCCGGGGACCCCCGCCCCTCCCTCACCTCGGCGCTACGCCGCTGCAAAATCAAATCAAAACTAGCGCCTCGCAAGGCCGATTGGGTAGAGTGGATGGGGGCGTGACGTACAAATCGACCCAGCAAGGGCTAGGGGCGTGGCAGAAAGGGAGGATTCTATAGCTGAACCAATAGGAAAGCGCGGGGAGGGGGTTCCGCTCGCTGAGGCTGGGGCGCTCTCCTGCCTCGGTCGAAACCGGTAATTTATTCTAGGACGGACGCAGGTTCCGCGCCCGCGCCGCTGCCACGTGCCGCCGCAGTCAGCGAGCCTGCCCTGGCAGCCGCTGTCCGCCTCGGGGCGGTGTCCGGGAGCGGCTGCCCGCTGTGCCGCGCTGCCCTCGGAGCTGGGGGGGGAACGCCGCGGTTAGGGGGTCAAGCACGTCAGGCACCTGGCACGTGCATGTGTGAGACACTTTCGGGCCACCTCCCTTATTAAAAGGGGAGCGGGAACTTAATCCAGTCCCTCTGGAATGTCTTTGCCTGCCAGTTACAAGTCACGTTACTGGAGCTGGCATTTATATGCATAACTTCTGCAGTTTGCTTTGTGCATTTCCTGGCACTTCGCATATAGAAAAGTTCAGCGTTTCTTTTGTGTGGTCAGATTCCCCGGTTCCTGACGTGTGAGCACTTCATACAGCAGCCCAGGAGAGAAAAATACAATCACACGTCATTGGCACACGAGTGAGACACAACCAATCTTGGGAGAAAGGACGGGTGAGGCAGGGGTTGGGAGTTGAGCAGTACCTGAAACTACTTATATCTCGTTTTTAAAAACTAACTTTCAAATTGATGTTCCTCTGAGTTCATACTAGTGAGGGTGGGGGAAGCAAGTAGGATCCCTTCTACCCCTGCTCTAAAATTCCAGAAATAATCTTTCGTGCATCTAGCTATATGAAGTAAATTGAATAAAATTCTTACCAAATCTCATACAATTTCACACCCACTTTTCTAAAGGCATGTTGCCAATTTTACAATGTCTGATCCTGATTCAGCAACTGGAGCTGTTTATTGGATGCAGAGTTCTTTGTGAGCAGATCCAGTTGCAAAATCAAGATAGTAGCTTGTGAAAGTGACTTGTCTCCCAAAAAACCCTACTCAGTATAGGGTGACCAGATGTCCCGATTTTACAGGGACAGTCAAGATATCTGGAGCTTTGTTTTATATAGGCACCTATTACCCACCCTCACCCCCGTCCTGATTTTCACACTTGCTGACTGGTCATCCTAACTCAGCTACTACCTATTCCAGCAAATATCTATTACTACTGTGCCCTACCCGTCTAAAAAGCGTGGCCATTAATAGGTTTTTTGTTCATTAGTACCTGTTCAGAGTAAAATGCACTGTACAAAAGAACTGCAGTTCTCCCCCATTTTACCTTGCAGACTACCCTTCCAGTTAAGGCTAAGTGAACCAGTCCCTTTGAATATTCCTTTATTAAAAACAGAGCCAGAATAGTAAGCATTGATTTTTCTGTCATGCTCTATCACGCTCTTAAGAAATTTTTCAGTTCCTAAATCTAATACTACAGAATAGAAGTATTTTTTAAAAAAATGAGTAAAACTTCTCTGCAATCACAATTTTATATAGTTTGTATTTAGATTATGGTAACTGCTTCACAGTACATAACAAGCAAGAACATCTAAAGTGTGTATTAGGACAGTTTTTCATATCCATTACATACTTGCCAAAAAGCATTATGAACTGTCTCTTTTGTTTGCAATGGTAGATGAGATTATGATTTACAGTATTTCCATTACAATGGAGGCAGAGTAACACCCTAGTCTCTTTTCATAGCTACACCAGTACAAGAATGGACACTTTGACTATAGCAAACCAATTGTAGGATTTGTCCTCAACCTCATGCAACAGAGAAGTGACTATTAAAGAAAAAGGATGCCTTCTGGCCTCATCATGTTTCTGGACCATCCAAACATACAAGTTCTGCATTTAGCTCTTCAGGTAATTGCTTTCTCTGTAAAAATTCCAACTTTGTATATTCAGTTACAATCAAACAACAGTATTTAGTGAATTGGTAACTGAAAACTTACTACTGTAATTTTCCCTTAGTTTAAAACATAGTAGCAGAATTGCTTCTGTGGAAGTCTATCTGTTTAGGGGAGGAGCTTTACTTTGCCCGGATGCAAATAAATTCATCTGTATAAAATGCTTGCTCCATATTCTAGCATAGACTATGTTATGTATTTTTTCAGTTATATAGTCATTTTAGGTGTCACACTAAATAACCATTTGTCATACAATTTTAATGTCACTTAAAAAAAGTCAGCTATTCACCAAAACATATAATCAAAACTGGCCTTGGCTGTTACTAGATGTTATCTTCTGATGAAGACAGTATGCTTTTGCTGGGAGGAATGCTTGAGATTGTGTGCCTCATTGATGGTACTGCTGCATGTAACTTGTGTACTACTTTGTGAAAATATTCTTCATTCCCAGTGCAGTCCTTTCAATGCTCACTTAATTCCTTACCGTACTGCCTTTCTGCTTCCAACTATGTGCCCTGATGGGCGCAATGCATAGCAACTGCTGCCATCAATGTCACTTGATAGGTCATATAACCTAGAAACACTTTTCTATTTATGACTTTGAGAAGATGTGAAAGGTTGTATAAGAATTGCTTGTTTGAGAACTTCTCAGCTTTCTTAATGATTTACAAGGCCATGTAATACTTTGTTTTCTTAGACAGGATTAATCCCCTTTAATTTGTGATGCATAATGAAGATCTTGGATGAGAGAGGAAATATTCTTGTCACTAGCACATAAATTGTCTTTTTAAAATCTTATAGTATTTAGGAGCTCAGCAGGGAGGCTTCAATTTTGTAATGGTTGTTTTGATCTGGTGTTCTAACAACAATGTAATAAGGAACTCATACTTCTGAAAGACAGCAACTGGAGGTAGTCACACATGCTTATATGCTTCATTCTCATCATCTTGTTTCTCATTTTATAATCTTTCACCTCTATTTGTGTATGGAAGAAGTGGGGTAGGGGACGAAATCAACCACTATTTCCTGGAGCTGATTTTGAAATCATGTTCTCATGCAATACATATTGCAGTATATATTAGGTCAATGATTCTGCCAGCCTGTCATTCAAACTTGGGTCTGGATAAGGCAAGTCTCTTTCTTCTGCACATCATCAGATGCTTACTTGTTATATGCTCGCATGAATGACTGGAGAAATCAGACACCCATGAGATCCAGAAATTTCTGCATCAGTGACAGCATGGAACCTTCCAACCCAGTCATTCTTGCATCACTTAACCTCTTGCATGGACCATTAATGAGAGTTAATTAGTAAATTACTATTAAATGTCACCCTGCTGCGTAAGTGTTATTGGTCAGTTAGTCAAAGCACCGGAACTTTATTTCTGCAGTCTGACTCCTGTCACAAGCTGAATTTCAAATTTTAAGGTATATAATTCTACATTGTCCACATTGCCACTCTTAAGTAAAAACCTTTGTTTGCAAACTGTTAGTATTCAAAATATTTTCCATCACCTTTGCAGGCACTTCATTTTCTTTCAGAATGTTCTTCCGATTATGTAATTATCTAGTTATGAACATCAGAGTTACAAATGACCAGTCCAACACCTCGCTGGAACTGGAAGTACACAATCAGGCAACTGCAGAGACACCCCCTCCCCACACACACAAAGGCAAATATAGTACAGTACTGTTAAATGTAAACTAGTTTAAAAAAAAAAGGAAAGCATCATTACTTCTGCATAGTAAAGTTTCAATGCTGTATTAAGTCAATGTTCAGTTGTAAACTTTTGAAAGAACAACCATAATGTTTTGTTCAGAGTTACAAACAACCTCCATTCCCAAGGTGTTCTTAATAGGGGGTTCCACTGTATGACAAACAACTGTGGTATGACTGAAAGGTTGGAGAACTTGAAGAAATGTAGTAAGCCTGAGTTTGCAGCTTCTGAGCTATGACCAGGATTAACAATTTAAAATAAAAAAAAAATCCATAGTTTTTCAAGTTCTAGCATTTTAAACTCACTCATGTATTTTAAAGAACAAAGTGTAAGTTTTAATACTTGAAATATTCTAGACTCCAGTTTCAATTTGTGAATGAAAACTTTAAGAAGTTAAAAGGAAATGAACATCAAGGTTCTTATGCCTATTTAGGAATAAGTTAGGATGGGGAAGGGGTAAAGTTATATGGGTGAGGATATGGCTAGCAAAAGGGACTGGATATTAAATGTGGGTGGACTTATCAAGCGTTAGAATTTAGACACTTCTGGAAAGTGGGCAAGGCATCTCAGCATTTTTGTATATAAGATTACTTTGAAGATTAAAAATAATGAAATAGCTATTGAATTCATGAGCTGAGTCATCTGACCTGTAATAAATGAGGAAGTTGGTGATCAGTATTGCAGGCTGGTGTTTAGTGGTCATCAGCATATCATATCATATATATATCTCCATATGCCTAAAACTGAAGAAAGGAAACGTGCAAGGAAATGATTGGAGGAATAGAAGAGAGTTCTTTTAAAGTAAACACAGTAGTGGCAAGATAACTTACACCCCTATAACAGTGCAGAAAATCAGTTTACTTAACTTCAAGATCAAAGTGTCTTTGAATGAAACTAGTGGAAAAGAGCAGAGTATTGAGTGTGATTTCTTCCTGGGTTCAGACAGGAGCGCAGAGCCTTAGAAGCAACCTATGCCCAAAAGCTGTCATCCATTGCTATTCTAGTCAGTGGTACAGCCAGGGGAGATTTTCTGCTCTCTTATTCAGTGGCCTATGGAGATGCAAATAAACTGAAAATCCTCCTCCCTTTTATCCAGAAGGATGGGAAGAAAAGCCAGAAAGGGAATTGCAAACTAGCCTCAGATGGAGCATGCAGCTTCCATGTGAGGTGGAAGCAGAGACATTACATCTGAAGCTGAATGTGGCTTCAGCTGTCTCTGTACACTGAAGTAAAGAGCACTGAAGGAGAGACACTGCATCTCCTCCCTCTTCTGCTAAAGATGACTAGACACAGACCAGAATAAAGAATTCTTATCAAAAACTGTCCTAACTAAGCCAGGAGTAGGCAAACTATGGCCCAGGGGCCACATCCAACCCTCCAGACATTTTAATCTGGCCCTCAAGCTCCCTCCGGGGAGCAGGGTCTGGGGCTTGCCTTGTTCTGGCACTCCAGCCGGGTAAGCAAAGGCTTTCCCTGCTCTGCGTGGCTCCTGGAAGCAGCGTCATGTCCCTACTCTGGCTCTTCCACATAGGAGCAACCACAGGGCTCCGCATGCTGCCGTCACCCCAAGCACCACCCCTGAACCTCCCACTGGCTGGGAACTGTGGCCAAAAGGAACTGCAGGGGCGGTGCCTGTGGACGGGGCAGCGTGCAGATCTGCCTGGCTATGGCTCTGTGTAGGAATGGATGGGGGACATGCCACTGCTTCTGGAGCTGCTTGAGGTAAGCGCCGCCCAGAGACTGCACCCCGACCCCTTCCGTTGCTCCCTGCCCCAGCCCTGATCCCCCTCCTGCCCTCAAATCCCTCGGTCCCAGCCCAGCCCAGAGCACTCTCCTGCACCCCCTGCAACCGCTCATCCTCAGCCCCACCACCTGCACCCCCAGCTGGAGCCCTCAACCCCTCGCTGCACTCCAACCCTCAATTTCGTGAGCATTCATGGCCCACCATACAATTTCCATATCCAGATGTGGCCCTTGGGCCAAAAAGTTTGCCCAACCCCCTAAGCTGTGAGCACCATAGTTAAGATGGGAGATGTTTCCAAATATGGCAGTAAGCAAGGGTAGGCTGAAGACTACTGCAGCCTCCAGTTCAACTGTTGACAGCATTTAAAAAGCTGCTTTAGGATGTGGCAAATTAAAGCTAGTAAGCCACCAGTAGTCGTTAAGAGGAATAGTAGCAGCAGAGCAGTTTATGGTTCAGGCCTCCCCAAGCTAGTTGGGGTGGGGTTGGGTTTGGGGCAGGGGCAACTCCCAAAACAGCTGGATTCTATAGGGCAGAAAGAATTGAAGAAAGTTTCCAGTAAGCAAAAGAGCTGCATAGATAGTACTGGCAGTTTTTCTTTTTTCCCCAAGATTGGGGAGTTGAATGCAAAATAAACACTGAAAGGATCTTTGAGCTGGTGCCTAGAGAGAAAATTTGCAGGATCCTGCCTCTAAGTCTGCAATGGGCAAAATTACCCCAGATGTCTCCTGAACAGAATAGCCTCACTGTGATATTATAGGAGAGGAAGCAGATCTGGCCTTATTAAACTAGTGTGTAAGTGTCGTCCACCACTAACTCACCCAGACTGGTCTACCTTAATTCAAAATTCAATGTAGCGACAAAAAGTATCTAGCAGGAAAAACTAGATCAGCGGTCCCCAACGCAGTGCCCGTGGGAGCCATGGCACTCGCCAGAGCATTTATGTGCGCCCGCCTAGTACCCAGCAGGGGAGAGAAGCTGTGGCCCCGTGCCTGCCAGGGACAGAACTCTGGGGCTGCAGGCACTGTTGTTCTCTGTCCTTGGCAGGTGCAGTGCTGCGGCATCCTCTCCAGCTTCTCCAGGGCTGCAGGCTGCGGGCGCCAGTGTTCTCTGTCCCCGGCAGGCACAGGGCCGCGGTTTCTCTCCAGCTTCGAAGCCGCCTGCCAGGGACAGAGAACTCCAGGGCTGCAGGCTTCATTCTATGTTAAAGTAAGAATAATAAATATATTTGGACCAGCAGTTCAACAATGGTTTACTTTTTTAAAATAAATAAAGATGAAAACTGTTTGATATTTATTTTGTAAAAACTCCTTAATTTTTCTTACAGGTAGATAAAAAAGAGCAAATCCACATGGTAAGGTGAAAGTAATTGCTGAATAATTTAATTAATACCTTTTACATGTAAAATTACCCTTTTTATCTTATGGATTCATATATTATGTAATATTAAATATGATTTTTTTGTATTATTTAATGTACAAATACAAAATAAGCCTTGAAAAATTGTTGGCGCCCAACACATTCTTCTGAAAACATGAATGTGCTACTAGCCACAAAAAGGTTGGGGACCGCTGAACTAGATAATCCTTACTACTTTTCCTGTAGATGTGATCCCAACAATTGTCTTCAGCTTCTAGCAAGAGAAATACAGATGTACTGACTACTCCTCGTATGAGCCAAACAGATGCTCCAGAAGTATCCAGTTAAAAGTTCAAAGCACAACTCTTCCTTAACAGTTCCAACAAGAATGCAAAGACCATTACTCTTCACATTGAAGGACTAGATAATGTGGTAGGAATTTGTTTTACTCAGTGCCTTTTATTCAAGCTCAAATAATTGTCTTTATATCACCACTCCTAATTTTAATTGTGTAATTTCTCATGTGGGTTCTCCAGGGGAATCTGCAACTGAAATCTCTAGGAGAATGTCTGTTTAAAAAGTATCAGAGGAGTAGCCATGTTAGTCTGGATCTGTTAAAAAGCGACGGAGTCTTGTGGCACCTTATAGACTAACAGATGTATTGGAGCATAAACTTTCATGGCTGAATACCGACTTCGTGAGATGCAGCTGCATCTGATGAGTGCATCTGATGAAGTGGGTATTCACCCACGAAAGCTTATGCTCCAATACGTCTGTTAGTCTATAAGGTGCCACCGGACTCTTTGTCTCTGTTTAAAAAGATTTCTAGAGGGGTCAAGTCACAGATTAATTTGCCACTTCCTATTTATTCTGTAATCCAAAAATACTTTCTTCAGGTTGGTCTATTTAAGTTAATAAATCCCTTTAAGCAGGCACTCTCATGCTGTGGATATAAGGCACCAAACAGCCATTTCAGTTGGGTCATCTTGGCACTACTGTAATACAAATACAGGAACTCCTCACTTAAAGTCATCCCAGTTAATGTTGTTTCAAAGTTAAGTTACTGATCTGTCAAGTATAATTCCCAATTCTGGACCTTAGCGTCCAAAATATGGGTACTAGCATGAATTCCCCTAAGCTTAATTACCAGCTTAGATCTGATAGGCTGCCACCAATCAGGAATTTTTAGGGCCTGATACCCTGTGGTCCCCCAAAAACCTTCCCAGGGGACCCCAAGACCCAGATTCCTTGAGTCTCACAACAAAGGGAAATAAGCCATTCCCTACCCCCTTCCTTCTTCCTTCCAGCTCCTTCCCTCCCTGGGAACACTAGGAGATCGCCTGATTCAACTTTTTTGAATCACCACACCGAAAGGAGTGTTACCTTCCCTCTCACCCAGAGGCAATACAAGCTGCGTGAATATAACACAAAGAGAAAATTTATCCTTCCCTTCTCCCCACCAATTCCCTTGAACCTTAACTAGGAGAAAAAAAAAATTTAAACAGGTCTTAAAAGCAAAACTTTTAATAAGAAAGAAAAAGTAAAAGGTTTATCTCTGCACTTAGATGGTAAAAAGTTACAGGGTCTTTCAATTATAAACAATAAAAAGAAACTTTCTCCAGCAGAAACACAATTTAAGCTACTTCCAGCAAGTACACATATGTAAATAAAAAAAACACAAATTAAAAGACTATGACCGACTTTTCTTACTCACAATTCTGAATAGATAAGAGACTGTAGCAGGGAGATTGGCAGAAACCTGGTTGCACCTCTAGTTCCGTCCAGGACCCCGAGAGAACAAAGCCAAACCCCAAACCCACAAACAAAGGCTTCCCTCCCATGAGATTTGAAAGTATCTTGTCTTCTGATTGGTCCTCTGGTCAGGTGTTTGGGGTCCCTGTTTATTAACCCTTTACAGGTAAGAGAGACATTAACCCTTAACTATCTGTTTATGACATGATCAATTAGGGAACATGCTCATTTAAAGTTGTGAAATGCTCCCTTTTAACATCCTTTGGCAGCCTCCTGTTTTGTCCACTACTTGCAGGAAGAGCAGCCCGTTGCAGCTAGCTGGTGGGTGGTTGGAACTAGACCTGCAGTCCCCCTAGCAGCTCCCCATTCCCCTAAGTTCCCTGTGCAGCAGCTGTCCCTCCTCCCATTGCCATGTGCTGCTCCTGCCCTCTGCCTTTGGAGCTGCTCCTAGAGATTCCTGCTTATTGTACAGGGGGGGAAAAGGGGAGCTAATGTCAGGGTGTCTCCTCCTCCCCCCTGCTCCTGCATCTCGCTTACCCCATTCTCCATAGAACAGGGGGGACACATGACGGAGGGAGGGAGCCTCTAGGAGGTAGCTGCTGTCTCAGGTCTCAGCAAGCTGATTTAATTAAACAAGGCAGTGTACTTAAGCCTGGGGTCAGCTACTTAAAGGGGAAATGTGCATTTTTCCCCTCTCACACAGAGTGTGTCTCTCTGTCTGCCCTCCCTCCTTTCCTGCTGCCTTGTAGAATACTGTGAGAGTTAACCCTTCAGGGCTCAGTCAATTACTAGTTCATTTAGCAGTAAGGCATTCCCTGGGAAATATCCCACCCTCTGATTCCTCCACCTCAACCAAGCTTCACAGTCATCATCACTGTGTACCAGTATTAAATTGTTTAAACTTATAGTGTGTGTGTGTTACTTATATAATATAGTCTTGTCTGGTGAAAAAAGTTTCCCTGGAACCTAACCCCCTCATTTACATTAATTCTTATGGAGAAACTGGATTCGCTTAACATCATTTCGCTTAAAGTTGCATTTTTCAGGAACATAACCACAACGTTAAGTGAGGAGTTCTTGTACTATCAAGTGCCTAACAACTAGGCTACTGGATCAAATTACTTAGACTGTTGCAGTACAAGTACTCACAATTTTCTTCATATACTACAAGTTCAAGTCTACCCCCATTGACTTGTTTCTAAGCTGCCGCCTTTGAGTTTTAGATTCACATTAACTGTTAATTATCAGGGTGAACTCTGGGATACTAGTTTCTGAATACTGAACTCAGAGTTTGTTGTTTTTCCATTCCTCCTCTCATTCTCTCTACTTTAGCCTACCAGAAGCCTTTGTGAAGTTTTGTTGAAAGTCAGTGGAGTAAATCAGTTTTAAGTTCAGTCGTCTCTTAAGTAGTAAGAGTAAAATCAGATCTTGTAACAGAGGTAAGGTTTGTATGACATTTGTACAAATTACCATAGCACTAATGGAGTAGAATACCAATTCTTTTAGTTACGCTAATGGTTCAAATATTTACTGAACTATAACACTCATTCCACTCCTTCCCTTCAAAAAGCTGTAAACAAATTGAAGGCTTAACCTTTTTACCAAGACCCGTGAAGAGGAGCCATCTCCCCCCCGCCCCTCCCCAACTCTCCCTAGTTACATTAGGGAAATTAGATGCTACATCTCTATGCTCTTATAACCATTGCTGCCAATAAAGTGACAAATGGAGCGGAGATCATCTTGTGAGGAGAGGACTATTGCAAGAACGTGTGTAATAAGCAGTATGTGGTGTTTATATAGTCTTTTAGAAAGAGGGTATGATACTCCAGGACAGAGTGAAGTACAGTATGACAGCATTAACCTGATAGAATCTTTAGACCGTACACATCCAGTTGTGTGGATGTGTAAGAAGAGAAGGTATTTTCCTTTTCAGATGGAAGGTTTGCTTAATAAATTAGCCAAATAATTCTATGCTGAGACATAGCCACTGCCCCCCCACCTCCCGTACTATAGTACTGAGATCTGTATTTCACACTAGCTCTTCAACATCTTTAAGTTGGCGTAGATGTTGTATATCCCACTGTCAAGCTCTCCAGATACTACTGGCTTACACAGCATTTAAAACACTTCTATAAACAAACAGACATCTATATTACTAAGTGTGTGCTACTGTGTTATTCTAGGAAGAAGAGATAGGCAAGCCTTGATACAAATCAAGCTTTTACAAGTCTTCTTTTGACCATCATTGTACTGCTGCCTTCTGGTTTGTAGGAAACTTTTCAAGCCCTGTATTTATGGAATTAAGCAGGCTATGTTATAAACAACATAGCTGGAAATGGTTTGAAAGCTTCCATTTAATACTTTACTGCTAGTTCCACTTTTACGTTTCAGTGTTACAACTTGCTTTGCTTTAACAAAATGCACTCAACACAGCCTTTTGAACTTGCATCCTTAATCTAGTTGTAACATTAAGATTATTTTTAAAATTGCAAAACTTTATTTTAGTCCTTAGCTTCTGCTATTGCTGCAACAAAAGAGCTAGAAGCACAAGTGATTATATGCAGGCTGGAAAGGAAGTAAGGCTCAACTTCAGAGAATTAAATTAAATGAAAACGCTCTTACTGTTTTAAATGCTTAATGATCTTAAAAATGTAATAGCAAGTTAGTTCTAATTTGAAGTTTAGTGCTGCAGTGTGTTTTTCAAATGTTGAAGGGGATTGTGTTTTAGAACTTATCATTGCTATCTTTAACCTGTTTCAGCTTGTTATGTGTTAAAATGTTCAAGTTTCTGTAAGATGTTTAGAGCAGTAAGGCACAAATTCTAACATTTCATCCCTTTAAAAACTTTTAGTTTTTATTTCATATAAGTCTGTAAACGTAATAGAGAATTCACACTTGCCAGAATATTTACCTGAAGAGGAAAGCCCACGTAAAGAAATCAAAAAGGCAGTTTTATGAACTGGAACAAAGACTGACACGAAGGGGCAGCTGGATTAATAGTGCCACAAACTTTTTGACTAAAACTTTCTATTGATAACCCATGAGTCACCAATTAAAACATACTCTTGAGAATGTCATTTTGAGTTATTCACTGTGCTTGAAAAGTTTTAAGATAGCAACTAGTGCTCCATTCACAAGACTTCATACATTATGCATGCAAAGTCTGAAATATACTAAACAGATTTTCTTAAAAGCAACTCTTTCCCCACTAATGGTTTACCTTGTTCTGTCATATGCAAAAATGGAACATGCATTTGGAATGTAGGACAAATCTTCCGGTTACAGTGTATAGAAGTCAAGCTACTTTTTGGGTTGTTGCACAAACAGTTGAGGCATTTCCCCAGTAGCGGTATATGGACGGAGAAACGTAGCACCTGTTATGCTACAGCTATACTTGTCAGATTTAGATTTGTTCAGAAGAGAGCTCCCATCGTGGGGGTGGTCTAGAAATGTGAATGTATGACAATGTTAATACAGGTTTGTATAAATCTCCATCCACATTCATTTTAAGGGATATTGAAATACTTTAGCTCTCAAATATGATCCACAGCAAGTTTTCTGCAGTTATTAAAACAAAGTGAACTGCATTAGTCTTGTAGTACAGTTCCCATCAAGCTATGGTTAGGATTGCTTTAGCAAGCTAGAAGACTATTTTCAAATACATTTAATTTCAGTCTGTTCACTGTGAAAAGTGCTTTATAAAAAAGACTGGCTTAAGGTAGCAATCTTTTAACACTACTTTTGGATGGGTGGCAAAACACAATAGACTTTGCTCTAGTTCATTATATCTAAGGAGAACACTAACTCCATTGTGATTGAGACTTGGTACTAATTTATAAAAAAAAATGCTCTTCCAAGATTTCAGGTATGCAGAGCTATAAGTTTACTTCAGAATAAAACACAGCGTCATAGGGGAGAATCAAAACTTTTGAGTTGCACTTGACCATATCTTTTGGACAGAGCAGAATTACACTGTATATAACAGACAGTAAAAGTTCTTAAAAGTTGATAATTACAAATATTTTACTTTCTACCTGTACGATCGTCAACATACAGTTTACTATATCAAGATCTCTAAAGCCTTAAAACAAAAAACAATCCCTCTAAACTACTTTTAAACAGTAAAATTTAAGTAAAATGCTTACATTCATTTGACGACAAAAAAATATTAAAAATGCTGTGTGGGTGGTGCAAGGGCTGCTTTTTCAGCTGGAATTTTTCTTCATATTACTCCTGTAGAAATAAAGAAAATATGGATGAGTTGCCCCCATTTGTCTATTATCGCAGATACATGAAAATAATTTTTAAATAAAAATTATTTTGTCAATTTTATCACTTAGGGTATGGTGAGGAAGGAAATCTGTTCTTCAATTCACCGACAAGCCAGAGTTTTCTACCTTTTCTTCTTTGCGTCTGTCCTTTTCTTCATTATTTTCCATTGTTTCTTCTTCATCTTCCACAAGCCCATCCCCTTGGTATTTGTCATGTGTCCACTTTGGACTGCTACCTGATTTTTTGAAGTTAAACCGCCCTCTGCCACGCTGGAAAGTGCCACGGCCTCTTCCTCTTTTGGCCCAATAATCCACACCATCATCTCTGTCATCATGCTATGGTAACATAGGTCAAACAGAACAAGGATGAGCTAAATGAATAACATTCTTAGACATTTGTACTGCACCTATCCCCATAACATGTAGGCACCTTAACTTCAATGCACTGTCAAGTGTGTTTTATATATAATCTGTACGAGAGGTTTTCCAGGGAATACTCTAGTAGTTTACATCCACAGTTTAACCTACATTTTATAATTGGTAAAGTCTGTCCTCATACTGTAAATAAACATTTGAAATAGTTTTAGAAATGACAAAATTTTCATTTGTTTGTGAAGAGTCATATCTCAGAGGTCTTGTCCTATGTAGGACTACTCAAATTTCCACTTAAAAAGGTGGGCAATAAACCTGTTACTTAATGAAATTTACCAGCTTTTACTTTGCCACTCTATTTTCAGTCTTCTGTGACCATTAGAAGTACTGCCTTTCACAGGCTACCTGATTTATCCTGCTGCTGGTGGCAGTATGCAAAAGAGAGGGGGGTGCCTCAATAGCTTCCACACAATTGAAAAGCAGAAGCTGACTCCTAATTCATAGACTTATAGACTCATAGGTCAGAAGGGACCAATATGATCATCTAGTCTGACCTCCTGCACAAGGCAGGCCACAGAACCCTACCCATCCACTTTTATACAACCCCTAATCCAGGACTGAGTTATTGAAATCCTCAAAACTGGTTTGAAGACCTCAAACTGCAGAGAATCCAACAGCAAGCGACCCCTGCCCCACGTTGCAGAGGAAGGTGAAAAACCTCCAGGGCCCCTTCCAATCCGCCCTGGAGGAAAATTCCTTCCCGACCCCAAATATGGCGATCAGCTAAACCCTGAGCATGTGGGCAAGACTCACCAGCCAGCACCCAAGAAGGAATTCTCCGCAGTAACTCAGTTCCCATCCCATCCAACATCTCCCCGCATACCACTGAGCAGACTTATCTGGTGATAATCCCAGATCAATTGCCCAAATTAAACTATCCTATCATAACATCCCCTCCATATACTTATCAAGCTTAGTCTTGAAGCCAGATAAGTCTTTTGCCCCCACTACTTCCCTCGGAAGGCTGTTCCAAAACTTCACTCCCCTAATGGTTAGAAACCTTCGCCTAATTTCAAGTCTAAACTTCCTAATATCCAGTTTGTACCCATTCGTCCTCGTGCCTACCTTAGAACTAAACTTAAATAATTCCTCTTCCTCCCTAACGTTAACCCCCCTGATATATTTATATAGAGCAAGCATATACCCCCGCAGCCTTCTTTTGGCCAGGCTAAACAAGCCAAGCTCTTTGAGTCTCCTTTCATAAGGCAGGTTTTCCATTCCTCGGATCATCCTAGTAGCCCGTCTCTGGCAAATTCCTGTAGCCTCTCTTACTACAAACTTATTTTTGTTGATTTTATTTTAATATCACAAAAATCATATTTCATATTCTAAAAAGGCCAAGTGGTTTCTTTTAAGCAAGAGTGGTAACATAGATGTAGCACTCTGAGAACCTACCTCACTGTACAGTAAAATCACATTTTGATGTGATTTTAATAATGCAGTTTTCCCCCCATTCAATATGTGTAACATTATTTGAAAAAGTGCTTAACCCTTGAAATTTAGTGCTACTTTTGAGGATGACAGAACATCTTCCATTAGGCTGCCTGAATAGAAAATAAGGCTTACAGGTAAATCCCAATCTTATAAGTCTTCAGAACCTTAATAAAAACTGAAGTTTTGTAAACAAGTTTTGGATAGGAAACCATGTTCAAATTCAAAAGCAGATCTGGATTTTTTGGAAGGTGGGAAAATTCAGGTTTACTTGTATGAGATGAGAGCAGAGTAGAGGCCCTAAAGTTTCATATATAAAAACTGGTAATCCCTTCTATGAGGAAGAAACAAAGCTAAAGTAATCTAAGGACCCCAAAAGAGTGCAGTGAAGAAACACTAAAGTTCCTCTTGCCTAAGCCCATTAAAATTCCTTCCAGAATTACAGACGGAGATATTCCTGTATAAAACTTATTACTCTATAGTAATTTACTGACTAAAGTTCAGATATCACTATACAAATGTAGAAAGTTTATCAGAAATGGACTTGTGATTTTTACCATTTAAAGTGTTAGTATTTTATTATCATTTGAAAAACCACTTACTAAAGAGAGCTTAAGCAGCACAAGCAGAAGAGAGGCTGCATATTCAACAAGTTGAGTAAGAGATAGAATCATAGAATATTAGGGTTAGAAGATACCTCAGGAGATCATCTAGTCCAACCCCCTGCTCAAAGCAGGACCAATCCCCAGACAGATTTTTACCCCTGTTCCCTAAATGGTCCCCTCAAGGATTGAACTCTCAACCCTGGATTTAGCAGGTCAATGCTCAAACCATTGAGTTATCCCTCCCCCATCATTGCTATCTTGGTCAATGATCTTAATTTCCCTTCTTTTGATACCAGTATGGAAAAGTAATATTCAACAGATGTCAGAATACTTTAATGCATCTCACTACTCTACTGAGAGTAGCAAGGCTGCTGCTACCAGAGCCAATCCATGTGCACTGTGCTGCCTCCCCCCTGCCCCTCCCAATATTGTATGCTGCCATCTACTCATGACACACCACTTTTACAGGACTCCCATAGCTGACGCACTAAGCATCGCTGTCTGCTTTAAATCCACTGGGGGAAAACACTTGAGTTGGTTTGGGTGGTCTGTATGTGTTTGTTTTAACATTTTAGGCTGTGTGTGGTAGGTTGTCACTCATCCTCATTCTCCACCCCAAATATGGGAAAAAAGCAGGAGTGGTGGGGGATGTCCTCTCCGAAGTGACCTGCTACTGTTGTCCACCACTCTGCTGCAGAAAGATAGAAAGGAAGCAGGTATTGGGCCAACTAGGACCCTGATGCTCTCATAGTAATAATATGCTAAAGTCATTGACAGCTACCAGTACAGAAGCAGCATGCACATAGAGACTGCCTCCTTAACATCAGTTATAAAGTATGCTTTGATAAAAGATGTATGCATTATATATAATAAGTTTTCCAGCACCCACCAAGAAGTATTTCTTGCTTTTTGGGGTATATTCAGGATCCCACTCCTCTTCCTTCGGTCTCTTTTGAAAAGTAGCATTTGAGTTGCTGGGACCAGTATTTGTTCCAGCAAAAACTCCTCTGGCTCTTCCTCTGCCCCTAATTCGAAACTGATTAACCAAAGTGTTTATGTATTTAATCAATATGCATATAATCACAAAGCAAATATTCAAGTTCAGCTGTATTAACCAAAATGTTATTTCTGTATTCTTTCCTCAATACATAAACATAAAACAGCAGTTTAAGAATTCACATGTAATACTTTAAGTCTAATATACTAAGTGTTCACTTTGAGCTAACAATCCTCTCCATTCAGCTGAAGTGCATTCAAATATGTTTATGGGATTTTTAGTATATGATTACCTATAATGTGAAATTGAGGGATCTCATTGACCAAAAAGAGGGAAGGAGTGCAGAAAAGAACCCAAGACCTGGACAGTTTAATACTACTTATCTTTGAACAGAATTAGACTAAACAGACTAATGGAGGATTCAGAAGACTTATCAAGATACTGAAAGCAACAAACTAAAATGGAGACATTTGAGAATGGTAATTTGAAAAAAAGTGTTGGATATATATTTAAAAAGACTGTACAGGAACAGAAATGGGGGTTTTTAGAAAGGTAATCTGGAATATAAAAAATGTGTGTGTAAATGCATAAATTTAGGAAATACTTTGGCCTCTGATATCCTCTGAATCCTCTTCATTGCAAAATTAAGACTATGACAGGGGACACTGTCACTGTGGAGGAAGAAATAGTATTTGGGAAACAGAATGTTGCTAAGATCAAAGCCTAAATCAGCTAATTCCAGAGGCTGAAATTCCATCAATCATTAAGAGCTGGGCTATGATGGCTATTTTAGTAATCCTACATTACAAAGCAGTCTAGGTAATATAGCCCATAATCATGCTACTGTTGGGGGCCTGTTTCAGGGCATGACAGAAAAAGAGGGGCAGACTTTTAGCATAAAGAGAGCTCCCTTTTCAGTCTGGGAAGAGCTTGCATGAAGAACCTTTAAGGGACTGTAAGGTGAGAGAATGTGGCTGCAGGCTTCTATTCACTCTGATAGAAGAACAGATACGAATGCTTTCATTATGTTTATGGGTTTACATTATATAAAATGTGTCTCTCTGTCTCATTTTGTAATAAGTACTGCAACCTGCTGGTGGAAATCTCAGTCATGATTTTTGGTGAATAGGCATCTTAGTTTGCACCTAAGCAAATCTTTTCGCCAGCCTATACCATAATAGCCCCAAACGCAAAAGGGAAGATTGTGTTGCAAATTAAAGATTTTTTTTTTTAATCAAAAATAAAAACCGTGAACTGGAATAGCCTACTAAACTAGACGACAAAGACATTTCACTTTACCTGTACTAGTAAGAACTAGTATAGTTTTTATATCTAATTTATGATTGTAGACAGACGGTGCAAGCTAATCTGTCAGGCCTGTCTAGATATCTCGTCTCAATAGTCTCAGGTTGGTCAATAAGCCTAAATATCACTGTGTAAAAAGGCTAAATCAGTAAGGAGTGCCATTATTTCTCATTTAAAGCATCCTGCAAGTTGTTACGACACAATCATCAGAAGTCAGACATGTCACAGACCCATTCAATTACCAGCACATCTCCCTACCTAAATTACATATGCTGCAATGTTTCTTCCAGTACATTTGTCCAATTTAGTTTTAAGATTATCAAGCCTTGATACATCTACAAGTTTTATTAGGAAACTCTTCCACAGTCTAATATCTTACTAAGAGGAAACCTTCACAGATTTCCCTTTCAATTTTATCTCATTATTCCTAGCTATATACCTGTGTATCATGCTGAACTCCTCTTTGCCCTTGTTGACTTATGTCCCTTTTAGTCATTTTGTAGCAGAACTATACATATGTAATTTTTTAAATCTTTCCTTATAAAATCAATGTTGCCAGCCCTGTGAATATTTTTGTTGTTCTCTTTTTAGTCAGGAGGTGCCTAGACCTGAATAGTGTTGCATGTGCATCACAGCACAGTTGTATAGAGAAGGCATATTAGCATCCCACTTTGATGCCATTTCATATGCAGCTGGAAGTTGCACTGGCCATTTTTGTAGTCATATAACATTGCTTGTTTATGTCTAATCTATTGTCTCTTTTAGCATAACTGATTCAGTATTACAGGTTACAGGAAGGAGTTTAGTTACTCCCTCCCAAAGAATCTATGTTTGGAATTTTCTCCCAAGATGTAGCTTGCAATGTTCAAAGTTATAGCTCCTAATGTTTACTTCCTGCCTACATTTCTTTCCTGCCTAGGTCTTTTTTACTGTTTTTTGGTCCTCGCTGGTGTATGCACATTTTCCAACTTAGTATCAGTGAACTACATTAACATGCTGTTTACATCATTTTATTGAGTAGTGAATTTTAAAACCACTGTCTGTGGACTTTGATCAACACACTTCCAAATCACAATGCTAACCACCTTTCAGCCTTCAACCAGTTAGCTTTGCTGCTGACTGTAGTCCAGTCCAGGACATTCAGAGAAACAACAACAAACAAAAGCAAGCAGCCCTGCTTTCCCCAGCATAGCTGCTTCATGGCTGTCAGGTGTATAAATTCAGCCACGTACGAGTTTGTGGATAACAACAAAATTGAAGGGGTAGGCAAACACAGATGGGCAGACCAAACTGCACAGTGACCTGGAAAAATTGGAAGCACTGGGGATTACAGGCAACAAATACCAAAATGTAGCCTTAATAAATTGATATTAGTACATCTAAAATCCTGCCCCAAGTAAAAGAAACCAACTACACAAAGTAGCAAGAAATAAGCAAGCAGCGACAGGGATGGCATTAACAAGGATTTGGGGTTTTTTTCTTGTCTTTATTACTGTCCTGATAAGAGACTTCTCTGTAACTCATTGCTATTGTTGCTGTGAAGGAAGACTTGGAAGGAGAGTTGTCTAAAAAGAGATTTCTCACTTCTGTGGTCCATAATATGAAAGTGTTTGAGACTTCTTATTCTGAATAATTAACTAAGAGTGCACTACATTATTAGACACTTCAGCTTGTTAAACTTTTGTTAATTACCTTTTGTTTTTCATTTTTAGCTGGTCTGAGTAATCAAAACATTCAGATCCAAGCAACTCTGAACAGCACACAATAGCAATACATGATACTTCTAAACTGAAACACTGCACATCTTAATCTTGGGAAGATGGATCCTACAGTCACGCCAATTACGTAACACTGCTTTAAGCTAACAATAGTATAGCAATGAAAGGGAGCAGAGAAAGACTTACAAAGGTGCCTCTTGGCCTGCTGACTCCTGTAAAACCTGAATATTCTTTCTGCTCATGGTGGGTTTTGAACTCTTCATCTCTTTCTTTCTTGCCCTCTTTTTCTTCTCGTGAACTGGATGAGGCAGAAGACGGGGATGAAGATGAGGAAGATCGAGAACGGTCTTGCTCTCTTTTGTGTTTACTGAAAAATAAAAAAACATACTTTGTGCTGTTTTAAAAATAGATACCCTGTAGCACGCTACACTAAAGGAGGTCTCTGTTTATGTAAAAGCTACTTCCCCCTCAGGTTATAAATCATCCATAAAATAAGTATTTCAGATTTTAAGGTGGAGTATAATTTCACTTTTCATCCTCCTTCCATCTTTTAAAATATATTGTGCAAATACTGCTGCTAATTTGTTGGAAACCAGTAGACTGCAAAATTACTTCTCTGGTTTTTGATTCAACGAAGAGTGGCCTATTTAACTGCCATTTTTGGGGTAGCAAAAGGGAAAGAAGAAGGGAGAAAAACCCTCAGAGCAAAAGGTATAAATTTTAAGTTAATTGAGTTTCCACATATTGTTGAAAATAGCAGCTATATTCTGGGCATCCCTGTGCGGATACCAGAGGAAGAAAGGAAATGGGAAAAATGAAGCACAAGTAAAATCCATCATATGCCCAGTGTAAAGCAAGAGGAAAAAAAAAAACCTAATGCAAGACTCTGTATTGAATAACCCCATATTGGCAGTATTTTGACCCAATTTACAATATTTTAATACAATACCCAATAGGTCATACCTGAAATCTCTTACCACAGCTATAAAGTATCCACTGAAACATAACTATTAAAAACTAACATTTTTCTTTAAAAACAGCCCACTGGCTTTAGAAAAATAAATACTTCTCCCTTCTCACCCATGTTAAACCTAGACATCAGTAAAAATTCTCATACTCTGGGTGTTATGAGTTGAAAAAGTGCGGAATCAAGCATAACGAACCAAAGTTCTTACACAAACTGTTTACAGAAATGTACTGCATTGAAGTCCAACCTCCTGATGTAGCCTGGATAATAGGACAGATTAATTTGTCATTTTTTTTTTCAGTGTTAGCTTGCTATTCCAAAGTTTTTGTCCTCATCCACCATAAGCCGTGTAAAAGACAGATAATACATTTTTGCTGTAAAACAAATAATTTTAATTGTTTAAATTTAAATGTTCCATTACACAGTGAAAATTGAAAGCAATTAAGCTTACAATTACAAAAGGCTAATTAGAAACTAAAAAACCTACTTAGAAAGTTCAAATATTTACCTGTCATCTTTGTAAGATTTGTAATCCTTGTAATCTTTTGGAGTTTTCTCCTGCTTTCTTGAGCCACTGCTTTCCCTGGAACCTTTAGAGTCCCCTCGTTCTTTACTTCGCTCTTTTCGACGACGGTCAATGTCGTGCCGAAGATCAGCAGAATCGCATCTCAATTTTTTATCTCCCTGTGAAAGGAAGAGATTTCAGGAACAGCATTTTAAAATGGAAAAATCCAGACGAGATAGAAGCTGGTCTCCCATTTGCACTATCTCCAAATTCCTAAAGAAGTAATAAAGTTTGCCTTGTTTCAACACTATTCAGAACATTCAGTCGATTTTTAATGACAAAGTTGTTTGACTTTTATATGTCTATGCCTGATGATTTTTTTAAACTATCTAGGAATTTAGCTTCTGAGAAGATGTTCTACCAAATCACCAGGGAGATCTATTTTTACAAGCGAACTGTTAGGTTTGTGTGGGTGGATTAATATTTAGTACAATTTATTTGGAAGATCTGTGTTATTAGGACAGCATAAACAGCTGATTAATTCAGCTACAACATCTGCAAATTAACTGTTTTCTTGATTTCTAGTCCTTGGGTCTGCAAAGTGCTGCAAAAATCAGGAAAACTGGAAGGAAACATCCTGGAATCTAGGCAAGGAGTTGCTAACATATTTTGTCCAAGGTCAGAGATGAGAAATAGTCTAGGTCCAAGTACTTTTTGGACTAGAAATACAAATCCAAAGAAAAATACTTCACCTTGAAGTTTAGACTCAAAGGGAAATGCACATTGTTTTACTAAATCTAGAATACCAATTTAATATTAACTCAGAACCTACTTTTTGACTTTCTTCTTTAAAGACTCTCTCTTCACCTGCTAAACGGGTATGCTTCCTCAGGGCAGTTGGAGAGATGTCAATCCTCCTAAATGTAAAATAAAAAAAGTGTCTAGCCATACATGCAGGGGATCATTTATGGCTTCCTGTGTTTCTTTTGGACATTTGAGAAAATGAAGAAGTCAAGAGCTTCTCTATTTTTCAGCAGCCTGATCTTTTTTATTTATAATATTAGGTCTCTATAATCACTTTAAAATCTATTCAGATAATGAAAAAACTGGTTTCGCCCAATGAAGTACATTAAACACACACGTGCAATTATGACATTTTGCTTTTCCCTTATTTTTAAAGATGTAAAAGCCTTAATGGATTATGTATTTGAAGAGCTCTGTAAAAGTGATCAGCTCATTAAAACTACCTCACGCTAAGCAGAAGTTAATAACATCCGTTTAAAAGTAGAATATAAAAAAATAGTTAAAATATTTCTTTGATGCAGAATACTGACTATAAAGAGCATATTTTTAACCTCACACATGTAACATACTCAGAATAAGGCATGCAGCCTTTTATAACTAATTCCAGTGGTTAGCAATGATATACATATGCCCTACCTTTGCTTACCTTTCAGGCACTAACGCAGCTCAGGTTTTTATTTTCAAACTGCTGTAAATTATTAACGCAGTTCAAAAGTTAATGATGAAGTCACAATATGAACTAGCTCACATATGCTAATAATAAGCACTCAAGTGACTTTTTCCATCTTCAAAATACTTAAGCCTCAATGCTCAATACTGCATGTGAGGCAGGTAAGTATAGCCCAAAAGAGATACAGAGGCAGACAAAAGACTTGCCAGAAAGCCACATATAGAGCTGAAGCTGGGATTAGAATCCAGGAGTACCAAGATCCTAGTCCTGTGCTCAGACCAGTTCATGCCTCTCTCAGGTGAAGAATTCAGAGGCAAATAGGAAAGCATTTAGTTCTTATAAGAAATATAATGCATTACTTAATTGAAATAAGCAGCATCTAGTAATGCAACTGGCATATACCTGTGTATTTCTGGGCTCTTTTGCCGGGTGCAATGTTCTTCAGTAGCTTTTTGATATGCAGTGAACCTCTCATTTAGGGTCATTCCAGCTGACTTGAAGTATTGTTCTGTTGGTTACAGAGGAGAAATTCTGTCTAGTTAGTTAAATTCCACCTACATAAGTATTTCCATTTCTGACAGAAAGATACATAGCAGGCAAAAAGAAAAGAAAATATTTTAAAAAATTATCAGAAGAGGCAAATCTGTTAGAGGATTTTTCCCACTCTTACCCTTCTTGTAGCCTCAATGAGCAGATAATAGCAGCGCACAACATCACTGCAAGCTTCCTCACAGGTATGCCCTGCTAGTACTAGAACTAATTCAAGCACCATAAACTCATTAGAGTCAGATTCTTCCCTTTTCACTGACACATTTTCCTCTGATGGAGGAAAAGGAGCAGCTGTTTAGGTTTTCTTCTTTACACTTTGCCCAGAGGAGCAGATGAAGTTATTCTGAGTCAGTATTTGCAGGGAACAAAGCATTTCCAAATAAATTTAATTTTTAAACTTAAGACAGAATTAGTTTTGATAGAAACTACTGAAACAATTTATGCATCAAGAACTACATGTAGACTTAAATGTAAGTTATTTCTTAAAAGAATGCAACTTTTCCTTTAGAAACAGATGATAAAATTATCGAAGTCAATTAACAGCCCTACAGCTGAATATATTCATTTAAGCATCTGGCATCTTGGCAAACCTGACAGCTTCTCTAACAAACAAATTTTCTTTTGGCTTTTGAGACTGTTAAAATTAGTAATAGCAACACTGAATTTTTAAAGACCAGCTCAATAAATGTGCTTAAAATGTAAAATAGAAAGACGTATAAAGTCACAAACTATGAAATGTTACATATGAAGCAAGCTATCTGCTTAACAGGTCAACATACATCTGTATCAACTTACCGCCCAACATCCAGCACATGTCTCATAACCAATCATTAAAACTTGAAACGGCCACTACAAGGGTAGTGCCTCAATCATAATTCCATCAAACCCAGGAATTTGAGCTAGCAACTCAGTTTTTATGCCATTTTTGCCAGGAAGACAGAAGGTTCAACTTTGCCTGTTTTTGCATCTGTATCTTTCAACAGCTATTTTACTTTTGTAACATGGATTTTGCCATTTCAAAACACATTCCAGGACCTAGTTACAATGAAAAAGAAAACATCACTGGGCATTTTCAGCTCTGTATTAATAAGAGCTGTTCAGACCAGTTGCATCACATCAATAATGAATCATAACTTTAGTTCTTTAAAAAAAGAAAAGTTACTAAAATCCGATCACAAAAAAGTAATTTTGAAGTGTGCAGAAAGGCTAAAAGTTTTAGAAACAAAATATGGTATACACACATCAAATAACCTGGCCACAGACTGGTTGATAAAGTTACATTTTCCAGCCAGATGTTAGACTTCACCTATCATATTTACAGAGACAGTTTAAGTGATCTATTCAGTCATCAACAAAACAAGATTTAGAAACACTGCCCCCTTCAGGCCCTAGTCCTGCAGCATGTAAGTCAATGGGAGTTTTGCCACTGACTTCAATGTAGGATCAAGCTCTAAATCCCTGACATACCAAAAAGAGAATAGATACTTTGATTTCAAATGTCAGTATGTAGTCAGCTAGTAATTAGCAAAGGATTATTTTATTAAACAATCTTTTAACTGCTCTACAAATCCTCTTTGCAAAAATACTTATTTTGCAACCAACTCAAATTTCAGACTACTACTAAGCCTTGGTCCCTTTAGCTATTTATTATGTAGCACTTTTTTGGATGTTCAGCACACCAACTTAGCACATCTAAAGTATCTTAATAATGAATGCATAACTACGGTTAATTTAAAATTGGTCATCTGATTAGGTGGCTCTTATTCTAGGAAATTTAAAAAACTCGATTCCCTCTTCTGTTGTGAACGCCAACAATTTTCATCACCAAGGTCTTTTGTCTTAATTAGGTCATTAAGAGAGATGAATAAGACATATGTTTGGCAACAAATAAATGCTTTGCTAAAAATAAATAAATAAATAAAAGTTGGTGCTCATTTCAGAAACTCTAAATGTCCTCACATGTTAGCCAAAAGGGCTGTATTCAGCCAGACAATACTGAGTCTCTGACTAATAAGCCTGCAGAGTATTTTACACTTAATTGTGATATAGGAAATCATCCCTTTACTGGGATGCTTCCCAAGGAACTGATTTAGCCTAATGATAATGAATGGTAATAACTGCTGCTCAATCAGAAAAGGATTAGTATATAATCCATTTAAGAGGGATGAACTTGGACAGTGCCAAGTGGCCAAGTATGAAATTCTATGCTCCAGTGTCACAAACTGCCAAATAAAGAATGAAAACAAGATGAAATTTCATCCGTTTTATTTTTGTATATTTATTTCACGTAGTTCTTATTCTTTTCATACTTTAAAAAAATATTTTCTGAAGAGGGATACTGGGATGTCCCAATCCAAGGATTCTACAGTATTTTCACATTATAATTGCCAACAGAAATCACAATCACTAAACATGAGAATTAGCAACCTCAAAGAAATCTAAACATTGGCCAATATACAGTTTTTTAAATATAGACCATTTAAACTTGAGTGCAAAAATTCACAAATTGTCCACAGCTTATTTCACTGTATAACACAATTTATCAAAATATACAAAATTGGTTCTTACTGCTTTGGTTTTCTGGGACTAGCTGTGCAGTCTTTTGGGGAGTTATTTTAAGATGAGCTCTTCTCAAAAGGTAAAAAGTGAGAATCAATCAGTATGAAGAAACAGAGAATTGAGTTGTCTCTTTACTAGTGACATTAAGCAGGTTTATCTGTAATTGACCATTTTTTAAAATGCCGATACTGGTATCTGCTGTGGTAAACTGAGTACATACCTTTAACATGATGAACCAAAGACACAATGTGCTGAATAAATGACTCTGACGTGCTTTTGCTGGCCTGTGGCAACTTAATGTGGTCAAAGATGGATCGGAACTCTTGCTCCTTCTTGACAGAATGGACAAGCGTACTAGCAAGCAGCCTGTCTTTAGTCAAGGAAGCAGGTCTAAAATGCATCAACAAGAAAGAGAGAGAAAAAGAAACCAGTAGTTTAAATAATGTCCAGGTAAACTCTGTACACGGATGAGGAAGTGTACTGTGAATTGGAATAATTTACCTATTGGAATCATCAAGAGGGACTGGTGCCATTTTGAGCTTAACTTCAGGACGATGGGAGTCACTGGCTATCATTTTGATCCTAAGTGGGCTCTCCTCTCGGAAGGTGGATTTTTCTCTCGCATCCAGATTCTTGTGTAGAGGAGGACTGTAATCAAAGAGTTCTTTGAGCTTTTCAGACTTTACCTGCTCAGGTGACTGAGTTTCTTTCTTCACCATTATTCTCTCAGAACTTTTGTCGTCTTCCTTGTGCTTATCTTTTGTTGCACTAGGCCTTTCCACTACATAGCCAGTCTCTTTAAGTTTATAACTCTTGTCTTCTCTAAATCCATCACTCTCTCTATTGCCCTTCATTGAAATTTTAGATTTGTATTTGGTTCCTTCCTCCTCAGCATTCCGGTGAGATGCAGTAGCAAAACTTTTACCCTGATCTGCGAGGACAGATTTTCTGAACTGTCCATAATCCTCTGTCTCCTCTGTCTCCTCCCCTTCAGAGTCACTAAACTTTTGTTTCCCAGCATCTTTACCAATGAAATAATCTAAAGCTTCCTGATCCTCCCATTCCCTTTCTCCCTCTGTCCTCCCTTTTTCTGATCCTCTCTCCTTCTGGGCCTCTTTCTCCCTGGTATTACCCCTATCAAGCAGGTATACTCTAGACTCTTCATCTGTGTACCTGTGGATAGCAAAGAAGAGGATGGTAACTCTGGATTGCATTCATTCCAGTTCATTTGCATTTCACTTCAGAGTCACCTCATTATCACAGAATCACCAACACAAAAACAAATCCCACTGAGTAATTCAACTGTTCAGCATATACTTTTTTGCACAGCATTATTATTATATCCACTTATGTGCTATCCTTTAAAAAAAATGTGAAAAAAATCGTTCTATATAAATTCCTAGAAATTGACTACTAGAATTTTTAAAATTAGTGGTTTGGGGCCCCGCTTCAAACACTTTTATGCCTGTCATTCTGTCTGTAGAAGAATCATAGAAAGTTTAGTATTTCAGTTTGCATTTTACCTTTGAATCCTGACATTTCAGGGACAATTCTTTTAACAAAAGTAAAAGGAAACCATTAAAAAAGAAAAAAATGAAAAACCATTTTCAAAATCTTGCTGTGCTTGTAACTCAGGGATCTACAATTCTATACTGGTATAAGTCATTAGTCACAGTAAGGCCTTGTCTATGCTACAAAGTGTTGTTGGCAAAAGATGCCTTTTGCCGACAAAACGGGATGCGTACCCATTACAAAGTGGCTTTTGGCATCAAAATAAAACCATCTCAACGAGAGGCATCAAGCTTTTATAGCAAAGTTAAAGCGACAAAGGGTCAGTATAGTCACTACTTTGTTTTGTCCACATAACTAGCTTCCACCATGTCATGATCACTCTGCTCACTGTTTTGATCTCTGCTACTCTGCAGGCACGGGCCCCTCCCCTTTCAAAGCTCCAGTAAGTATCTGACACCTGGGTGTACTGCTCTGTTTGGGGAACAAAGAGCAAATCATTAAGGTGGAATGCTCCTGTTCTGCCTTGCACTAGGAACACAGGGACAGGCAGACTACTGCTGCTGCTGGAGAGGTAGGCAGAAGGTGGGGGGGAGGGCATTGCTGTGCTGCTTTGACATTCCTCACAGAGCTCCTCAGGATGCCACTCCCACAGCTGAGAAGGCTGTAGGAGAACTCGGGAAGGGATCACAGAACCATAGGCAAGCAGAATAGGCTGCTTCAGGAGAGACTGCTGTGGCAAACAGATGGGGGGCTGTTGTGTGTGTGAGGAGTGTCCCCCTCTCCCTGCCTCAGGATAAGTCCGTCAGCCTGCTGTCTCCCCAGCTACAGACACATACCTCTCCTCTCCCTTCCTCCCCAGCCCCCCACTCTTCAGTTGAAAAAGCGGTGGACAATCTATTAGGATGCCTCTGGAATGATGGAATTGAGAAACCTGCATCATGTGACACTGTACCTGCCCCAGGAGGAATTGAAACCCTTCCCAAAGCACCTTGCGGCCAGTTGCACACTGGGATAGCTACCACAGTGCACTGCTCTCTGTGTTGATGCAAGAGCTGTTAGTGTGGATGCACTCTGCCAACACAAGGAACTAGTGTGGACATGCAACAGTGGTTTTAATTAAAGCAGCATAACTTTTGCCAACAAAACTTTGTAGTACAGACAAGGCCTAAGACTTCAGGAAAATGTGAACAACTATGTAAACTGACTTTTCAATCCTCTGTGTACACTGGGAATTTACACTACCATAGCTACATTTCTCAGGGGTGTGAAAAATCCATGACCCGAGACATAGCTAGGCTGACCTAACCCCTGATGTTGACAGTGCAAGGTCAACAAAAGAATTCTTCTATCAACCTACCTATCACCTCTCGGGGAGGTGGATTACCTACACTGAGAGGAGAACTGCTCCCCGCAGCGTAAGTAGTGTCCATGCTGAAAATGCTACAATGGTACAACTGCAGTGTTGCTGTTGTAGCATCTTCAATGTAGCTATAGCCTCAGGGAGAACCCCTCCCTTTGGCATAGGTAGTGTCTACAGTGAAGTGCTGCAGCTGTGCCACTGTAGCAGTTTAAGCGTAGACCTACCCTAACTCCTTTAAGACTGCTGAGTGCATTTAAAAATGAATGCTTCTTTCATTCAGCACCCACTATCTCAATACAGTATTTTCATGCTAATAGTTTCTAATATACTCATTGGCAGCAATGCGTTTGCTTAGGAGAAAATCTGAATCCTGGTGCCTTTATAAGTACATTTATGAACAGCAATTCAGTAACTGAACAATTTCATTTCATTTCCATAAATAGCAAAGATTTCTACAGCTGTATTTTTCTTCAGAGTTCGAACTGAAGAAACTGAAATTAGTGAGGGGAAGGATTGCTCAGTGGCCTGAGCATTGGCCTGCTAAACCCAGGGTTGTGAGTTCAATCCTTGAAGGGGCCATTTAGGGATTTGGGGCAAAAATCTGTTTGGGCATTGGGTCCCGCTTTGAGCAGGGAATTGGACTAGATGACCTCCTGAGGTCCCTACCAACTTTGATATTCTATGAACATTTGATAATCAAAATCAAAAAATCTCAGATGTCAACTTTATAAATATATTCCTAAGCACCTGATGTCAGCTGGAAAATATGTAAATACACTATGTTTTAATGTAGTCCAGGGGTTCTCACACTTTTGTACTGGTGACCCCTTTCACACAGCAATCCTCTGAGTGCAACCCCCCCTTATACATTAAAAACACTTTTTTATAGATTTAACACCATTATAAATGCTGGAGACCAAGCAGGGTTTGGGGTGGAGGCTGACAGCTCGCGACCCGCCATGTAATAACTTCGTGACCCCCGAGGGGTCCCGACCCCCAGTTTGAGAACCTCTGATGTAGTCCTTCCTCCATGTAGACATAGTTAAGTTCAACAAACCAGTCCAAGACCTGGACTCTTCATAACTCATACAGACTTAAAACCATTTTCTGGGAGGAGGAGAAGAGAGGACGGTTTCGTTCTATGCGATACGAAAGGTCAGCCTGAACAGAATTTTCTTTTTAGCAAATAAAAATCAGAAGACACCTGGCATACATTACACCCTTCCCATTTACTTTTTAATTATGAAGCCATTATAGATACTACTAGTGAACAGAACATATAAAAATACACTGTAAAGGAAAGGGACAAGGATACAGCTAAGCCAAGAACGTATAAATATAATAAAAGGGAAAGCTCTTCATGTGTTAAGCTAAGCATAACTAGACCGAAATTGGTAAGCAGTCATGGCTGTTTCATGCAGCAGTCCAGGAGGCTTAATCATAAATTAAACGAAGACGGAGCACGGACAGTTTAAGATTCAACATGACTTTTACAGATATAGTTCTTACCTTTTTAGAAACTTTCCACCCTTTGCAGTTTCCTGTTCCCCAGCTTCAGGATAAAATGAGCGCATTCGAGCCTCCTCACGTGGAGCACTCTGTGAAGGAATTGTCTTTCCAGGGCTTCTCCTTGAAGGGATTTGATGCAATGGGCTATTCTGAGAAGGACTGTAGCGACTGGAACCATTTCCAAGGGAACCAGAGCCAGACCTCTCGGGGCTATGTTGAATGGAATGTGAATGTTGAGGTGTGTTTTTAGCTGACTGCACTGTGCTGAGCAAAGGGGCATCAGAGCAAGATGAACTCTGACTGGGCGGGGAGGCAATAGAAGGACTATGGGGTGATCTTGGACTGTTATCATATGCTGAAAGGCCAGGCCAAATGTCACCAGAAGCTGCTGATGATTTGTTAAAGTCATCAAGAGACTCAGATGGGTCATGTTCAAATGTATCTTTCTGTTCATCCTGTGATTTACTTTTTAAAGGGCTATCTTGCAGAGGAGCTCCCTCAGTTTTCTTAGCCTGCTTTTCCAGAGACCCACGTCTTTTGGAAGAGACAGGCGATTTGCTGTATGGGGATGAAGAACGAGATGAAGAGGACCTTGGAGACCTGGAAGATCTGTAAGATCGACGAGATCTGCTCCTGGACCTCTGGGAAGACACAGACCTTCGCTTTGGACTTCTGGAACGTGAACGACCCCGCCTAGGGCTTCGGGAGTGTCTTCGATTCCAGACAGGTCTGTAACCTCCACGATGATATCTACCACCTCCTCCTTGATAATACCCTCTACCTCTTCCTCTGTAACCATAAGGGCGTCTCATTCCTCTATTATTTCTGTAATCTCTGCGATAATCTCTAGAATAAACACGATCCCTACTGCGAGATCGTGAATATGTCCTGGACCGAGACCTAGAACTAAAGTTAAAAAAAAAAGTTAGAACATGACAATTCAAAAATCCTTTAAGATAAATAACTATACTAAAACCCTGATGTCAAATGCAATTTGTCAGTAATACACTAAAAGTCCATGAGAAATTAACTTTATAATTCATCTTTATTGATTATGTTCTGTGTAATCTGTTAAATAAAAAGACCAGCAGTTTGATGCTGCAAATTAAGTCAGTGCTATACGTTATTTGTTATTTGAAAAGCTGTATGTGAGAGAGAGAGAGAGACAAGCCATTAGGAAAGGGACCACACAAATGAAATATCATGTAAAGAGAGAAAAAAAAAAAAAAGAGTCAGGAAGTATAATTAGCATTCTTGTTCTACACCTGGAAGAAGTTTAAGGGTAATATAAATTAGGCAGTATACGATTAAACCAACAGTACTAACATCCAGTTCATCTAAGATGAATTAAAACTAAGATAAACTCAAATAAGATGAACTAAGGTCAAATAAGATGAACTAAGGTCACCTTTGTTGAAGAACACATGTAAGTGGAGAAGATATTAAAGAAAAGAGCAACTAAATAACACAATATTAAATCAAATTAGCCCAAAGAACTGTAAATTAAAGTACTATCAATTTACCTGTATCTCTTTTTTCTAGAATGTGATCTGGACCTCGACCTAGAAGTGGACTGAGATCTGGACTTTGATCTTGAAGAATGAGATCTAGAATTAGATCTACCCATTTTCTTCAGTGGATTACTTCTAACCGTAAGAAAGAACAGTGAAAAAAAGTGTGTTGTTCAAGCTAAGTGGACTCAAACATATTGCATACTTTAAAAAGCTTCCATAACAGAACTTTCATGCCACATTAGAATTTTTTTAAAGTTACAAGGGGAGTGAACATAAGGCTATCATGGTTCCATTATAAATAAATAACTGCTAGTAAGTGGCTCAACATTCACGATAATTTCATGATTTAAACAGAGGCTGATGAGTTTTCTTTGTAATTTGCAGAAAAACACCCACTTGCCATTCTGAAATAAATCCAAAGCAACAAAACAATTGTGTATAGAACTAGACAAAACACAAACTTGCAAAAGCCAGAACTTTAGTGATAACTCCAAAAAAAGCCAAAGGAAAAACATATAGATTTCATATAGGCCAGATTAGTGAATCTTACTGTTATATCATGAATCAGGCTCTTAGTAGACAGAGAGAAATATTTTCTTCTAGTACACCTGGGTGTACTAGTCAAAAAAATTTTAACTACATAAAATTAAATACCATTTTAGCACTTTGGGGAAGAAAAATATTACATCCAAGACTGACTGGACCATCCTGATTCTTTAAGTTACTGATGCTTAAAAAATAAAAGACTTATCCATTTTATAATTATAAAATGAAGTCCTGCCAGTACAGATACAGCACGGCAATGCAAACTTTCCCAGACTGTTCTGCATCTGTCCCTCAACTAGGAGCAGCAGCAGAGTGAAAACTGGAGATTCTTCTTTGCATACACTATTCAGACATGCATTCCTCCCATGTGATCTCCTACACTTTGCAGAACTTTGTACAATCTTGTGCTTTGCTAACCATCTCAACAGTTTATAATGGACTTAAGATCCATGACAGAGATAGGCTGTCAAGCCACTACCCCAGATCTCTGTCCTAACTATTTGGATGGAAGAGCTTTTGTGGGGAGGGCGGGAGAGAGACCAGGATGACAAAGAAATCCCCCCTCAGCAAGAACTCAATGATTTAATAGGGAAGGGGAGGTTTTCTGTCAACATGTTTTTCTAACTTTGGACAAGTGAGATGCAGTAGCATCTTGGAAGGTGTTTTGTACCTGCAATCAGGCACTGAATGTAAACCATAGGCCAATTTAAAGCAATTTTGACAATTTCCCTTTCATCTCACTTTTAAACAAGTTATCTTCATCCTGAGCAATTCAAATTCTCGATGTGAAAATTTTAAAAATTCAGAAGTGTGAAATCAGATTAAAGATATTTTTTTTAAACTCTATTCACTGCTGAATGGAAACCATAATATATATGGGAGAAGTAGCACTAAAGAAAAACTACCTTCTTTCTTCAGTTCATAGTATAAGTCTGAGCTACTTCGAAGGCTTCAAACACAGATGACAATTTGCACCAAAGCTGCCAATTTAAGTAAAATATCTTTTACTTTTTTATCTATACAATATGTGCCTTTAAAAAATATTACTGAGTGCTGGAAGCACAAAAGCAGCTACACATACAAAACTTGCAGCTCTCTCCAGAACTGAACAACCTGATATATATATATATATTTTTTTTTAAGGATCAGCACATGAAGAAACATCCAGCATTTTGTTTAAGAAAGACAGTAATTTTGAGCTGTGTGTATTACCCTTCATTCACATGAACTAAAGCTACATAGCCTCAATCCCATTTCTTCCAATCAAAGATTTTTTTTTTCATTTTTTTTAAATTTTCTTACAAATTAATATGAAAATTGTTATAGGCTTTAAGTTGCTTAAGAGGACAGCAACTAACTGAATAAAGATACCTGGGGTATAATTCAACACTTTGCAACTGATCTTTAGCCGCCTAAACGGACAATCCTGGCTAGATATAATCTCAAAGAAACATCAGCCATGGGGGGGAAAAAAACCACAGAACTTAGTTCTTTCCTGTTTAGAGTTTCAATCTTCCCTATGTTCTGTTAAAAACAGAATAATTTTGTTTCAATATCATTTTCCTTTGAAAATAACTCAACCTGAATTGTATTCATTTGAGAGAAAGAGTCAGCTGACTGCTGACTTGAATTGAAACTCCTGGCAAATAGTTTGGAGCTTCTTGTTTTATGTGCCTCAGAGTCCAAAATCAGCAGTGCTATACCATGATTTAAAATAAATTAAAGCAAAAGGATAAAATGTATTGATACTAACACTTTATATGATCCTTTTGTAAAAGCCTAAAGCTAACCTTTATCTATTATTGGCAATACAAGCGCAATAAAACAAGGATGTTCTGTCATGCAGCTATGTATATTTTTCAGATGTTGGAGTCAATCACACACATGCACATTATATTTATATATAAAACAAAAACTTTGTTAACTTTAAGTTAAAGTTGCTACTGTGCATAGACACCCTCCTCGCTCTCCACAAGGATCTATACCAATTAAAGAAACCTAAGCACATAACAATAAAAAAAGTGAACTGTTATAAGTAGGTATATATATAACACTCAGTTTATGCAATCTCTTAAATTTCACTGAGACATTTTACACATGTATATTTAAAAGATTATGAACTGTAAGCATATTTAATTGTATATGTACCTTAACATTTAATTTTCTACTCTAATGCTCTGTGTGTGTGTATATACACATACATATATCAGCAACCTTAAAGTTAACAGCTTGTTGTTAGTTAACAGAAAAACCAAAAACATGGTCAGTGTAGAGCTTAGGATCGACAGGGATCCTGATTTCCACTTCCTTACACTGCACTGCAGAGCTCTGGAACTTTAGGTTTATTCAAGTCTGCAGCGCCCCCTGCCTTGCACTGCTCTGAAGAGAGTAGGCATAATCCACAGGGTATTCCATTTCTATTCTATTTCTCCTGGCCCAGCATACACTTTATGCAATGCAAGCTCTTAATATTTAAAAATTGGCATGTAACACTATGTAAGTTTGAAGTTTTCCAATGAAATGTGTTGTTTAAGCTAAGTGGACTCAAACATATTGCATACTTTAAAAAGCTTCCATAACAGAACTTTCATGCCACATTAGAATTTTTTTAAAGTTACAAAGGGAATGAACATAAGGCTACCATGGTTCCATTATAAATAAATAACTGCTAGTAAGTGGCTCGACATTCAGGATAACTTCATGATTTAAACAGAGGTTGATGAGTTTTCTTTGTAATTTGCAGAAAAACACCCACTTGCCATTCTGAAATAAATCCAAAGCATCAAAACAATTGTGTATAGAACTAGACAAAACACAAACTTGCAAAAGCCAGAACTTTAGTCTTAACTCCAAAAAGGCAGTCCTGTAATGCTTGAGCTTCAGGGAAATTTGTTTACCCAGATGAAATGTAGGTCCCATATGTTCTCTCTAAGCTACTGCCAGCGATCTATGATTAAACTACTCATACGTCAGCCTGGTCTACACTTAAAAATTACATCGACCTAGATGCATCACTAAAGTCTGTGAAAAATTTCACACTCTGTGCAACGTAGTTAGGACGACCTATCATCCACTGTAGATGCAGCAAGGGCAAGACAATTCTTCCTTTGACCTAGCTACTACCTCTTGGAGAGGTGGTTTCACTACATCAATTAAAAAAAACCTTTTGTCAATGTAGGAAGTGTCTACAGTGCAGCAGCATAGCTGCAGTATGGCAGCTATGCCACTGTAGCACTTGTAGCCGTACTCTAACATTTATTTTTTTTTAAATCAAACTGCTTAATTGCAACCAATTTTCTTCAACACTACAGTTAAATCTCACTGAAAATTCTTCCACAGGCTATGTGGAAAGTTACACAGTATTACATTTTATGACCAGATTTACTAATTTTCTTCAAAGTTAATAGAAAAAATTCTTATTTTTCTGGTAAGCCTGGCAATTTTCAAGTCAAATCAATTTTTCCAACAGGACTAATAAGAGAGATTAAAAATAGAATTCTAACAGAACCTGATTATTTCCATTTTAAGGATGCAATCTGTTCATAAATTTTCACTGTGACTATTTAGCATTACTGATTATACATTTACAAACTACATTCTAGGGGTAGGCATATTCTCAACTGCACATCACATACACAGAACATTTTACTAGATGCAAAATATACTGAATACTGAACTTTTTTAGAAGTAAACATTTTACCCATACATTCACAAATACTGTAGTCTCTGGAGGATGAAACCATTCACTGTACATGTTTTAAATAGCAGGTTCAGATAAGACTAGAAATACAAAAGTAACAGAAATAAACCAAGTGTTAATCTTACCTTAGGCCTCTAGATGTTAATCAATGAAGTGATTTTAAAATTCTCAAAATGTGCTCAGAAATATTAATTCCTGTAAAACATTAAAATTATTTTGAATGATATGCATATTCAGTTTCCTAAAAAGGCTTATGTGGATGAGGCACAATTTTGTTCAGAAAGGTTTGTTTAACATAATGTGTGTTCAAAAATATCACTGAGGAAAACGCTATGTAGACAGGGTCTAATCGGAATCCTCTTTTTAAATGACATCAATGAAAACTTATAAGGAGGTCTCTATGCAACACTTAATAAGGCTATTGGCCATATATGGATACATTAGATATGTATGCTTGAAGAAATGTCCAAAAACATGTACAGACATTTAAATCCCTAATATTTTCTCCTAAAGTTTTCTTTTACAGTCTTATGGGAGCATAAAAGATATGGACAGTAATTAATCTGCAACCCACCATGTTTCATTATAAGGAATTTTGTTCTTTTACACAGAAGGAATCAGAATGTCAAAGAGCATATTAGGAAAACATTGCACCAGAATTCAGCATTCCATGATCAGTATGAAGAGTCCAGCACAGAAAAGTTCTACACAAAGATCTGGGTTCGTACAAACAGAATCAATTTTAGTTAGTATCTGGTATGTCAGAGTAAATGAACTTGGTCTCAATTTGGTTATTTTTACAGCCCACAGCACCAAGGTATCTGAGCACCTCACAGCCATATGTAAATTCAGAGCTCACTATTACCTCCACTGAACTAAATAGGAATTTTTCCACAGGTCTTGAATGTTAAGTAGGATTGATGCATAAATGCTTCTGCATCCCAACATTATTTAACAATTTGGAAAAAAAGGCACTCAAATAAAAGTGTCCACATATGGACCTATTCAGGTATAACTACTTTTGGAAAACAGCTATACACGTCTCGCAAAAGTCAGATTCCGACTAACTCTATGTGTAAGCAAGCTTTTAGAAGAGTAACATGTTTCTAACTTTCACAAATGTCTAACTTCTTTGGAAAATTGCAAGTATAAAATGCTTGGTTTTATAAGATAAAACTAAATCCCCACAGCCTATATTTAGGGACCCTCCGTCTCTGTGAATCACTCCACCGCCTCACTCCATTTACCTGCAGCTCTCCCAAACAGCAGCAGAATGAAACAGAAGACTGTCAATTTCAAACACCTGCTCAAACAATTTTGAATTGTAGCAGCAAACAGAGCAGTTTAAGTTTCATGATATTGTTGCTGGCTTGGTTTAGTTTCATAATATTGTTACCATAAGCAGAGGCAAACATCCTCAGAACTGTACATGCAAGAAACAATTTTGCAAGAGAAAATATCTTAATTTTTAACACTTGGCGAAAATGGATAGTCCATCATTCACCAAGGAAAGATAACCAAATAGATTTTTTCAGATCCCTTTTTTAAGATGAGACCAAATGAGGGGTTAGGAAGAAAAATTTCCACACAGCATAATAGGAGTAACCTTGAGGTCTCCAGCTCCACACCGAGAGTGAATCATCCAGCAGAATCAAGCGGATGCACCTCAGATGATCAGTTTTCAGCAAGTGGAAGCAACAAGGGATCTTGGGAGCTGGGTCATTCCCACTATCATTGGCACCTTCTATGTTTAAAAGATCTGTGAACATGGAAAAGGATGAGCAGAAATGGTTCTCACCCCACCTGCCCAACTCTGGTTGAGTATTCATTTCACAGGCCTTTTCTACACTACTGAAGCTAACTTTTTTCATATGCTTCAGTCAGGATAGTTGTTACCAAGGCAAACAGAACATAACTTTGTCACCATTTTAAAGACACTTCTATATTGCATAGAAGTTTTTAAAAAGACATTTAGGAAAGTTATGCCTATCTACTTTGACAGAAAAACTGTTACCAGAAACAACTGAAACACCCTCCTCCTCTCCACCATTTAAAGAATGAGCAATTTCAGCAATGTAGTAAGGACCCTGGCCCTTGGCTAATTGTTATTTTAAATGGTCCCAAGGAGATTTTGAAGTTAAAATCTTATTTACATTAATTAGATGGCATGTGTAGGGATAATTCACATATTGTTGTTTGCAGTGTTGTTGTAGCTACGTTGGTCCCAGGATATCAGAGAGGAAAGATGGGTGAGGTACTCTCTTTTTTATTGGAGCAACTTCTGTTACGACAAAGCCAATCTTTTTCATCAACAGAAGTCAGTCCAATAAGAGATATTACCTTACGTACCTTACATTACGTACCAATTCCCATTTTTCATTAATGTTAGTCTACAAAAATGCACGTGTTTTCCTTTTTAAGGTTGTATCTTTGAAAGCCAAGTATTTAATGAGCTTGCATTTATGTACAAAACAGCAAAGTTTACTATAGAGAACACTCCCCAAAAAAGTCCACTTTTCCTCACGACATGATTTTTCAATGGCATTACATATGGTTTCACGAAGACTACTGTTTTACAACATCTATTCAGTATCTGTACCCTATAAATGTAAGAGAAAACACCCACTTTTTCCTCCTCTTCTACCATGGCATATATGCTTAAAAACAAACTGGAATCCATTTAAATAATCTATATAATGGTGAAATGCTCGTTACAATAAACAAATTATATGTAACAATTGCACAAATTTCTATAAATATATAATGACACTAAGTTTGTCCAAGATAGCTTGGGAATGTGTGTGGAAGAGACGGGGAAGTTAGTTATTTGACTTGCTGTGCAGATACAAAGTTTAAAATAGGTTTTCTGTTTTCACTATGATATATGAAATTAAGCACACTCATTTGTTGCTTTTGGACACAATAAATTGTTTGGAGATGGTGCATTTGCTACTTTCTCAATGGACAGAATTTATACTTTAGGGGTTCTAAAACTGGGAGTCACAACCCCTCAGGGGGTTGTGAGATTATTCCATGGGGGTCACAAGCTGTCAGCCTCCACCCCCAAACTCTGCTTTCCCTCCAGCATTTATAACAGTGTTAAATATTTTTAAATGTGTTTTTAATTTATAAAGGAGGTCGCATTCAGAGGCTTGCTGTGCAAAAAGGGTCACCAATACAAAAGTTTGAGAACCACTGTACCTCAATTTGCAACTGTGTGTATATTTTCAGATTCTTCAACATTGTGAGATAGCTCTGAAAATATGTGTGTATGCAAGAACAATCTGAATGTTAATACTCCTGGGGGAATGCTGTGCCACTACGTATGTGCAGAATTCACGTCCCTGCAGATTTTTTTCTCCACAGAAAATACATTGTCAGAGAGGAACTGCAATTATGCCTTTTGCCACCAGGGGCTGCTGTGGCACCAGAACAGAAGGTGGCTGGCTCACTCACATAACAGTCAGCAGACCCTAGGGAGAGAGCAGAAGCTGCTTTTTTCACAGCAACATGCCTGCAGGGCCAGGTATGGGGCAATGGATAAAGCAGGGAGGTCACACACACTGGAATTCAGAAGGGTTAGTGGGGGGAACAGACTGGAGTAGGGGCTGAAAGGGAGTGGGAGTGCGGGCCACATGAGAAGGGGGGGGATGGCGGGAGAGCTGAGTGGGGATGCAAGGACACAGGGAGGCAGTGATTGGGGACAGAGGTACAGGGACCCATGGGGGTGAGGCAGATGTGCCTGACTGAATGGGAGAGACTAGGGGTCAGCTGGGGTCTGCATGGGGGAGGCTCCCCAACAATCCTCCTTCCCCCACCCCAAAAAACCAACTGTTCCATACTTCTCCCATCCACACCCAACACTCCAGTCTCTCAGCCAGGCTCCTTCCCAGCAATTACTTCCATCTCTCTCAGCTCCTCTTATCTGACTCCCCCCCAACCTTCTGCACTGCTTCTGAGGGGTGTGCAAAATGTTTCTGAATAATAATTCATTTAAACTACAATACAAAGTTGTGTGTTAATATGCCTAGAAAGGAATCTTGTTGTCAAGATTTCCTGCATCTTTTTTGTTGACTGTATTGTTACAGATGTACTTGTTGACAGGTATTTTGAAATATATTACCAAAATAATTGAAACTGGAGTGTTTATAAGGTCATTTTGACAAATAAAATATGTAGAATTTTTAAATATCGTATGCAGAATTTTCAATTTTTTGGTGCAGAATTCCCCTGGGAGTAAAATGAAAATGATTGTCTCTGCTATACAGACAAAACATGTCCATCTAAGAAATACTGTGATATGGAAATTAAAGTGAGACAGTGAAATAGTGAAACTGATTTTCTCCTGAACTGTTTGATTTGAATCATTATTTCCCTAGAGAGAAATGAGAGGATATTACAAAAATATTTGTACATTTAAGTTAATAGATGTCATGCTGGTAATAACATTTCTTTATTCTGCTAGTAATCAATATGCTACAGATATTATTACACACAAGTAGAAATATAAAGAGAAGCCTATGTTTATTTAATGTGCAATTAGGAGTCAACACCATAATGTTTTGAGGAATCCTGCCAGCACATAACTTAGATCCGATGGTAATGTAGGTATTTTAAACAGCAAATCTCAATAATCTCGAGCCGGTGCCAGTCTGGATTACTTTTTCAGAGCAATCATTATCATCCTCTTAGGACAGTGGTTTTCAACCTTTCTTCATGTGTAGACCCCTAAAAAATTTAAAATGGTGCTGAAGACCCCTTTGGAAATCTTAGGCTATTTGCAGATGCCTACCTGAAAACCACTGCTTAGAACATAAAAACAGCCACTTTATGCAGTGCCAAGGAAGTCTCTGTATCAGAGGGGTAGCCGTGTTAGTCTGGAACCGCAAAAAGCAGCAAAGAGTCCTGCGGCACCTTACAGACAAACATATTGGATGCATTGGATGAAGTGAGTATTCACCCAGGAAAGCTGATGCTCCAATATGTCTGTTAGTCTATAAGGTGCCACAGGACTCTCTGCTGCTTTTAAGGAAGTCTCTGTTTCATGCTCCTTCTATAGTGGAAGGTAACTACTCCTTTAAAGAAGGAAGAGTTGGGCTAAAAGTTTTACTTCTAAGTCTCTAATCGGCTATCAGAGCTATATAGACTTGACAAATGAGGCAGGTGCAGTAAGCAAAAAAGAACCTAATTCCTGCTCCATTAGAAGGAGGAATGGAAGGGAGTCGAGTGTTTACCGAGCGAACAAAGCCTAAGGACAGGACTGAAATCTCCCTTTTCAGCTTGGGCGCTTCCTGCACTTGGTGGCACCCGAGCCTAAGGGATCAGGTTCCCCTGGCTCAGGTCGCTCTTTCACAAAGCGCAGGAAACAGAAACATGCAGGTTTAAAATAGGAAAAACGGCCTATAAAAGGCGCCGAGCCGCATTGGCCGAGCGCGGAGCAGCGCAGGACCCGAAGCAGCCTCTGCCCGCGGCAGTGCCCGCCCCCGCAGGGCGCCCCCCGCCCGCTCACAGCTCTGCTCCCGCGGAACTGGGCACGGCTCCCTGGGCCGCTCCCAGCAGGCGCTGCCTGAGAGCACGGGGCCTGCCAGGCGATACGCCCCGTCCCCTGCGCTTCCCGCCGGGCCTGGCGCACGCCGCCGGCCCGCTGTTGGGGGGGAGGGCGGCCGCTCGCCAAAGGCACCGCAGCTCTAGGAGCCCGCGGCAGTCCCCGGCCGAACGCGCGCGCTCCCCGCGGAAGGGGGGCGGGGGGGGGCTGGCGCCCCCGTAGTTTCTTTTCCCCTCACCAGCGGCCTGGCCGCGCGAAGCAGAAACACAAACCCGCCGGACACTGAGCGGGGCCGCCAGCGCGTTGGCGGGACCGCGCGGCTCCCAGTTCCCTCCCTGCGGCCCGCGTAGCCGAGCCGCCCTCTGCCCTCACCTGGCGGGCGGTGCTCCCAGCTGCCCGCTCCCTTATCGCAGCTCGGCAGCCATTTCCCGTCGCCGTGAGGAAGAGACTGGGAGGGGAAAACCATAGAGAAGAGAGAGAGGAGGACTACGGCAGCGCGAGACTAGGCCACGTCACTTCCGCTCCGAGCTAGGTAAAGTCGCGCACTCATTAGCCGCCACCATGTTGGTCTCGGGCTTCGGGGGGGGGTGCCGGTTCTCTGCCCACAGTAAAGATGGTGGCGACTGCGTCCAGGTTAATCAGGTGACGGCAAACTCAGTCACATGACACCCGAGAGCCTGTGTTCGTGTCCTGAGACAGCGAGTGACCAGAAAGGGATGGGCCCGAGCCCCGCGAGCTGCGGCGACCCAGGGAACGGGCCGAGCTCCCTCCATAGCACCAGCTCCGCCCTCGGCAGCTCCTAACTGAGCGTAACCGCGGGGAAGGACTCCGGCTGCAGCATCCTGTCCCCGTCCCCCGTAGAGTGACCTGCAGGGGGAAGCGCCCCCTACACCTAGGAGAGTTAGTTACCTGCAGGGGGAAGCTGTGCAAAGGTGTTCTCGCTCTCTGTACAGCTGAGCTCAGCGAGGCCCTCTCTCCGATCCTATCAGTTTAACAGGAAGGAACGAGATCTCTTAACAGCAGCGCTTTACAGCAGTAGCTTTTGCAGCAGATGTTTTTGCATATGGTTTTGTTGCAATACATCAATATAATATATGAGAAGAAGGAACAGGAGGAAATTTATCTTAATGGTTCCATCGCTGCCTGTACAACAAAAATGTACTGTGAATGCTCATTGTGATACTTGAAATAGGTAGTGCATTCACATGTCACAAAGTTGAATACATAATAAATAAAATAACACTAATTTGGTGGGTTTTTACTTTCACCCATTACTTCTGACCTTTGATTCTTCTCTACAGGAAAAAGTTCTCTCAACCTTTTTTCTGCACTAACTCAAGACATTAAAAAGAATCTTCAGTCTTCTCTCTATGGCCTTCTTACAGGTTCTGTTTTATATAGATTCCATCATCATGGTCTCATCCAAGTTCTTGGTGCACAGAACAGTTGTTCAGATTGAAGGACTATTCTATTTCAGGAGTTCTCAAACTGGGGGCTGGGACCCCTCAGGGGGTTGTGTGGTTATTACATGGAGGGTTATGAGCTGTCAGCCTCCACCCCAAACTCTGCTTTGCCTCTAGCATGTATAATGGTGTTAAATATATTTTAAAGTGTTTTTAATTTATAAGGCGGTTGCACTCAGAGACTTGCTGTGTGAAAGGGGTCACCACACAAAAGTTTGAGAACCACTGTTCTGTGTGTTAGCTAAGCTCTTTTACATATTCACATTTCTAAAGTAGAAAGCGGAGTTTCTGGAGTCTATGATCAAGACCTTTCTGAGATCTAAGAGCAGTGTTGTCCTGGTATAGCATGGCATGCTGCATTGCAACATTATAATGTGATGATGTAGCCCCACTCCCAAAGATATTGCAGGGCGCAAAGGTTGAGTTTTTCTCATTTTATTAAAAGCAGCGAAGAATCCTGTGGCACCTTATAGACTAACAGATGTTTTGGAGCATGAGCTTTCATGGGTGAATACCCACTTCCTCACATGCATGTAGTGGAAATTTCCAGGGGCAGGTATATATATGCTAGCAAGCAAGCTAGAGATAACGAGGTCAGTTCAATCAGGGCAGATGAGGCCCTGTTCTAGCAGTTGAGGTGTGAAAGTACATTGCTCGGGGGTGTGGATTTTTCACACCCCTGAGTGATAGTTATACGACTATAGTTCTGTTATATAATATAATTATATTATATTATAACTATATAACTATAATCTAACACTACAGATTTACAGATAACTATCACTCAGGGGTATGAAAAATCCACACCCCCAAACAATGTACTTTCACACCTCAACTGCTAGAACAGGGCCTCATCCTCCCTGATTGAACTGACCTCGTTATCTCTAGCTTGCTAGCTAGCATATATATACCTGCCCCTGGAAATTTCCACTACATGCATGTGAGGAAGTGGGTATTCACCCACGAAAGCTCATGCTCCAAAACGTTTGTTAGTCTATAAGGTGCCACAGGATTCTTCGCTGCTTTTACAGATCTAGACTAACACGGCTACCCCTCTGATACTTGATCTTATTTTATTGATACCAGTGTAAAACTGGAGCAACTCCATTAAAATCAGTGGAGTTACTCCAAGTTTACTCCATCGTAACTGGTAGCAAAATTTGAATCTGAGCTGTGTAAGGTTTAGCTTTTCCTGAGACTAACCCTTCCAGCTATGTCATTTCACGTTATGATTGTGTTTAATCTCACAAACCAATTAGTATTAGGCTGTGTCAATCTATGGATTGGACAAATTACAGGGAAAGAAGTAAAGATGAATCAGTAGATGGCACTCTTTCATCTAAGTCAGCTCTCAGTGAATACCTTGTCCTGCTTCTAGTGGAGCTAGAGGAGCTTGTCTCTTTAATGTATATATAAACTGAAATAAATACAAATAAAGCCCTTCCCAACAGTGGTAATTTAAGAGTCGATGGCACTTTCACAGAATAGATATATTAGCCTTGTTATTCTGGTTGAGTTTGGGTAATTACATTCTACTTCTCTAAATCCCCCCTGCAGTCTCAATTGGATATATGCTTTTTAAAAAATTCCTCGGTGTATTCAGGAGAGCTATGTACATGAATCCAAGTTAGAATTTGGGCTATAGAACTGTTTTTTTTTCTCATCCATTTTTCTTTAGAGAGATATACTCATTTTATGAGCCCCAGAGGAAAACTGGAGTGGGAAAGTAGGGCCAATAAACATTTTATAAAGATTGTGAAACAAAGAAATTGATTGTTTAAATGTTGGTACCTTGAGTCCAGTAGTCATTTTTTTATAACTTAGTTTTTTTGTTGAGGTACTACTTTATCACTGCCTGTTTCTTGTCTTTCCTTAGTATTTACCACAGCAACAGCATAGTTTATGCAGTTTAAGATTGTAGTCTTTAATCATGATGACTACGTCAACAAGGCCAAAAGACAGCTCTCTGACACCACCTACTAAAAAGAAGACCCCACACCACAATTCACAGAGGAATTCAAAGATACCATCAAACACCTCCAAACAGCTCCAAGAAAAACTCTACAATCTCATCCCTCACATATCCACCCCAGGGACCTTCTACATGCTTTCCAAGATACACAAACCAGGGAATTCAGGCAGACCCATCATGTCTGAAGGAATGTTAGGAACCATCCTCAGTCCACTCACCACACAAAGGACCAGCTTTCTCCAAAGCACTACTGACTTTCTCCAGAAACTCCACAACATTAACAACTTCTTCCCCCACCCCAGAAAACCATCTTTGCCATCCTGGATGTCACCTCCCTATACACTGTCACTCACCATGATGGCATTGCTGCTTGCCTCAAATACCTATAAGATAATGTACAGTGCTCAGAAATCCACCCAAAATCATTGCCAAACTCATCCATTTCATCCTCACCCACAACTTCACATTTAACACACATTTTGTCCAAATCATGGAATCAGCCCTGGGTACTAGGATGGCTCCCCAATATGCCCGCCTCTTCATGGGATACCTCAGGGAAGAATTTTTGAAGAAATGCATCATGAAACCAGTGATATACCTGAGATACATCAATTATGTTTTCATCCCTACATCAGACAACCTAAACTCCCTCATAGATTTCCACCACAACTTGAAGCACCACACGCATCCATCAGACTCTCTCTAGAACACTCCCTCACCGCATCAACTTCGTGGACAGCATGATTATCTTCAACAATGGAATCCTACAAAAGACAACAGTAACTCCTTGCTTAAAATTGTAGTTATGTTCTTGAAAAATGCGACTTTAAGTGGAACGAATCCAATTCCCCATAAGAATTAATGTAAATAGGGCAGTTAGGTTCCAGGGAAATCTTTTTCACCAGACAAAAGAGGTTATATACATATACAGTATACATTTTAAACAAACAATTTAGTTCTGTACTCAGCAATGATGATTGTGAAGCTTGGTTGAGGTGGTGGAGTCAGAAGGTGAAAGAGGGTGGATCCTCTCGCTGTTCTTTCCAAAGTGTCAGGGGTGCTCAACTCCTGACTCTGCTCCAGGCCTGCCCCGACTCCACCCTTCCCCGAAGGCCCCACCCCACCCTGCCTCTTCCCACCTCTGCTCCACCCCTCCCTCCAAGTGCGCCACATCCTCCCCACTTACCTCCCAGCCTCCTGAACACTGCAAAACAGCTGGTTGCTGCAAGCAGGAGGCACAGGAAGAGAGGGGAGAGGCTGCGCACCATGTTCTCGCCCCTCCACCCCTTCAGGGTCTCCTCTCCCCAGAGCCTCCTGAACACCATGAAAAAGCTGACTGCTACGGGAGGGAGGCACCAAGAGGGAAGCGGGAGTTGCTGATCTGCAGGGCTGCTGGCGGGTGGGAGGCGCTAGGGGGGCTGGAGGGGAGCTGATAGGGTGTCTGCCAGCCCACTCTTGTTCCAAGCCCCCACTTATAAACAACATTATAAACAAACATTGTGCTACTTTAAATGAGTATGTTCTCTAATAGATCAGCAACATAACAATGAAACAGCGTTAACCGGGACAACATTAAGTGAGGAGCTACTGTATATACAAGAAACCCATAGCTGACCCTTACTTCCACAGATCCCTCCCAGATGCACCAAAAATTTTGTTATCTGCAGCCAGGTTCAGAAACCACAGAATTTCCTCTGAAGAAAAGGTCCAGGATACACACCTAAACACATTTAAAACTGCCTTCACTAAACAAGGACACTTCATCAAAGGAGTAGATTTTACTATGGAATGGGCCACCCAAATACCTTGGAGAACCTATTTCAATACAGGGAAAGAAACAAAAACAAAAAACCTCTGAGCCCACATTGGAATCCATACAAGGCATCTTGAAACAGCCCGTGTTTGATGAGGGACCTCACACTGAAAGAAATCTTTCCTGAACACTCTCTTCGGCCTAAACAATGGCAACCTTGCCAAGCTCATCGTCAGAAGCAAGCTCCCCACTCAAAAGCTCAAAAGCTTATCATCATAAGCAAGCTCCCCACTCAACCAGCTCAAAGTGGTATCAGACCCTCACAGAATAACGGATACAAAACCTGCAGACATGTCTCTGCTGCTGTATCAAAAAAAACAACCATATCACTCGTGGGTGAACAGTTATTTTCAAAGAAATCCGCACAACACCTTCAAAAGGTGAGTCTGAAAACTTAAATTCACAACTTTGCTAGGTACCAATCACCATTGACTCAACAGGGACTCTTGTTTTATGGCTCATTACTACAACTTGTAATGAATCCGCCTGCCTGCTACCCTTAATTGCCCACTTCAAACTCCTTATGCATAACAATCTAATCTGTAATTGTCCACTTCTTTTCAACTGGCCTCCTACAACATGTGTTACCCCTTGCGCTTAACAATCTGTGTCCCACCTTATATTTAGGTCAGACACCCTGATTTTCTTCCCCAGACCTGAAGAAGAACTCGGTGTAACTCAAAAGCTTGTACCTTCCACCAGCAGAAGTTGGTCCAATAAAAGATATTACCTCACCTATCTTGTCTCTCTGTAAACCACTTTGAACTCTTCAGATGGCAGGTGTTATAGAAGAGCAAATATTATTAATTAATACATTATTGTCTCTCTTTAAAGTCCTGCTTCTTTTCTCACGTAGACACTTTAAAAATGACCTTAAAACTAATCCTAAATGAGTGAAACTTGGCACATCTGCTAACCAGGGTTGAATTAGATACAAAAGTGGAACTTGATGGATTCTGAGGGTTTTTTTTAATTATACCTCACATTGCTGTCTTGGACATGCATCCTAATAGCAAAGTTTGAAAGGCCAGTGGTGGTAGCAGCAGAACACAGCAATGAGTCTCTGGGTTCTGTTGCTGCAGGATATGTGACTGGACAGCTGGCCCATCTCCGAGAAGATCCTTACAAGGTGGATTTGGCAGAAGTGAGGAGGGAGCAGACAGACATTCCTAACCCTGCTTCCCCCATCCCCTAAGAAACAGTAATGAAGGGAATGAGCCAGCTGGACACTCCTTGAGCATCTTGCAGGGAAGTAACCAGAAGACATCACTGGACTGAATAGCAAGGAGATACACTGCCTTTAAAAGTCTTCCTCATTAAGGCTAACTGAAAGGTATAGGGAGGCCCACATCTATTGGGGATATAGGGAGCCATGGGTAGCTCTTGATTTGGACTGAATGGTATACATTTTTAGGGGATCTAAATATCACCCAAATAGCTATATCCCCAAATATCCAAATAAAAACTCTGAGATACTGTTGATAGATTTAAGCATAAAAGACAAAGGGAGGGATTTCCAAAAGCAAGAGATTTAGGAGCACAAGTTCTATTGAAAGTCAGTGGGATTTGTGCTCCTAAGTGACTTAGGAATTTTTGAAACTCCTACCCTAAGTATAAAAATGAGTCTTTAAAGCTTACAATAAAATGCTTCAAATGCAGTGGTATATGTACCTATGACAGATGTATCAAATACATTGATATAGGAAGCCTGGCTTAAGTGACCACCCAGCACACCAGCACAAATTCATTGCCTAACAAAGAGGTCTAGAATCAACTCAGATTTTACAGGAAGCCTCTGGAATATTTAAAATATCATATCTTATTTTCATTGGTGTCTTTCATAAAAATGTATCTGTAGAGGAGAAGGCACTTGCACCTACAGCAGTGAAATTGCACAAAGGAATAGGCGGGGGGGAAAGCACTCTCCTGCCTATCTGTTCTCTCTTCCTGCACAGAGAAATTAATAAAGTAGTTAATTTTAACAAGGGGAATTGGACTTCCCCTTGCCTCCCTTCAGGATGAGCCTTGATCACTTTTGATTTACATACAGTCTGTTTTTTCACCTATCTTTGCCCAGATTTTGTTTATCAGGATATAAAATATAATTCTAAGTACACTTCTGATATTTGTATTTACACATTTTCTCATTTTTTTCATTCTTCATGACTGGGACATTTTATTTGAAGCAGTTATGAACTCTCTGCCTAGCCAGATGGTGCCTTTGTTCCTATCTAAACTTCAGTAGAAACTGGAAAAACCTGTTGATTTTTTTTGGGGGGGGGTATACCTTTCCTATTGGCAAAAGAGATGTAGAGAAGGTGGTGCCTTGCCTTCAGCTGTGATGTCACTTTACATAACCGCAGCCTTCTTTGTCCATTATTCCAGAGGCTTTCACTGGCCTCTGAGTTGTGAAGGCTTTGATAGTTGTTTCAATAAATTTCATTTGTTATTTAGGGAACAGTTTTGTGTGATCGCTTTATTTTTCATCAAACCATGCAGAGAAACAGTGATTTGTATGCGGCTCTGTTCCAGCCTTTAAACTAACATCTCATAGACCTCACAAGGAGCGTACTGTTGACAGTTAAGTTTTGTTGTGCCATGCAGGTTGTTTGCACATAGGAAATAACTTAGCAGTTTTGCAGTGGCTGTAGAGTGTTATGACAGTGTTGAGTAAATCAAGATCTGTAACACACACCAACATAGGAGCAACAATTCAATGCAAAAAGTGGTGAAGGTGTGAAGAAGCTACTCTTTCCATCTCTCTTCCTTTTTCTCTCTTGTTTTGCATTGATATCAGAACAAGTAAAGTAAAAATGGCTCAGCTGTGTGAAAAGTGTGTGAAGGTGCTTCAGGACTTCATGTCCCTTGTGAAGAGGATGTCCTCAAGTCTGATACAGAACATTAAGGAGTATTTGATTCTGATAAGTGAATGCTCTTGCCTAAAACGAAAGACCTCTGAAGCCAGACAGCTATACAAACCTGTCCTTCAGCCACGTGAAAAGGAGATGGCGCAAGAGTTTCTACAGCACATTGAAACAGGTGAGGGGCAGTTATTTGGGGTGATTTTTTTCTACATAATGACAATGGACTACTGATGAAACTGCTTTGTTCCAGCTTGGGTTTGTGCAGTTCAGTGCTGTGGTACAGGGATACAGCTACAGTGCTTTTCCTGCTGTATTTGGGAAACTGAGGGTTCAAGTGGCGTAATAAAGAGCTGCATCAAAATGATCAATAGCTTTCCACTGTGACAGAGCTACAAATGCATAACCTGATTTGTACACGTGTTTCATAATTCAGAGTCTTTTGAAAATTAAGACTAAAGTTTATCTGGTTAGTGGGAGGGATCTGAATCTTTGCCTTGTCTCCCCTTCCCATTTATTGGAGTTACAGTGCTGGAAACAGAATGATCCAGCTCTTTAATCACACAACTACAAATTAAGTCTAGGTATGTGACAGGATTTTAGAGGGTGCTACTGACTGATTAAACTGTTCTGCTTTGGTACTCACAGAATATGTTCAGTTAACAACTCCACTCTCTTCAGTTAGATTCACATCAATTTTCTCATACGTTTACCACATAATCTTTGTCGTCACATACCTTATCTGATTTATTCATTTACCAGCTAGTCATCTCGGTGAGGGTCTTTGTGTTTTTATGTACAAGGAGTTGGATTTGTGCACTATAGCTGTATCCCTGTACCACAGCACTGAACTGCAAAAACCCAAGTTGGAACAAAGTCCTGTATTTTTTGAACAACAAAGTCAGCTAGGATTCTACTTTCTTTCAAAAGACCAACCAGCTCTTACAAGAATAAAAATATTGAGAAAGATTGGGTAGATCAGGTGATTTATGCATTTTCTCAAAAATAAAGTTAGAGGTTATCATTATTGTCAGGGTTATTTTCTACTGGAGTCTCCTACCAAATCGTCTTTAGGAAGAGACCAAGTATGGAATAGTCAGCTCAAAGAGCTAAAAGACAAAGGATGATTTATTATGAAATTTTCATTAACTCCGCCGACTATAACAATACTCCCTTGTTCTTTTTGGCACACTATATTAATCCCTTGTTTGAAAGATGCTATCTTTGCTTCAGCAATGGACTAACACCACAAACAAAGATGATTACATCACCTTTGTTTGAGCCAGCAGCTAGAAAGGCTCATAAGTCCTAACATCTGTCCTTAATTAGCTATTCGAGCAGAAAAACAGACACAAATATGGTCCAACTGTTATTCAAATACTATATCTGTAATATGACTGCATATATCTGTGACAACTCGTTTCTCTACAAAGGCCACCATGCAAATAACTTTGATTTGTATCGGATGGGCGTTGTTGCTTCTTGTTTCTTTTTTATTCTTACTGAGAGTCACAAGTAGTGGCTGGGCCATCTGTGATGGTCCAGAGAGGTAGCAGCCTTGGTTGTGGACTGCAGCTGACCTGAGAAGGGGCAAAGGTGGCTCAGGTTACCAGCGCCTGCTGATTTTTTGGAGGGAGCTGGGGATTGGAGCAGTCCTTAATGTAAGCTACAGCAGCATACTAAGCGTCCATGCGCTCTATAGAGCTACCCAGCAGTGCAGAATAACCAGTGTGCATTATGCTTCTGCTGCTTCTCCCATTTCTTCCACTCCCCCCTCCACTGAAAATGTGTCTGATACTTTAGCCACATTATACCCAGTAATTAGCATGGGCGTTTAGCAGCTAAAATATTTTACATAATTTTTTGAATACTGGTATGCAAATTTTGTATTTTCTTAACTTTGCCTTTTCTGGCTCCTAGTGGCTTTATGTTTACAAATAGTTTATACTGAATTTTCTTAGTTTAGAGAAGAAAAGGGGAATGTCCATAGAAAACTAGCTTATGAGAGCTATAATACTGTTTTCCATCTTCAGATCTTGACATGCTTTACAAAGTACCGTTCTCTACATTATATACATAGGGAAACTTGACATACAGGGATAAGAGTGACTTGCCCAAGGTCCTGCGAAGTCTACTGGTGAAGCTAGGACATGAACCCAGGTCTCTTGAGTCCTACTTCAGCTCTATATCCTATAGCCACTCGTTGTAGAAGCTAGCCTGTGAATTGATAGGAAAGGTTTCATTTCACTACTTTTGTGCTATGAAATTGGATGTGGAGGGAAGAGAGAGCTGATGTTGTTTCATGTTAGCAGCAGTTGGTGGCTTTTATACTTTCACTCTTGTCATAGCATGGAAACCACTTTCTTCATGTAGTTAATGACCTGCTAATGAAGACCTTTCTTTTTTTGTTTGAGCTGAACTCTGTGGTCCATTCCATTTACAAAACAACACAGACACCTCTAGTTCCCTCCAGTCTTAATTCCATTTCTACAAAACTGGTGGCTCTTCCTTGCCTCTGTAGAATCCCACAGGATTAAATTCTTGGTTAGCTGCTCTTTCCGTCTTCTCCCCATTGGTCATCATATTTATTTCTTTAACCTTAACCATCATCCATGTTAATAATATGCAGCTTTATTGGCAGCATTTTCTTTCTACCATAGTTATTGCAACTCCCTTCTTTATGCCTGTCTAGATGAAAGCTCATCCCTCCATAGGCCTGCATATGTAAAATTCAGTTGTGTTGCTTCTTATGTGTACAAAAATGTGTGACCACATCATTCTTATACAATTTAACTGGCTTCCTATTCATCCGTTCAAAATTACCCAAATATATAAAATTTCTTATGGCTTTTCTGTCTTTCATAGATTAACTCTCATCTCTGCTCCCAGGTCCCTCTGTTCTTCTAGCAGAGGTCTCCTCTCTGTCTCTCTATATAGTTACACCACCAATGATGTGAGAACATTTTACTTTGCAATTCCTGCAATCAAGGAAAACCTTCCTGTGTCTGTCCACTTGGTTAATTCTCACTCTTTAAAAATCTAAGATAAAAATGTGTCTTTCTCCCTTTGCCTCAACCCTTCTCTGTGCTGTTGCTGAATTCTGTTCAGTGCTTTTTGTTATAGTCTTCATCCCAAAGTGGCTATACAAAAAATGCTGGTATTGCATTCATAAAATATGAGCCTTCTATTTCCATTAATGTGGATCTAGCAAGGCACAAAATGCTACTATCTCTACTCTTCTCTTTTGCAACATAAATACGTATTGACAGAGGGGCCAGTAGAGTAGTTTTTGGTTTTTGTGTGACAGGGATAACCTTGTCTGGGAAAATCTTTCAGATTAATTGTTGCAATACTACTTATCTGGAACATGCATGGATTTGCTTCAGATAATGCTAGCCTTAATTAGTATCACATTCTACATACCTTCAGGAGGGCCCATCCTGATGATTCAGTTAATTAATGATTGAACATTAACTATGGGCCAAATGCTAAATCTTTATTCATAGCATGACAGTATCTTTAGATAGATGGACCCCTCAGGGTATGGATTTCCTCCTTCACATGCAGAAGAAGGGACACCTATTTCTGCAGCAGTATTCTTTTCACCTCCCCTAGATGTCACAGAGGACTGTCTTCAGGTCCTAGGTTTCATTGGTCTGTTAAGTGCAAGGAATGAGGGTTGGGAGGTGGTGGGGAGAAGTGGGTAGGCCAGGGGTTTCTCAGCACCCAGTAGAAACATAGGAGAAAATTTACTATACTCAGAAGCAGTTATATTAACTTTCTTGAGAAGCCCCTTCCTCTATGATGGGATCCTTGAAGTGGAGGCCTATGGGCAGGCACCTGCTGAGGAGTCCTTAGCAGTGCAACTTCTTGGATGCTAGGCAGCCAGGGCAGAGCTGCAGGGGTCTTAGAGCTGCTGTGGAGGCACAGTACTTCTGCAACTTTGATGAATTCCCAAGAGCCAACCTGTTTGAGTAGAGCTGTGATTCGTGCTGCAGGTGGCTAAATCTTGCTGCCCTCACAGAATGACGTGAGGAAATTCCATAGGGGAAGAAACCTTGGAGTTTTCCTCCTTTCTTAGCTCTCTCTTGAGGTTCTACCTCAGGAGGGGGTGATCCAGTCTTCAGATTCTGATCAGGGAAAACTCACAAAGAAATGGGAGTTTTGACTTCATGGACTGAATAAAAACTGAGGGCCAAACCTTCTTCTGAAGCATTTGATACTGGCCACTTTTGGACATGTGATACTAGAGTAGACTTGCTATAGTCCATTCCGATATGCTAGTCCATGTGTTTTGGGTTGCCTACTGGTTTAAATCCCTGGGAATTCTGAACTTCTGAACACTAAAACTTTTCAGGATTAACTAAATCTGTGCTGTCATTGTACATTCCACAGGTTTTGAAATGTCACCATTTGGAAAGGACTCCCTGGAAGCTCTGAGGACCTTAGCATTTTCAGAAAACCCTGGTTTACAGCAGTCTGCTGCTCTGTATTACTTGCATATGAGTCAGCACTGTAAGTAAGCTCCTTCCAGTGCATTTGAAGATTTTCATAAATATAACTAAATAAAAAGTATTTTTCCCTAACTGTTAAGCTCTTTAATGAATTTGAGATTTTTTTTAAATCTCTTGTTGCAAAGGAAGTGCTGTTATAGTTTCATATGTGCAAAGTCACTTGTGGAACAAGTGACATCTGGTTTTATTATAGGCAGATGATACTGGTGCCTATAAGAGACATAAAGTCACCTTTATAGCTATGACAATTCTGTAAAATTCCAACACAGCCTTTATAGGATATGCCCACATGAATATGAACCACCCATAAATTACACAGGATAGGATATGAGAGAGAGCAGAGGAAGTGTCCTATTGGGGCTATACTGTGGAACCCCAGGGGATGACAACTACCTAGAGGCCAGATGGTGGTAAAGATTCAGGAACAAAGCATTTGCAATGGCTCTTCGATGGCAGTTTTTCAGATGATCCGTGAACAGGGAGCAGGAGTCAGCACACAACTGTCCAGCAGGGATTGTCCAGCTGGAAGTTGGATATTGAGGTTTCTCACATCAGATTTGATGTGAAGGATTCAGGATTTTGAGTTGTGCTTTAAAAATATGGGGAGGGAAGCTATCTGAGAGGTAACAGACAAAGGAGGAACAGTGGAGGGGAACAGTGAATAAATATTTTTTCTGTAAGATGAGTATTCAACGGTTTGTACATCAGAAAATGCATCAGATTCTCCCCTTGGCTACACATGTACAATTCCCTTGATTATATAAAGTTACATCATTAGAGAATTTGACCTGATATCTTTACATCATATGTTTCTTACTGTTTCATACAGCATATGTTTGTTACCGCTGAAAAGCACACAGTCATCCAAACTAGGATCTGATATGGGGCAGAGACTTGTTTGGTAGCTAGAAATTAAAGGTAATTTCTGTTTCTCTCCTCTTTCCCCACCTTTGGCAATAATATTTCTAAAATATCTGATTATTAAAGTGATAGTGAGCAGTTTGACCTGATCTCCTTAGTGAGACTGGAATATAAATGCACAATATTTGACTATGGTAGCACCTCAGCCTGAAGGTACATGAAGAAATGACAAAGTGGAGAGACTTATTCATTATTTCTTCTCATTTCTACAGTGAGCACCCATCTGCCTGCTGAACATTTGGAATCCTATTATGCTTTACTGCAGCCCAGTGACATGGAGGTTCAGCAGATGTCTTCCTTGTCCCTCTTAAAATTTTTGCTGGAAGAAAACAGTGAGTAAATCAACAGATCTCTGTTCACCAAGACCCAATTTACATTGAGAGTACCAGTACTTGCACTGGGTTTTCATCACACCTGACTGAGAATACTGCAACTGTCTTTTCAGCAACAAAAATAGTTTTTAGAATCAAAGTCTGACTTTTAAATAATGCTTATTTTTTTCTGTTACAGCTAGCTGGATCTTATTTTCAATCTGCTTTGGGGGGAAAAGATTTATTTTTTGAAAGATTCACTTATTTATTTATAAAACAGGACTAGCTTCACTCTGGCTGGTCCAGGGAGATATAGATGACATTGCCCTCCACCAGTAAAGCTCACTACTCTCTATGGGTTAGCAGGGCAGAAATTTCATCCACAAGGTGAGACAGGCAGTAGTACCACTGCTGCCCTCTCTTGAAGCCATGCCAATGTAGACATTCCATTACATTACCCTGGACCAGCAGAAGCCAGCATCAAGTTAGTATGAATCTAGCCCATTATCTTTGGTGACTTGCTGTAAGTTATGGAGTGTCACTATTTGCACATGAATAATAAAAATTATGGGGCTCAGCTAGAATCTATAACAAGGACCTCTTATAATTTCTCATTTTTCTGAAGTCACTTCACAGAATAATACAGTGGCAGGTTTATATACAGTTATATAATATATAAAAAAATTGATCACCTGAACTCTTGAATAAAACACTATAGCCATGCTAAATTCATTTTGCAGAAATTAATATACAGACTCTAAAGGAATCCAAGAGAAGGTATAATTTTTGCACCTATAAAGGATGTGTTAGCTAGTCACCATTTTATTTGTTTTTGAATAGTCAACAAAGAACAAGTTGTCCAAATTGGTTTACTTGAGCCAATTCTGGAGCTGCTCGAGTCAGGGGACTCCACTGTCTAGTGCAACTCCTGTGCCTGCATAATGACTTTGGCTGTCTCAGGTCAGTACAATGTCTTTTTCCTTTATTCGCTGTAATGAACAAATTCAATTCGTATGTCACACCACCTGCATGTGAAATAACCACTTGTGAGTAGAGTAGTCACGTGATGCATCCAGTAGTTTCACTGTTCACCCATGATAAAGTTAATCCATTTGACATGCAAGGTAGTGCACTTCTGGAAGTTGCTCAGAGACTGGTGTTGTGGGTGGTATAAGAACTCAGTACCTAGAATATAACCTAGTTCTAGTGTACAGACATCCAATATCTTAAAGGGTTTATCTGAGAGAAACTCATACAGTCGTTTCCTTTTGAATAATGCTCTTCATGTAAGATACTTACTGTGCTCTACAATCCTCAAATAAAATTAGCATGGAAGCACATTCAACCTTTAAGAGAATCATTTAAAAATAAAAATGACATCTAAATCTGAGAATTCTGAGCTTAAGAACTGTAGTGCACCCTCCCTAAACTAGCAATAAGCTCTCAAGCAATGAAGCAAAGTGAAGCTGTCTATAAATATGACAGCAGATTATACCTAAGGAAGCTGAGATATCCAACAATTCCAGCTTTAAAGAGTGGCCAGGAACATAAGCAGAAACGAAATCCATTAAGAAGGAGAGCAAAAGGTCAGTTCTTTCCAAAGTCAGCATAGGATTTCTGAGTGAAAGTGTATACATAACACTCTCTGAAGCTACATTTGAAGTCCTCTGCAGATGCTCCAGGTTGTTATTCCCTGCCCTAGTTTATCAGTCAGTGGCTTGAAGTAATCAGTTCTGGAAGTTACTTCATCTTTGAGCTAGAACTCTCCATTGATTCCATTATGGAGCTTTTGAAAAGTGACAGCATATTATAGCACAAGATTACTAACCAGGGTTAAAAAAAATGGCAAAGATGGAGGACTAGATTGCAAAAGGGGCTGGCAACAAGGTGCCTCTAATTTTTTACGTCCATGTGTGGAATTAATTTTGTTATTTACACCAATATGGAGGTGATGTGTGGTGAGGCCAAGGGGTTCTGAGTGTGGAAGGAGGCAGCTGGGGCAGAAGATTTGGGTGCGGGGGTTGAGGGCTCTGGCTACGAGTGCGGGCTCTGTGGTGGCACTGGGGATGAGGGGTTTGGGGGGTGGGAGGGAGCTCGGGGCTAGGGCAGAGGGTTGGAGTGAGAGCTCTGGCTGGGAGTGCGGGCTCTGGGGTGGGGTCAGGGATGGGAGGCTTGAAGTGCAGGCTGCCACAGGGCTGCAATGGGGAGAGAGCTTCCCCAGCCCTCTCTTGCCACAGCAGCCCAGGGCCAGTGGAGAGTTGTCTCTCCCTGGCCACAGCAGCTGCAAGGCCGGGGCCTTGGGTGACCAGGTGTCTGGTTTTGGACCGGAACACCCAGTCAAAAAGGGATCCTGGCAACTCTGGTCAGCACTGCTGACCGGGGCATTGACTGTCCAGTTGGGGGCCGTGCAGCACCATGCTGGCGGGCTCCCTGCTAGCTGCTGCCCTGCACAGCTCTCTGGTTGGGAAGCAGCTGGCATGTATGGCTCCTAGCCTTAGGGGCGGCCACAGGGGTCCGCATGCTGCCCCGTCTCTCACCCACAGGTGCAGCTCCCATTGGCTGGGTCAGGGCAGGGGAGGAACTAGCGCAAGCGTGACTCGTGGATGTTGAGGGATTGCGTGGCGTGTGCCTTTCCCACTGCTGCCTGGCCCTGTTCTCCTTGCACTTCTTGTGTGGCTGGGCTTGTGCTGTGGCACGTGCCCTGCAGCGAACCGCAGTCTGTCTGTCGCCCCATCGCCTGCAGCCAAGAGTTAGAAGTATGTGTATCCCAATCTCCAAGTGCTGGGTATGGGGCTGCACCCCCATCCCCCTCACTGCATCCCTCTCTGTCCCAACCCCCCCATCCCCTTCACTGCATTCATCCCTGTCCCAACCCTTCTGCACTCCATCCCCCCATCACTGCACTCCTCCCCATCCCAACCCCCCGCACCTCCATCCCACTCACTGTATCTCTCCCTATCCCAACCTCCCCAGGCCCCCATCCCACTAACTGCATCCCTCCCTGTCCCAACCCCTCCACACCCCATCCCCCCTGTCACTGCATCCCTCCACCATCCCATCCAGCCCACCCACACCTACCCATCCCAGCCCTGTACCCCACTCTCCCACCCATCCTCTCCACCTCCCAGAACCACCACCCCCATGTCTCTCACACCCCACATCCCTGCACCCCATTCACCTCCATATACTGCTGCACTCACATTATGTCCCTATACACCCCGTGCCCCCCACATCCTCGTGCACCTATAGCCTTTTGCTTCCTCTTGCATCCCCATCGACCCCACACTCTGTCCTCTCTCCTTCACTGCCCCCTCTCACCCCCATCCTTGGCCTCTTTCCCTCCCCTTCCTCTCTCCTCCACCCTCACCACCCCTATCTTTTCCCCTCTAGCGCACCCTCCTCCCTCCCCAGTTGGATGATTTAGGCAGCCCCTGGAAAAGAGTATGAAAAAGTGTGTCTGTATAGGCAAGTGCATGCATGCATTGTATGTGTGTAAGAGACCGTGTATCTTTGTGTAGGGAGATGTGTGCACTGCTGCATGTGTGTATATCTGTGCAAATAAAATTTGCAGCCTAACTCTTTGCCTTTTATTCCTTTTGCTGGCTTGCATGGAAAAAAAGTATGACATAAAATGTGTGTATTCATTTCATAAGTTTTTAAAAGAGAAGGGAACTCTAAAAGAAATGTATTATTTCTTAAGAAGTGAATGTTGTTGACAAGTAATTGCAAAAGAGCCAATGTATCATACATTTCTCCCCACCTTTGTCTAGCTACATTAAAAACTCTTTGTTGCAGACTCTCTCTTTTTGTGTGTATGTCCAGCACCTACCACCCTGGAGCGCTGATCTTATTTGGGGTCTCTAGGCACTGAACAACAATTGTAGTAATAAATAATGTGGAAGTATGTGTGTTAGTGCATGCTAGATATGTGCACATGAATACACGTGTGAATCTGCATGTAGGTGTAGGAGTCAGTTTCTACAGATTTATTTATATAGGTATATGGACAGGTGTGCATTTCTATGGTTGTGCTCTATGGATTTATATTTGGGCTTCAGGAGTGGACCTTTAATGGACCCATCGCAGCTGTGATAACGTGTAGTCCTAATTCCACACATAAAATTACAATAACTTTGGTGAACAAAAAACATGGAGTTGGTTACAAAAAATGGGAAGAGGGAAGGGAAAGAATCATGAAAACCTTTGTGAAATTTCATTATTTTTTTTAATTACCCTTTTTGACTGTTTTGCTCCTGGCTCTAGTGTCTTTTAACAAATAAAAGCTGAACTTAGCATAATACATCTGTCAATACATCCCTCCCCAGTTGGGCCTTGCAGTGAAAATGAGCATGTGGGAGAGAGCAAGCAAAAGAGGGAGGAGGGATGGAGTGAGAGGGGGTGGCGCCTCAGGAAGGGGTGAGATAGGAGCAGGGCCTCAGGGAATGGGCAGGGCAGTGGGCAGGGCAAGGCTATTTGGTTTTCTGGAATTTTAAAGTTAGCAATCAGTTGTATCAAGCAGGCAAGGTACTAACAAGCTTCAGTAGGACTTTATTTTTACAGTGGAAACCTCTTTACCGAGCTGCTGCTGCACATTCTGTAACTTTCACTCAGCCTCCGCAACTCCTCCCCCCTCCTTCCTGTTTCCTGTCCTTTCAGACTCCCAACAGCCAGTGCTCCCAATTCTAAAAATTACAAGCACATCTAAACACCACACAACCCTACCAGGCCAGAGGAGAGGTGCCTCTCTCTGGCTGCGGCAGCTCTGGGGCTGGGGCCAAGGCAGAAGTGCCTCTCACCAGCTACAACAGCTCTGGGGCCAGGGCCAGGGGAGAGGCACCTCTCCCTCCTGCGCACCTGCATGGCCCTTGATAGCTTGCTACACAGCCACACAGCTTAGAGGGAACTTAGGCTGGCAATGGGATATACAGCTTTTACCTCAAGGATTCAGATTTATATTCAGTTCTAGCTGGTAGTATTTGTAAGTTGCTAACATCTGTTCATTGTTCAGGGCCTATGTGATACAAGATGGTGGACATCACAAAACACACCACAATGGTTGGCACTAACTGGCACTGTGGTTAAAAGTCTCAATAGCTTTCCAGAATTAGCATGTTCCCGTGAAATTTTTAGATTAAAAAAAAACAAAACAGCATTTTTTTGATGGAAGATTGTCATGTCAAAAAATTTCCAGCTAGATTTATTCATGAGGCCTGCGCTCAGGGCTGGTTCAAACAAATCAGCCCCCATCTCTTGAATTCATTCATTTTGGACCCTCACTGCAAAGCCCAAAATTCATTGTGCAGTCATCTTCTCCTCCACCTGCCTCAAATTTCTATGCCATTTCAATTCAGGGGTGGCTTGATACTACAGAAATAGAGGAGAATTGGGAATACATTCAAAAGTGAGGGGTTTGTGGAGATAAGAAAATTGAAGTTTTCCTATCCAAAAGTGGTTTGGGAGTGGGATAAGGGAGAAACCCCAGCCACATTCATGTAAAGGAAGAGACAACCCTAATTCCCTCTGGGATCTCAAGTTATTGGTCCAAATTCATTTCTGATGTAAGCCTATGAAGTCAATGAGCATTATTAACACAGAATTCTTAGTTAGAAGGAAACCTGGAAGTAGTAATGGGGTCTGACTATAGGTTCAAAGGAACCACAGTTCAAGAATCAAAAGCGGTGTATGAAAATACAGGAATATTGCCAAAGCAAGCAAAAGAGATGGAACAAGATGCATTATACTAAGTGAAGGTAAAGCAGCCAACAGTAACTCTAGCATAAACAGTAAGCACAGTAATGCAGAGCAGAGAGAATATGAACTGAATGTTCACAGGAGCAGTTGAGGGAGACTTGAACATTCATGTTAGGCTGAGTAAGGAGAACGTCTCACGTGTTTTTCTTACAAAGGAAAGCTAGGTATAAAAATGGTTTTGATGATAAATCCAATTTCATAGAGTGTCTCTCTTTGTTGACAATAATTGTGTGCACACATCTCTAGGAATTGTAGTGCCAAGAGAATTTTCAAGTGCACAGAAATGGTTTACATTGGCAAACTGGAACGAAGAGTTGTAGGTTGCAAGAAGAGTTCTTTAAATCCAGGGCGCTAACTGGAGGAAGCTATTAATTCTTCAGTGTTGACTTGAAGAACATCTGGATACATAGTCCCTTTCTAAAAGCACAGTAAGTGGGGCCTGAGCAATGGCAGCTATAAAGGGACTGAAATTACTCTGGTAAGCAGGTAGTCCAGAATAAAAACAGTCTATTCATCTGCAGCTCTTGTGGAGATTAGAATAAAAAATTAATTCTCTCTCAATGGGATGCATATCTCCGTCCATCCCTGTGATAAGATTAGCCACTTAGCTAGGGATCAGCCACAATGCATGAATGATACCAGCACTGGAGCAAGGAAAGGAGAAGAGTAAGAATACATTATATAAAAATACATCCAGCAAGCTCACAGTTATAATCTTCATCCAAGACTGCACAGCATCAGTTCAGTGGAGGAACTTAGTGAATGACCCTAGCAAAAAAGAAAACCTGGCTTTCTTGGTTATGGAGGTAATTATATCATAGGTATTTGCTGTGGTCTTTCTATCTTCCCATTATGAGAGATGACACACCAACTGTTTTCAGCCAGGTGGGAGACTTCAAGATTAATTTCCTCATGCTACTCTTCTTCTGTCCAAATGATAACTAAGACAGCCTGGGTGATCGAGGGCCAAAGCACTGGCCAGGAACACCGAACACTCAGCCACTGAGCCATCGTGGATTTGAAGCCCTTTCAAATCAAGTTTTAAAAAGACAAAGCTTTAACAAAGCTTTAAAGAGACAAAGTGTTAACTATGCATTGTGAATCTGATACAGTATTAACACCCCTGCTTTCTTAGGGAACCTCCCAGCAAGGGATCTATATTTGAAAAATTTCCCAAGGAGCCTCTCTTACAGGAAGAAAAGAGAAAAAGATTTTATAAAATTACCTCATCCAGACATGAATTTTCTTCCCACATCCATAGACACACTTCACATTGTAGTGTGTGAAAGAATGGAGGAGGAGGAGGTAGTTTCAAAATTCCTAATCTGTTTAAATCTTTCTTTTGCTGAACTAATTAGAGCATATATCATGCCACACTATTTACCATCTGTCATAAACAGATAGCTAAGGGTTAATGTCTCTTTCACCTGAAGCACCTGACCAGAGGACCAATCAGGAAACCGGATTTCTTCAACTTTGGGTGGAGGGAATTTTGTGTCTGGGGTCTTTGTTTTCTGGCTGCCTGCTTTCTCTGAGCTTTGGAGAAGTAGCTCTGTTTTCTAATCTTCTGTTTCTAAGTGTAAGGACAAAGAGATCAGATAGTAAGTTATATGGTTTCTTTTCTTTGGTATTTGCATGAATATAAGTGCTGGAGTGCTTTGATTTGTATTCTTTTTGAATAAGGCTGTTTATTCAATATTCTTTTAAGCAATCGACCCTGTGTTGTGTCACCTTAATACAGAGAGAACATTTGTATGTATTTTTCTTTCTTTTTTTATAAAGCTTTCTTTTAAGACCTGTTGGAGTTTTTCTTTACTTCAGGGAAATTGAGTCTATACTCACCAGGGAATTGGTGGGAGGAAGAAATCAGGGGAGATCGGTGTGTGTTGAATTGGCTAGCCTGATTTTGCACTCCCTCTGGGGGAATAGGAAAGTCCTTTTTGTTTCCAGGACCGGGAACGGAGAGGGGGAGTCACTCTGTTTGGATTCACAGAGCTTGTGTCTGTGTATCTCTCCAGGAGCAACTGGGGGGGGGGGAAGGGAAAAAGGATTATTTCCCTTTGTTGTGAGACTCAAGGGATTTGGGTCTTGGGGTCCCCAGGGAAGGTTTTTCAGTGGGACCAGAGTGCCCCAAAACACTCTAAATTTTTGGGTGGTGGCAGCAGGTACCAGGTCCAAGCTGGTGACTAAGCTTGGAGGTTTTCATGCTAACCCCCATATTTTGGATGCTAAGGTCCAGATCTGGGACTAAGGTTATGATATGGTGTAGCAGCGGGTGGGATCTAGACAGAATCCAGAAGCCAGTAGGAAGATTATATTTTTCTTTTCTCTGCTAAGGGCTTTTTAGCAGAGAGAAACAGTTTGGTTTTAAAAGGGAACCAGAGAAAAAAATTTTTTTCTCTGCTCTCTCTGGCAGTTTGTGGCTTGCATGTTAAGCAAGAAGTCGTTAAGGTGCTATCACGAGTCTTTTGTCACACAATAGCACTCCCATTGAGAGTCATACCAGCACTATATAAATGCAAATAAAGTGGTTTTTCAGGTTTACTTAACATTGAAGATTAGCTAAAGGCACTGTTGCTAGGCAGACTTCAGGAGGCAACAGAGAGCCTGCAGTTCAGAAGAGAAACACCGGAGGGCACCCCAACACAAGAAAACAGGAACCATGTCTACCAAGGCAAAGATTGAGGCCGAAGACCAATTCAGAGAAGCTGAACACAGGCGACAACTGGAAATAAAACAAACAGAGATGGAAATAAGAGAGAGAGAGAGAGAGGCAGCCTACCAAAGAGAACAGGCAGCCTACAAAAGAAAACTAGAAGAAGAAGAGTTGGCCCACAGAAGGAAGCAAGAAGAAGAAGAGGCGGCCCACCTCCGAGAAATGGAAAAACAACAAAAAGAGAATGAAGAGAAGGAAAAACAGAGAAAACATGAACTGGAGTTGGCAAAAGCTGGGCTGCATGTGCCAGCCAACCCTAACAACCCGGCGCCAACTATTGCTCCACAGCACAGGAAATTTCCCACCTACAAGGCAGGTGATGACACCGAGGCCTTCTTGGAAAATTTTGAAAGAGCCTGTCTTGGGTACAGCATCCCCGAAGACCAGTACATGGTAGAATTAAGGCCACAACTCAGTGGACCTTTAGCAGAGGTGGCAGCTGAAATGCCTAAGCAGCAAATGAATGACTATAAACTTTTTCAAACCAAGGCCAGATACAGGATGGGGATAACCCCAGATCATGCCCGTCGGCGCTTCAGAACCCAAAAGTGGAAACCAGAGGTGTCATTTCCCAAACACGCCTACTACATTGCAAAAAACTTTGAGGCCTGGATAACAGGAAACAACATTCAAACCTTGGAAGAACTGAACCTCTTCATACAAATGGAGCAGTTCTTGGATGGTGTTCCTGAAGACATCACACGGTACATACAAGATGCAAAACCCAAAGATCTCGCTGAGGCGGGGGAGATTGGAGCCAAATGGATGGAACTGGCAGAAAGCAAGAAAGCTACTGTCAAGGGGAACGATTACCACAGGGGGCACACAGACCATAAACCCTACAACCGAGGACAGCCAAAGACCCCACATACCACCCAAGTAAAGCCACAGACACCCTACCCTTCCACCTCACCAGTCTCCAGTAACTCACCTCGGCCCAGTGACCCATCAGATGGAAGATGCTTTAAGTGTAATGAACTGGGACATATCAAGGCCAACTGTCCCAAGAACACCATGCGAGTGCAATTCATTACACCACCATCACACCAAAGATCCCCAGGCCCGGATGCCTCTCAAATACCCTTGGAGCGAAGGGAAAATTTGAGAGTGGGCGGAAAGAAGGTTACTGCGTGGAGAGACACGGGGGCACAAGTGTCAGCTATCCACCAATCCTTCGTTGACCCCAAATTCATCAACCCAAAGGCCAAAGTTACAATTTACCCCTTCATGTCACAAGCTGTAGACTTGCCTACAGCTCAACTGCCTGTCCAGTACAAAGGCTGGTCAGGAATGTGGACTTTTGCCGTCTATGACAATTATCCTATCCCCATGCTACTGGGGGAAGACTTGGCCAACCAGGTGAGGCGGGCCAAGAGAGTGGGAATGGTTACACGTAGCCAAACCAGGCAAGCTTCCAGACCCATTCCTGTTCCTGAGCCGTCCACAGAGGCCCCGTCTGTGTTACCAGAGACCCAGACAGAGGTAGTGGACCCGGATTCCATGCCTACCACTGAAACAGCCACAGCATCTCCAGTCCCAGGCCCGGAACTGGAACAGCAACCAGCACCAGCAAGTGCAACCACATCTTCAAACTCAACGCCAGAGGGCGCCAGCAAGCCAGAACTGGCAGAAGCAAAAGACAGACATACCCAAAAGGCTCAGCCAGAGCCTGAAATACCCTCAGGTGCACCAGCGGAGAGCGGTTCACCAGCAATGGAAACAACCCCATCACCTACATCGCTTCCAGAGGGACCAAGCCCAAGTCCACAGTCTGAGGAAGAACTGGTGACCCCAGCCTCAAGGGAACAGTTCCAGGCTGAGCAGGAAGCAGATGACAGCCTTCAGAAAGCGTGGGCGGCGGCACAGAGCACCCCACCGCCTCTCAGCTCTTCTAATCGATCCCGGTTTGTTATAGACCAAGGACTTTTATACAAGGAAATTCTTTCTGGTGGACACCGGGAAGAATGGCAGCCGCAAAAACAGTTGGTGGTTCCAACTAAGTACCGGGGGAAGCTCTTAAGCTTAGCCCATGATCATCCCAGTGGCCATGCTGGGGTGAACAGAACCAAGGACCGGTTGGGGAAGTCCTTCCACTGGGAGGGGATGGGCAAGGATGTTGCCAAGTATGTCCGGTCTTGTGAGGTATGCCAAAGAGTGGGTAAGCCTCAAGACCAGGTCAAGGCCCCTCTCCAGCCACTCCCCATAATTGAGGTCCCATTTCAGCGAGTAGCTGTGGATATTCTGGGCCCTTTCCCAAAAAAGACGCCCAGAGGAAAGCAGTACGTACTGACTTTAGTGGACTTTGCTACCCGATGGCCAGAAGCAGTAACTCTAGGCAACACCAGGGCTAACACTGTGTGCCTGGCCCTAACAGACATCTTTGCCAGGGTAGGTTGGCCCTCCGACATCCTTACAGATTCAGGGTCTAATTTCCTGGCAGGGACCATGGAAAAACTGTGGGAAACTCATGGGGTGAATCACTTGGTTGCCACCCCGTACCACCATCAAACCAATGGCCTGGTGGAAAGGTTCAATGGAACTTTGGGGGCCATGATACGAAAATTCATCAACGAATTCTCCAATAATTGGGACCTAGTGTTGCAGCAGTTGCTGTTTGCCTACAGGGCTGTACCACATCCCAGTTTAGGGTTTTCACCATTTGAACTTGTGTATGGTCACGAGGTTAAGGGGCCATTACAGTTGGTGAAGCAGCAATGGGAGGGGTTTACGCCTTCTCCAGGAACTAACATTCTGGACTTTGTAAGCAAACTACAAAGCACCCTCCAACACTCTTTAGCCCTTGCTAGAGAGAACCTAAAGCATGCTCAAGAAGAGCAAAAGGCCTGGTATGACAGACATGCCAGAGAACGTTCCTTCAAGGTAGGAGACCAGGTTATGGTCTTGAAGGCGCAACAGGCCCATAAGATGGAAGCATCATGGGAAGGGCCATTCACGGTCCAAGAGCACCTGGGAACTGTAAACTACCTCATAGCATTTCCCAATTCCTCACTAAAGCCTAAAGTGTACCATGTTAATTCTCTCAAGCCTTTCTATTCCAGAGACTTACAGGTTTGTCAGTTTACAGTCCAGGGAGATGAGGCTGAGTGGCCTGACGGTGTCTACTACGACGGGAAAAAAGACGGTGGCGTGGAAGAGGTGAACCTCTCAACCACCCTGGAACGTCTGCAGCGGCGACAAATCAAGGAGCTGTGCACTAGCTTCGCCCCATTGTTCTCAGCCACCCCAGGACGGACTAAATGGGCATACCACTCCATTGATACAGGTAATGCTCACCCAATCAGAACCCCACCCTACCGGGTGTCTCCTCATGCCCAAGCTGCTATAGAACGGGAGATCCAGAACATGCTACAGATGGGTATAATCCGCTCATCTACCAGTGCATGGGCATCTCCAGTGGTTCTGGTACCCAAACCAGATGGGGAAATACGCTTTTGCGTGGACTACCGTAAGCTAAATGCGGTAACTCGTCCGGACAACTATCCAATGCCACGCACCGATGAGCTATTGGAGAAGTTGGGACGTGCCCAGTTCATCTCTACAATAGACTTAACCAAGGGGTACTGGCAAGTACTGCTAGATGAACCTGCCAAGGAGAGGTCAGCATTCGTCACCCATGCGGGGGTGTATGAATTCAATGTCCTTCCTTTCGGCCTTCAAAATGCATCCGCCACCTTCCAGAGGCTGGTAGATGGTCTACTAGCTGGACTGGGAGAATTTGCAGTTGCCTACCTCGATGATGTGGCCATTTTTTCAGACTCCTGGCCCGAACACCTACTACACCTGGAAAAGGTCTTTGAGCACATCAGGCAGGCAGGACTAACTGTTAAGGCCAAAAAGTGTCAAATAGGCCAAAACAGAGTGACTTACCTGGGGCACCGGGTGGATCGAGGAACCATAAACCCCCTACAGGCCAAAGTGGATGCTATCCAAAAGTGGCCTGTCCCAAGGTCAAAGAAACAGGTCCAATCCTTCTTAGGCTTGGCCGGATACTACCGGCGATTTGTACCACACTACAGCCAAATCGCTGCCCCATTGACCGACCTGACCAAAAAGACCCAGCCAAATGCCGTTAAGTGGACTGATGAGTGTCAAAAGGCCTTTGCCCAGCTTAAGGCGATGCTCATGTCTGACCCTGTGCTCAGGGCCCCGGACTTTGACAAGCCATTCCTAGTAACCACGGATGCATCTGAGCGTGGTATAGGAGCAGTGCTCATGCAGGAAGCAACAAATCACAACTTCCATCCTGTCGTGTTTCTCAGCAAGAAACTGTCTGAGAGGGAAAGTCACTGGTCAGTCAGTGAAAAGGAATGCTATGCCATTGTGTACGCCCTGGAAAAGCTACGCCCATATGTTTGGGGACGGCGGTTCAAACTACAAACTGACCATGCTGCACTAAAGTGGCTTCATACTGCCAAGGGGAACAACAAGAAACTTCTTCGTTGGAGTTTAGCTCTCCAAGATTTTGATTTTGAAATTCAACACATCACAGGAGCTTCTAACAAAGTAGCTGATGCACTCTCCCGTGAGAGTTTCCCAGAATCCAGTAGTTAAAAAGTGTTCTTAAAATGTAAAAGTCTGTTAGTTATATACTTAGGGGTATATGTAAAGGTGCATGTGTTGTATTAATCTGTTTATTTTCAAGTTCTAGAAGGAAATCGCCGCCAGTGAGCTTCCCCACTGTCTGCAATTTGGGGGGCGTGTCATAAACAGATAGCTAAGGGTTAATGTCTCTTTCACCTGAAGCACCTGACCAGAGGACCAATCAGGAAACCGGATTTTTTCAACTTTGGGTGGAGGGAATTTTGTGTCTGGGGTCTTTGTTTTCTGGCTGCCTGCTTTCTCTGAGCTTTGGAGAAGTAGCTCTGTTTTCTAATCTTCTGTTTCTAAGTGTAAGGACAAAGAGATCAGATAGTAAGTTATATGGTTTCTTTTCTTTGGTATTTGCATGAATATAAGTGCTGGAGTGCTTTGATTTGTATTCTTTTTGAATAAGGCTGTTTATTCAATATTCTTTTAAGCAATCGACCCTGTGTTGTGTCACCTTAATACAGAGAGAACATTTGTATGTATTTTTCTTTCTTTTTTTATAAAGCTTTCTTTTAAGACCTGTTGGAGTTTTTCTTTACTTCAGGGAAATTGAGTCTATACTCACCAGGGAATTGGTGGGAGGAAGAAATCAGGGGAGATCGGTGTGTGTTGAATTGGCTAGCCTGATTTTGCATTCCCTCTGGGGGAATAGGAAAGTCCTTTTTGTTTCCAGGACCGGGAACGGAGAGGGGGAGTCACTCTGTTTGGATTCACAGAGCTTGTGTCTGTGTATCTCTCCAGGAGCACCTGGAGGGGGGGAAGGGAAAAAGGATTATTTCCCTTTGTTGTGAGACTCAAGGGATTTGGGTCTTGGGGTCCCCAGGGAAGGTTTTTCAGGGGGACCAGAGTGCCCCAAAACACTCTAATTTTTTGGGTGGTGGCAGCAAGTACCAGGTCCAAGCTGGTAACTAAGCTTGGAGGTTTTCATGCTAACCCCCATATTTTGGACGCTAAGGTCCAGATGTGGGACTAAAGTTATGACACCATCATATAAAACTACAGGAAGGGATTTTTGCTTCTGCTGATTGAAGTGCAGAAAAAGCATATATGCACATCACACTGTAAAAGCAATGAGAATATTTTTGGCCTTTTAAGCCTTTGGTTGAAATGGAACATAAAGAGCTGTCCTCACCTTTAAGGAACTACACATCCATACTAGAGAGTTCCTAGCCTCATTTCCCATATTAGCCACTTTGAACCAGCCAGATCCTGCAGACCTTACTCAAACAAAACTCCAATGGATTTCAATGGGCATTTAGCCTGAGTGAAGAGTGCAAGATTTGGCCTTAGTTTTGTTCTTGTACAAAATATTCTGAAAATCAAAAGAAACATTGAGTGCTATTTTCAAAAGCATTCAATATTGGCCTCTCTCTGCTCCCACTGAAATTCCCAACAACTTCGCTGGGAGGTGAGTAAGAACAATAATGAATGTTTTTCAAAATCACAAGGTCCAATGTGCTTGTTTCTGTACAAACACAGAATAAAAAGCTGCCTTATCCCAATGAGTATACAATCTAAGTACAAGACAAGAGACAACAGATGTATATAGACTGATGGAGGGAGTACAAGTAACAATGGAAAAACATTGTTCAGTATGATAGGCAATAGTCTCAGCACAACAATGGCCTAACTTATCAAGTTTTTTATAGGCATCACAGCAAAGGAGAGCTATTATTCTCTCAAGACTGAGTTGAGGCCCAAAATGAATATGAAGTGATTAAATATGCCAAAAGACATAGCCATCAAAGTAGAATTTTTATAAATTAATAATAAACGCCTCACGCTTTTATAGTGTTGTAGCCATGTTGGTCCCAGGATATGAGAGACACAAAATAGGTGACATAATATCTTTTATTGGACCAACTTCTGTTGGTGAAAAAGACACGACTTTGAGCTCCACAGACCTGAAGAAGAGCTCTGTGATGCTCAAAAGCTTTTGTCTTTCACCAGCAGAAGTTGGTCCAATAAAAGATATTATGTCACCTACTTTGTCTCTCAAACTTTTATAGTGCTTTTCATCCAAGGACCTAAATATTGTACAATCCTTTTTTAAAGCCTCCAGACTGCTAATTATAAGTGCTGTGAAACAGGGTCACCTTACTTAATTCCACTGATGGGGCTAAATTCTGTTCTCACGACCTTATACATCATTGGTAAGGATAAGTTTATGTCACAGAAGTCATGGATTCTGTGACTTCCAGAGACCTCCGTGACATTTTCTACCTCAGACCCGAGGTGGTAGGGCTGGAGCTGTCAGCTGCCACAGGCAGCAGGGCCCCCCACAGCTCCCAGCCCTGCAGCTCCAAGCCTCTGCAAGTGGCAGGGCCCCAGAGCCGTCTGCTGCTGCGGGCAGTGGGAGACCTGGAAGTCCCTGCAGGTGCTGAAAGACCCTGGAGCTCCGAGTCCCCAGGGGTGGCAGGTGCTGGATCCCCCCGTCTCCCCAGCAGCAAGGCTCGGGCTCTCATTCCCCCTCCCTTGAGCTTCTATCCCGTCAGCCCTTCCACCCATTATTTTTAGTAAAAGTCACAGAGGGGTTGCAGGTTTCCATGGATTTTTGTTTATTGCCCATGACCTGTCTGTGACTTTTAATAAAAATAACCATGACAAAATCTTAACCTTAAGCATTGGGGTGGCACAGATAATCCAAAAACAGAATTTGGTTTACTGTATTTATCCTGCTAAATTAATGAAATCCTACCTACAAACAAAATAAAGGTTTGTTTGCTAATATAATACTTACAAGATCATAAATACCTTGTTAGAGTACATCAGGTTTGTAAGGTAAATTTGAGACATTTAAAATTCTGCAGTTAGTGTCTCGCTTTTTGAGCTCATGGGATTCACTCAGAGGATACTAAGGGACTTTGACAAATAGTAAACATTCAGATAAAAATCCCAAATAAAGTCAGTTTTAGACTTCCTTTTCACAGTTTTTTAGATTAATGTGAAGACATACAGGTCTGTCGCATCTTACGCGCATTTAACATGCGTGAATTCAGCTTTACTCAGTCAGCAAAAACAAAAACAAAAAAAGAGAAAAATAACAATTTAAATACTGTTCCTGTAGTGTGGGCGATTCCCCCCGCCATTACACTCAATGTCATTTTGACTATACGCAGTTTTCACTTTACGCGCTGACCGCGGAATGTAACCCCAGCGTAAGATGAGACAGACTTGTGCTGAAAAGACACTCTTATCTCTCTCTCATTGTATGTTTTCCCCAGAGTCCAACTGAGAGGCCATCGGCTCAGCGGGAGTTATACCCTTGCTGGCACTTGCCAACTCCTATGATCCTAGAGTCCAACAAAATGCAGTTGGAGCTATTCTCAATCTCACACGATCAGGTACTTTCAGGTTAATGATGTATCTACAAATTGCCAAAAGCAACTGCCCTGTAACTAGAAACAGCCTAATTTTATGAGGGATAAGATGGGATAACTGTGGAATCCTGAAAACATATGTCATTTTCTTGATAAATGGCATTCATGATGACGACCTTGGCTGAGTCTCTACATTCAAAAAGCTTGGCCTCTGGCATCTTATACAGAGCCACTTGTTAATAGTTTGTAATTAGCAAGGGCTTGATTATCAACACAGTTGAACTTGAGTGCAAACTATTAAGTCACCACTCAGGAAACTGACAAAAATCAGTTGCTTAAAAGAAGTGACCATTCTGGTAAAAGGAGAACTGTACTCAGGACACTTTGGTGTACTTCGGGGTAATCTCTTAAAATGGAAGATTACTTAACAGTAGTGTCAAGTATCAGAGGGTAGCCGTGTTAGTCTGGATCAGTAAAAGCAGCAAAGAATCCTGTGGCACCTTATAGACTAACAGACGTTTTGGAGCATGAGCTTTCGTGGGTGAATACTCACTTCCTCAGATGCATGTAATGGAAATATCCAGGGGCAGGTATATATATGTGTGCTAGCAAGCAAGCTAGAGATAACGAGGTCAGTTCAATCAGGGAGGATGAGGCCCTGTTCTAGCAGTTGAGGTGTGAAAACCAAGAGAGGAGAAACTGGTTCTGTAATTGGCAAGCCATTCACAGTCTTTGTTCAATCCTGAGCTGATGGTGTCAAATTTGCAGATGAACTGAAGCTCAGCAGTTTCTCTTTGAAGTCTGGTCCTGAAGTTTTTTTGCTGCAGGATGGCCACCTAAGGTCTGCTATAGTGTGGCCAGGGAGGTTGAAGTGCTCTCCTACAGGTTTTTGTATATTGCCATTCCTAATGTCTGATTTGTGTCCATTTATCCTTTTCCGTAGAGACTGTCCAGTTTGGCCGATGTACATAGCAGAGGGGCATTGCAGGCATATGATGGCGTATATTACATTGGTGGATGTGCAGGTGAATGAACCAGTGATGGTGTGGCTGATCTGGTTAGGTCCTGTGATGGTGTCGCTGGTGTAGATATGTGGGCAGAGTTGGCATCGAGGGTTGTTGCATGGATTGGTTCCTGAGCAAGAGTTATTATGGTGTTGTGCAGTTACTGGTGAGAATATGTTTCAGGTTGGCAGGTTGTCTGTGGGCAAGGATTGGCCTGCCACCCAAGGCCTGTGAAAGTGTGGGATCATTGTCCAGGATGGGTTGTAGATCCTTGATGATGCGTTGGAGGGGTTTTAGCTGGGGGCTGTATGTGATGGCCAGTGGAGTCCTGTTGGTTGCTCTCTTGGGTTTGTCTTGCAGTAGGAGGCTTCTGGGTACACGTCTGGCTCTGTTGATCTGTTTCCTTATTTCCTCGTGCGGGTATTGTAGTTTTGAGAATGCTTGGTGGAGATTTTGTAGGTGTTGGTCTCTGTCTGAGGGGTTAGAGCAGATGCGGTTGTACCTCAGTGCTTGGCTGTAGATAATGGATCGTGTGATGTGCCCGGGATGGAAGCTGGAGGCATGAAGGTAGGCATAGCGGTCGGTGGGTTTTCGATATAGGGTGGTGTTAATGTGACCATCACTTATTTGCACCGTGGTGTCAAGAAAGTGGACCTCCCGTGTAGATTGGTCCAGGCTGAGGTTGATGGTGGGGTGGAAGCTGTTGAAATCATGGTGGAATTTTTCCAGAGTCTCCTTCCCATGGGTCCAGTCTCCTTCCCAGTCTCCTTCTATTCCCATGAACTTCAGTGGGAGCTTGATTTGTCCTTCTATGTTAAAAGGCAGCATTACTATTCATTAGTTCTAAAACAAAAACAATGGAAAACATTATGTCAGAGGTCAATCCCATGCACCAAGATACTGCTGCTGTGGCTGATCTGTCCCTTTTAGAGAAGGTACTGGGGGAGGGTGAAAACTTTGCCTGTTGACTGTTACAATTGCACATTTTCAGTTTATTGTTTAAAAAGATGTTTTATATGAAATAGACAGAAATGGCTTATACTAGTGGGTCTGATCTTTGCTTAGCACTTCTAGCAATTTTAATCTTTAACTAAAAAGGAAAAGCCTGCTCAGGTGGCTTTCAGGTCATTATAGCTAAAATGATTTTGCACTGCTGTTCTGCTCCCATACAGACTTTTTCTTACTTGAAGTGTTAATTGCAAGTTACTCTCATTGGGGTACGTTTGGATGAACCTCAATCACTCAGCACTGCCCAATGGTCCCTTTTTCTCAGAAAGCCTTCACAATGGTGCATCCATTTGATTGTATGCTGGGGAGGGGGGTGATCCTTGATCCTTCCACACACTAAAATTTGCCCTCTTTCCTACTTCGCAGAACGGATCCAGCAAGTCCTGTGCAGGGAAGGAGCCCTCCCTGTCCTCATCCTGATGTTAGAATCTCCTGACTCAGAAGTACAGGTAAGTTAAAACAAGACAAAATTTTTAAACAATAAAAGCAAATTATACAATCCTGGAGCTAGCATAACTATTAGAATTCAAAAATACAATGTAAGGACTTGGGGCTTCTCCAGGCTTTTGGGAGTAGAGGAAAAGAAAGAGAAATAAGGAACGCAAGGGGCTTTTGATTTTCTGTTTTGTTTTTACTTCAGTGAACCAATAGGTAATAGCGTCACAGTGAAATGCTGAATAGTTGTATAAACACTGCTTTGGGCATGCAACATAGGTCCAGCTGTGATAGGAGAAAGCTGATATGAAAATACACACACAAAGCTGTTGTGAAGATACCAGTCTTCCCTCTGGCAGAATCATCGATTTCATGCTTTCCTGTTATCCTTTTGCATCAAAAAAAGTTAGTGGGGGATCATTAATTATTATGTTAATTATTAGTTATTATCATATTACAGTGGCACTTAAGAACTCCAATCATGGACCAGGGCCCCATCGTGCTAGGCACTGTGCAAAAACTCAATTAGTTTTTCATCTGAGTATATCACATGAGACAATAGGGTGGTACAACCGACAGGGGGAGCACAAGAAAAAATGAGACAGTGCAGGTCAGCAAGATAACCAATGGTATCAGAATACCAACTGCTGGTCAGTTGTCAATTTTTTGTAGGTATCAGCTATACCTTTGAGGACATCAGACATACATCAGACCAGTTACAGTTAAGCCTGGCTCTCTTTGCTTGTACCTCTGTATTTTTATTTTGCCTTTTAAAGCTTTCCAATATTTTGGCTGTGTGATTTAAAAAAAATTATTCTTGTAGTTGGTTATGTGTATGGGGTGCATAGCCCACAATGGGGGTTGCCCTACCTGCACACAATGGGTGATGTATATGAGTATCTCATGATGGTGCACACCTATGAAGAGAGCTTTGTCTATAAAATAATCCAGAGAAAGCCAGCAACCAGAATCATGGACATTAAAGATGGATAGGACTTGTTACATCATCCAGTCTGTCTCCTGATCTCTTACATATTTTTGTTAGTATTTCATTCAGTCTTGTTCTAGATATCCCAAGAGATGGGACCTCTACAACTACTTCCACAAACATTCAGCATCACAAGTTTTTCCTGATAAGCATCTTAATTATTCCCTCTCTCTATTTTATCCCATTACTCCAAATTATACCTTCCTATATCTCACAAAATAAGCTTTGGTGATTATACCTTTCCAATATCTGCAAATGGTTATACACCATCCTCTATAGTGCACACTGGGAGAGAGTCTCCCTTCTGACTGATCTACGTTTGATGTAGGAAAGGCTGTGGGGTAAGAAGAGAGGGGCCAAGGTAGATTCAAGCCACGCTTGTGTGGGCCATTGTCAGGGCCCATTTGTATTATGTCTTTATCCTCCTTGGCATCTGCTTATTTCCGTAATCTCTTACTCCTGCCTAAATTAGATAGACCAATGTTTATCATTATCTATGCCTACACTAGGAATTAGAACATAATCACAGACAATTTTCTTCTATACTAAGTCTCCTTGGACAGGAAATGAAAATAGTTTAAATAGTAAAATAGCTCCAACAACATTGTTTTCATACTGTTTCAGAATTCTACTTTGAGCAGCAGTGCAATTTCCTGGTGTGTACAGGACTTGAGTTTAAGGTCCTGCACATTGTTTTCAGTCCACAAACCAATTTGAATTAAGATTTTGTGAGTTGCTATTTCAATATCTTACTAAAATCTAAACATATTACATCTAAGGCATGCATCCTTCATCCACTTACTAGTAATTCTATCAAATTGGCTCCTACCAGTGCTAAAAATAAAAATTTAGCAGGACAAATGAGAGCACTTATTGGACTAATTTACTAGCATATGGAAGCCCTCTTGAAGAAGGGGAGGCCAGCCATGGTATTCCTTGAAGGGATTTTGCTCATAACTGATGCTGTATTCCTCATTTGCCAGTCATTTTGCTTTGGCCATGCATTCTCAACATCAGGAGGCTTGAACAGAAGGGCGGCAGTCAATATAAGCCAGTGCCTTCCACAAGCTTCTGTCTTCTAGTCATGGAATGTCAATTCAGACCTTTTGACCACATAATTGGTCCCAACTATTGGGAAATACAGTCTGAGCATTAATACCTCATCTCCCCAAGGTCATGTGTCAGGAATCTGTTTTGAAGCATCAAAGGTTGGATACAGTGAGGTTGCCCCTCTGTAACCCCCTCAGCAGTATTGCCCTTAAATTTCCTTATGCTCAAGGAGGTATTTGAAAGACAAGATGGAGCCCTTTTATGACCCAAACGTTATGGTAGAAGATTTTTTTTTCCTGATCAAGAAGTGGAAACAACCAACCAAGCAAGAGAACGAAAACACAAAAAAACCACAACAGATTGCTCCATTCCACAAAGTCTGCCAACATGCGTTAATTTCTCCTGGGAGAGAATATCTCTGCACCCTCCCTTTTTATATTATACAAATAGTTTAGGCCATATTTATCTCTTGTACAATGCTTTAGAAGCTGTACAAATTACACCAGAGATTAATCTGGTCAGTTGTCATTAGTGACAGCCAAAATATTTTTGCCATTCCTTCAGGGAGAGTCTCTATGATTAAACTCACTTTGGGACAGAAGAACATACTGCATCATTTGGCTTGAATATGGTTGGTTTTTTTGCTTTGCTGAATGTGGCCGTACCTGTCTAGTCAGTCAGTGCAAGATGACTGCCTTCAGTAATGACATTGATGCCTTTGGCAGGGGTGTGGGGGCAAATGCTTTTCTCCTGGGTGTGATCCTACTGATCTCTCTTGTCAGCACAATCATTCAGAGTATCTTCAGAGAGGCGTGCAGGCTAGTATAACCTCACTTCATGAACAGTTCTATCGAATGTCGAAGGCACAATTCCTAGAATTTTCCAGATGCCTGCCAAATACAGTCTCATACAGGGGTGAGGCAAGCTTTTATATGTTGCAACAAAGCTTGAAGACATGCCTCTTCCAAGCTCTTCATCCCTGTTCTTTATGTCTACTTAACATAGCTACTGCTAGCAACTCAAACTCAAATTTCTCATATAAATAATTGCTAATGTCTTTAGTCTTGGCTGAATATTTCTGCAAGGAAGCATAGTATACATGTTAAAGCATAGAATTGGAAGTTAAGAGGTTTCAGCTCTTTTCCTAGCTTTGTTTCCTAGGACTCTTGAGGGTCTTGTGTGGTGGATGCTATATAAATACATTCCATTATGTCTAGCAGGAAACGAACTAGCAGCTGCTCATGCTGCCATGGCACTTTGCTAATTTTAGCACATTAGCTCAAGCAGAACTTGTGTGTGTCTGTCAATCTGGACTGGAAAGTGCCCTCCCAGCTGCTGTGTAGACACACACTGATATAACCCAGAACAGAGAGAGTTTTATGTGTCCAACGGATAAGTAACCCTTGCTTCCCTCCATTCTTCAGTCTCCTTTGAATTCTGCCTATGGCTTGAGCAGCTCTGGTCATATAACGCTGGCTGAGGAGCACAATGTAAATATATTTCATAGCTCTGTGGCTATGCCAGGCTGTCAATGTGTACATACTGTTCTCTTTCAGTCACCACGTTGCCTGTGTGCATCTTTTCACAGCAAGAGCACTAGGAAGTCCCCCTTGTCATGCCTGAACTATCCTTTTTGCAGAAATGACACCCCGAATGCTGGGATTTGCCAGCAGAAGAGGGGCCATTATGAGACCATATTTGTGGATTCTGACAAAATATTTCTTCCCTGATTACATCTAGATTATATTTTGGACCTTTATGGTCTTGCTTAGGGCTATTAACTAGGCTCAGACACGAGTCGAGGAGTGTGGCCAGAAAAAAAGAGCATCGCTTAGAGGGAGCTGTAAGAATAGACAGAGAACTTTTTGTCTCATGAATGCTCTCCACAATATTTGCCCCAAAGGACATTAAGCTCACTTTTTGTACACTTTGTTTCTTAAAAACAAAGAGACATGAGTCCTGCACATAGAATTAGAAGCCAGGAGCTTTTGCATTCTTATCCCAGCTCTGCCACCAACTTCCCCAGTGGCTTTTGGCACATCACAATCTCTGTCTCAGTTTCTCTCCATTCCCCCAATCAGCCAGATGTGAGTATTAATACCTACCTATCTCAGAAAGGTGTTTTGGAGTTTAATCAATTTTTGTAAAGCACCTTCAAGTTGAAAAGTACACACTTTTGTTGATTTTCACTGTATTGAACAAACACCATCACAGTGACATCTTCTTCCCATCCCCTTCTCTGTTCTTATCAGTATTATAGTTGTGCAGCTTTAAGCAATGTGGCAGCCAACTCCCAGCACCATGAAGCCATGTTGCGAGTTGGGGACAAATTCCTTCTGCGGACACTCATTTCTCTCCTGTCTTCATCTGTGGACAAGGTAAAGTGAAAAAGATGTAGGAGGGAGGTGTGTTATTGTACAGCAGATTTGCTGATCATTTTCCTGAGGTTTCTTTAATTAATTCTGTATGTTACACTCAGCGTGAAGAAGCTATGATGCAACTAGATTGCTTTACATTGTAATTAGGGAGTCCTGAGCAAGTGCAGAGGAGGCTTTGAAACTGCACTTTACTATTGTAGATCCCACAGCATGCAACTGAGGCACTTTACTAGATGTAAGAATTTTAACACATTTCTGGCAAAGTTATAATTATTGATAGCACTTTGCTTTAAAGATGGAAACAATGAGTTGGGCCTGAGCTGCGGAGTTTAGATCTGGAACCAGGTGTTCCCAAACTTCAGGAGTGTTCACCTTCAGAGATTTGATTTTGCTCATTATAAGAGTTACAGGCTGTCACAGACCATAGCGAACACTCCTTCCTGGACACATGCTAGGACTTCTGTGAGAGGAGTCCAAGGGCTTGTCTACACTTACAGTTTTGCAGCGCTGGTAGTTACAGCTGTGTTCGTACAGCTGTGTAGGGCCAGCGCTGCAGTGTGGCCACACTGACAGCTACCAGCGCTGCAGTGTGGCCACATTTACAGCACTTGCAGCGCTGTTTGGAGTGGTGCATTGTGGGCAGCTATCCCACAGAGCACCTCGTCCCATTTTGACGCTGGCTTGTGGGAAGGGGAAGGAAGTGTGCGGGTCTTTCCGCTTCCTGTTCCAACGCCCCGTGGTGCTTTGCTGCACATTCCGAGCAGTTTGGCGGCATTGTGAGTCTGCAGCGCGATTTATGAGATTTCTGTTACAAATGGAGCCTGAGCTGCTGAGGACCTTGCTGATGAATGTTGCCAGCACATCACGCATGGCAATGGAGCTATTCCTTCAGCTGCAAAGTGACAGTGATGAATCAGACGATGATATTGAAACGCCTGACGCTGAAGACACTCAATTGCTTGTGGCAGTAACAGACGTGCTCAGCACCATGGAACGGCGCCTTTGGGCTCAGGAAACCAGCACTCAGTGGTGGGATCACATCGTCCTGCAAGCCTGGGATGACGAGCAGTGGCTGCAGAACTTTCGGATGAGAAAAGCCACTTTCATGGCACTGTGTGCTGAGCTCGCCCCTACCTTGTGGCGCAGGGACACGAGATTGAGAGCTGCCCTGCCAGTGGAGAAGCGGGTGGCTATTGCAATCTGGAAACTGGCAACTCCAGATAGCTACCGATCGGTGGCGAACCAGTTTGGAGTGGGAAAGTCCACCGTTGGAATGGTGCTGATGCAAGTTTGCATAGCCATTAATCGCACCCTGCTAAGAAGAACTGTGACTCTGGGGAACGTGCAGGACATTGTGGATGGCTTTGCAGAAATGGGTTTCCCTAACTGTGGAGGGGCAGTAGATGGGACGCATATTCCTATTCTGTCACCACCCCACCTGGCATCAGAGTACGTTAATCGCAAGGGGTATTTCTCCGTGGTTCTGCAAGCGCTTGTGGATCACCGTGGGTGTTTCACTGACATTTACTCAGGATGGCCCGGAAAGGTGCACGATGCACGCATCTTTAGGAACAGTTCCCTGTTCAGGAGGCTGAGGGCCGGGACTTTTTTCCCAGACCGCAAGATCACAGTAGGTGACATCGAAATGCCCACTGTGATCCTTGGAGACCCCGCTTACCCCTTAATGCCATGGCTCATGAAACCGTATACAGGGAAGCTTGACAGGAGCAAGGAACGGTTCAACTACAGGCTGAGCCGGTGCAGAATGACTGTGGAGTGTGCGTTTGGCCGTTTGAAAGCCCGCTGGAGGTGTCTTTATGGGAAGCTAGATTTGGGGGAAAGCAGCATCTCCGCTGTTATATCCGCGTGCTGTACCCTCCATAATATTTGTGAAGGAAAGGGTGAAAGATTCAGTGAGGAATGGACCTCCGAGGTTCGACGCCTAAAGGTTGAATTTGCACAGCCAGAGAGCAGGGCTAATAGGGAGGCCCAGGAAAGGGCTTCAAGGATTAGGGATGCTTTAAGGGAGCAATTTGATGCTGAGAGCCAACAGTAATGTTTGGTGCCATTGCTGTGTTATGTTCTACCTTGGGGTACAATATTTACCACTTCCTGCAATAATAAAACGTATTGTAAAAGCCATAAAATCCTTTATTCAAAGTATAGTACATAAAAGGCAAGGTGGGTTAGGGTGGTGGACTGTACATTCAGAGGTTTGAATATATCCTGTTTTGATTACTGTTCAATGTCTGCTGCACTTCAGGATTACTATGCTGCAGGGTAATGGGGGTGGAGTGCACAGGGTAAGAATAGTTTTCAGGGCTGGTAGGTGATCATACAGGTGTTGGGGGCAGCTGGGTGTAATAAGGAACTGGCTGCTGGAGAAAGGTGTTTGGTGCAAACACTGGGGAACAAGAAAGAGCTTTGGGAGGGGTGTGGGTTACCACGGTACAGAGCTGCCTGCATGGCTACCATAGACTCGAAAGACTCAGTTTGGCGAACCAGGAGGCTTATCATCTGCTTTGTGGTTTTTTTGAGAGTCAATTCCTTTTTCCTGCTTTCTGTTTTCCTCCACTCATTCATTTTCTCTCTGGATTCATACATTTTCTCTCTCCATTCCTGCGTCTTCCTACTTTCTCTGTTGTAGTGATTCATAACTTGATTTGATCAATTCTTCTTTTGATTTTCGGGTTTTTTTTCTCAAGTTCTGCAAATGACGTGAGACCGGTGATCTGGCTGCAGTACTCAAGGTCACTGAAAAAAACATAGATAGAAACATGTAATACACAGAGGCTACATTGTTTATTATCACACAGTGAAGGAGTTTTTAGACTTTTTGTAGCATCCTTCCCACATACCTCACATAACACAGAGAGGCCAGGGAAGCGAAGGCATGGCGAGCAATGGGGTGAGTGTTTCTGCCCCGACTGCACCTGGGAGGGGGAATTGACCGATGGGTCACTGGGGTTTGTCAGCACTCGGTACAGGAGGTAGCTGGTGTCCTGCACAGGGGACAGTAATGAACAGGAAGGTGGCGAGCTGCTGGCGGGGGGGGCGGTCCGCTTAACTGCCGGCCTGCTGGTGGTGGGGGGGGAAAGCACAGCTGTGCTGGCTGCCTGCTGGGAAGGGTGGGGAAAAACCAGAGGGCTCCGTGGGGCTGGCTGCCTGCTGGGAAGGGGTTGGGGAGACCGGAGGGCTCCGCGAGGCTGGCTGCCTGCTGGGAGGGGGGGGAGGAGGAGCGGAGGGCTCCGCGGGGCTGGCTGCCTGCTGGGAGGGGGGGGAGGAGGAGCGGAGGGCTCCGTGGGGCTGGCTGCCTGCTGGGAAGGGGTTGGGGAGACCGGAGGGCTCCGCAGGGCTGGCTGCCTGCTGGGAGAGGGGGGAGGAGGAGCGGAGGGCTCCGCGGGGCTGGCTGCCTGCTGGGAGGGTGGGGAGGAGGAGCGGAGGGCTCCGCGGGGCTGGCTGCCTGCTGGGAAGGAGTTGGGGAGACCGGAGGGCTCCGTGGGGCTGGCTGCCTGCTGGGAGAGGGGGGAGAAGACTGGAGCGCACCGCGTGGCTGGGGGGGGGAACGCGAACCTGGCGCCCTGCACTCAAGTATCCCTAAATTCTCAACAGGGTTTCCTACTGCCAGATATATCACTGCTGCGTGTTACCTGGGAAGAGAGGGAGGGTCTTCTACAGCAATGTGGATTCCGCCCTGGCCCCTATGCAGCTTGCCTCTGTGCAGCCATGGTCCCCCCATCCCTCGCTGCACAGTGGATCGGACGAGTTAGCCTGACCGGGACAAGGAACACGGTGGCTCTCCCGATAAACTTGAGAAAGCACATTGCCCATGTTCTGGCTACAACTTTTCAAGAGATTACCGAGGCAGATTACAGAGACGTGATAGAGCAAATCAATGGGCTATTCCACGTTTAGGCATGCATGCAGGCAGCCATAACCCAAACCCTCCTCTCCCAAAACATAAAAATCTGCTTACCCCGAGCACGCTCCTCAGTTTCTTCCTCACCAGCAACTTCCAGCTGCTGCGACTGGCTAGCCTCCTCCTGGCTTGAGAAGAGCTCCTGGCTGCATGCCTCCTGGGACTCCGGGGTGTCTCCCTCCACCACAGTAGCCTCACTGTCGGCTTCCTCTGGCAGTGGGATCACACCCAAGTATGGCATCCAGCTCCTTGTAAAAACGGCAGGTTGTGGGGGCAGCTCCTGAGCGGCGATTTCCCTCATGGGCTTTGCAGTAAGCACTCCTCAGCTCTTTTATTTTGACCCTGCACTGCAACGCGTCCCGTTCATGGCCCCTTTTCAGCAAGGACTCTGATATCTGCCCATAGGTATCATAATTTCTCCTTCTGGAGCACAGCTGTGCTTGCACTGCTTCCTCACCCCAAACACTGATGAGGTCCTGCAGCTCAGAATTGTTCCATGCTGGGGCTCGTTTGGAGCGTGGAGGCATGGTCGCTGATTGATTGAATGATTGATTGCACTCCACACCTGGCTGAGCAAACAGGAAGGGGATTTTTAAAATTCCCTGGGCATTTAAAGGAGGGGTCAGCTGAGCCCAGGGCAGTGGAGTGTGCATGATTACCAGAGAGGCTTCTAAGGTATGCTGGGAAACCTCCTTATACCCCGGAGGTCAATAAAAGCGCTGGTGGGCATCCACACTTGATGACCAGCGCTGGATGACCAGCGCTGCAATCGCTACACCCGAGGCTCGACCGGGTGTACGACCAGCGCTGCAACCAGGGAGTTGCAGCGCTGGTCGTGCTTTGCAAGTGTGGCCACATCCTAAGTTGCAGCGCTGTAACCCCCTCACCGGCGCTGCAACTCTCTAGTGTAGACAAGGCCCAAGCCTCTGCCACTCTCGGTCCTCAGAGTGTTTCAAGGTTCTGAACTGGCAATTCTCAGGATTTATAAAATACATCTGTGGGGCACTGAAAGTTAGCAGGCGGCCTGTAAGGACATAAGACAATAACTCTAAGTCAGCCTTGCCTTTTATCCCATCTCGCCTTTGACATCTATCCCAGTCCAGCTACCACAATATTCATGTCACTAATGATTACTTGGAAACATGTCTTACTTTCTTAGACCAGAAGAATATTGATTTATTTCAGGGGAATACAGAGAAAAAGCAAACCAAATAAATTCAGTGCATTCATAGCTGCACCCCTTGACTTTAAGTTATTTCCATCATATAAAGGGTTTGCACTTTGCTTCAATGGTTCTCAGCACCCACACTATACAAATTGTTCCAGCACTCCCGTCTATTCTCCTCATTGGACATTCCTGAGGTAAATCAACATTGAGAATGTACTGTTAGATTCTGGGCAGCATGTGGAAATCCTCTGGATATTGCTAACCTTCTCAACAGTAATGGGTACTGATTAACAGGTCTGTGTGGTGGAAAATTAAGACGATGTTAATTCATACCTGTACGTACTGGCCTTCAGCAACTGTTTTTGGAAATGAAATCCCAGAATAAACACTTTGTATACACTGTTTATTGTTTTTTTTTAGACAACAGGATCAGTTACTGGAGTGCTCACTCTTTTTTTATTGGCACAACCAGGTTTCAAGCCAGGCATGTGTTTGTCTGAGGAACTTGGCCACAAGTGGTGAGTAATATGTTTGGGAAAAACACTTTTCTTCTTTTCCCTCTCCCTCCCTCCCTCTCTCTCTGGGAAAGGACAGCAGGTTGGAGAATTTCCTGCTTGTTAGGAACCCAGTTATGGCTGCCCCACCTGGGTGCAGTACAAGGCAAAGGGAGTCTTCTCACTTCCAGCACACCTTTCTAGGTGAAACCTATAAAATATGGGGTTGGGGGGTTGTGCTAGCTAACCCTGACTTCAGTGCTCACAGGCCCAGAGATGAACTGTCTTGCCAGGGTGTGGACAGAGAGAGATAGATCCTTGTGTACTAGCAACAGATTAGCACCTTCAGCTTTTTAAAGTGTAGCAAGTCCCACTGCTAGTTATGCGTCCACCAGCACCCACAAAGCATTGAGCCTGAATAAGGGCATGCGTAGACTGGAGAACACATACCTGGGTCCCAGAGCACTGCAGCCAAGGCAGCGCATGCTTCGACCCAGGCTGTACAAGCGTACCTGGAACCCTGAGTAATTACTTGTGGAGCTAAGACTTGCTGAAGGGCATCTTGCTGTGGCTTCACTTCTCTGATACCTGTGCTAGCTTAAAGCTACCCAAGCTGCAGCCCTCTGAGACTGAGCAAACTGGTTGAAACTATAGTAAAGAACAGAATTGTCAGACATATAGATGAACATGATTTGTTGGGGAAGAGTCAACCTGTTCTTTGTAAAGGGAAATCATGCCTCACCAATCTAATTGAATTCTTTGAGGGGGGGATCAACAAGCATATGGACAAGGGGGATCCAGTGGATATAGTGCACTTAGATTTTCAGAAAGCATTTGATAAGGTCCCTCACCAAAGGCTCTTAAGCAAAGTAAGTTGTCATGGGATATGGATCAGGAACTGGTTAAAAGATAGGAAGCAAAGGGGAGGGATAAATTGTCAGTTTTCAGAATGGAGAGGGGTAAATAGTGATGTCCCACAGGCGTTTGTACAGTACTATTCAACATTCATAAATGATCTGGGGCTGCGAGAAGCCGCGGTCAGCACATCCCTTGGCCTGCGTTGCTTCCCGCAGCCCCTATTGGTCTGGGATAGCAAACTTTGGCCAGTGGGAGCTGCGATCAGCTCAACCTGCAGATGTGGCAGGTAAAGAAACCGGCCTGGCCCTGGCGAGCCGCGTGCCAAAGGTTGCCGATCCCTGGGATAAGTTCATGGAGGATAGGTCCATTAATGGCTATTAGCCAGGATGGGCAGGCATGGTGTCCCTAGCCTCTGTTTGCCAGAAGCTGGAGATGGATCACTTGATCATAACCTGTTCTATTCATTCCCTCTGGGGCACCTGGCATTGGCCACTGTCGGAAGACAGGATACTGGGCTCGATGGACCTTTGGTCTGACCCAGTCTGGCCGTTGTTATGTTCTTAGAATGTCTCTTGAGCTTGCTGCTTAGGTAGTGTGCCACTGCCACCTCCTCCTCCTGAGCATGGTTTTGCCTTTCATGAAGCATAATTTAGCCCTACATATTTGCCATCAAACCCTATTTACACGTATGATACATGTTTTTAAAATACACATTTGGGCTGGAAGAAGGGGAAGGGAAGCCTCACAACCTGCTGTGCAGCAGTGTCCTCTAGAGCAAGCCTGTGTCTAGAAAGTCTAGATGGGCTTCTTCACATACAGAATGAACATACTAAGATCTCATGGGAGCTTTTTGCACTGCTTGTAGTAGTCCATAAGTGTAACTGTCCTTTATGGCTTCAGTAGAAGCTCTGACTCCATCTGCTGGCTGTCTGGAGGATACCCGCGCTGCCAGAAAAGTACTAACACAAAACAGATACCAGGGATAATGAGTGAAATACAGTATAAGAACCTAAACAGAACAGAACTATCCCTACCAGGGTTAGCAGGAATTTTACTTCCAAACCCTGTAACATTTGCACATTGCTTTCTGTTTGTGTGGCAGAAGGCCACAAGAGTGTTGGCCAGTGAAGGATGCAGTGACAATTTCCACTAGTCTTTCTCTAAAGAAATAGCTGGCAATCTCTGATAGGAAAGCGATTGTATTTCTATGATGGCATTTACACTGCATATAGTTTATGAAGTGATTTGGACCTTCAGGATGAAAGCCATTACGTAAGTGTACATTTTAATTATAAATTTTTCTGCAACAGTTGATCACTGTAACTAGCTGTCTAAAAATAAGCATTGGTCAGGGTCTGGGATAGTGCACAGGAATAAGACCAGTTGTACATGTATCTAGCAGGTTACAATTGTTTTCATCCTCCCTCCTCCTTTTTGAAATGCCATCTATTCCCATCCCTCACTCAGGGTACATCTACACTACAGGATTATTCTGATTTTACATAAACTGGTTTTGTAAAACAGATTGTATAAAGTCGAGCGCACGCGGCCACACAAAGCACAATAATTCGGTGGTGTGCGTCCATGTACCGAGCCTAGCGTCGACTTCCGGAGCATTTCACTGTGGGTAGCTATCCCGTAGCTATCCGATAGTTCCCGCAGTCTCCCCTGCCCATTGGAATTCTGGGTTGAGATCCCAGTGAATGATGGTGCAAAAACAGTGTCGCGGGTGATTCTGGGTAAATGTCGTCACTCATTCCTTCCTCCGTGAAAGCAACGGCAGACAATCATTTTGCACCCTTTTTCCCTGGATTGCCCTGGCAGACGCCATGGCATGGCAACCATGGAGCCTGTTTTGCCTTTTGTCACTGTCACCGTATGTATACTGGATGCTGCTGACAGAGGTGGTACTGCAGTGCTACACAGCAGCAGTCATTTGCCTTTGCAAGGTAGCTGAGACGGTTACCATCCCTATTGTACCGTCTGCCATGCCATTGTAAATTGACGATGAGATGACATTATCACTCATTTTGTACTGTCTGCTGCTGTCATGGGTGCTCCTGGCTGGTCTTCGCTGAGGTCAGCTGGGGGCACAAAGACAAAAATGGGAATGACTCCCTGGGTCCTTCCCTCCTTTATGTTTTATCTAAGAATAGAGTCAGTCCTGCCTAGAATATGGGGCAAGTGTACTAGAGAACCAGTGTACAAGAGAACACAGCTGCTCCGTGTCACATCCCGCAGAAATGATGAGCTGCATGCCATTCTAGGGGGTTCCCCTGCAATAATCCCACCCGTTGCTTCCCTCCTCCCCCAACCCTCCTGGGCTACCATTGCAGTGTCCCCCTATTTGTGTGATGAAGTAATAAAGAATGCAGGAGTAAGAAACACTGAGTTTTTAGTGAGATAAAATGAGGGGGAGGCAGCCTCACACTGCTATGATAGTCCAGGCAATACAGAATCTTTTCTTTAGACATGAAAGTGGGGAGGGGCTGATGAAGCTCAGCTCCCAGTTGCTATGATGAAGATGGTTACCAGCCATTCTGTACCATCTGCTGGGAATGACTGAGAGTCATTCCTATTTTTACCCAGGCACCCCCAGCCAACCTCACCGAGGCCAGCCAGGAGCACTCACAGGATGATGAGAACAGCTATCAGTCATTTTGTACTGTACCATCTGTCACCAGGGAGGGGAGAGGATGCTGCTGTTCAGTTCTGCAGCACCGCATCTACCAGCAACATGCAGTAGACATACGGTGACATTGAAAAAAGTCAAGAAATGATTTTTTTCATTTTTCTTTCACAGGGGGGAGGTGAGGTAAATTGACGAGATATACCCTGAACCACCCTGGACAATGTGTTTGACCCTACAGGCATTGGGAGCTCAGCCAAGAATGCAAATGCTTTTCAGAGACTGCGGGGACTGTGGGATAGCTGGAGTCCTCAGTCTCCCCTCCCTCCATGAGCATCCATTTGATTCTTTGGCTTTCCGTTACGCTTGTCACACAGCACTGTGCTGTTGCCTCTGTCTATCATAGCCTGGAGATTTTTTCAAATGCTTTGGCATTTCGTCTTCTGTAACGGAGCTCTGATAGAACAGATTTGTCTCCCCATACAGCGATCAGATCCAGTATCTCCTGTATGGTCCATGCTGGAGCTCTTTTTGGATTTGGGACTGCATCGCCACCCATGCTGATCAGAGCTCCATGCTGGGCAAACAGGAAATGCAATTCAAAAGTTCATGGGGCTTTTCCTGTCTACCTGGCCAGTGCATCTGAGTTCAGATTGCTTTCCAGAACGGTCACAATGGTGCACTGTGGGATACCACCCGGAGGCCAATACTGTCGATTTGTGGCCACACTAACCCTAATCTGACATGGCAATACCGATTTCAGCGCTACTCCTCTCATCGGGGAAGAGTACAGAAACTGGTTTAAAGAGCCCTTTACATCGACATAAAGGGCCTTGTTTTGTGGACAGGTGCAGGGTTAAATCGGTTTAACGCTGCTAAATTTGGTTTAAACACGTAGTGTAGACCAGGCCTTAGACATCCCTAGTGTGATTTCTGTTCCTGCACCAGTCATGCCCTAGATCTCTAAAGTGTATTCAGGGTCATCTTTTCTTCATTCCATCACATTAGCTTTTTAAATCATAAACAGGTGTCATTTTAATTTGGTTTTACAAATATTTTAGGGCAATTCTCATGAGCAGTTTCTTCTGCATCTCCTCTGTACCATATCTCTAAAGCAAGTACTTCACTAGTACTTATTTAGTATGATGCAATTTAGTTCAGTCAGTAGGGAACTAATTTTAAGAGCTCTCCTCTCTGATCCACTCATTTCGCTCCTGCAGCTCTCAGCCTGCCTTCAAGTTTGTTACTCCAGGACTGCCAGGCTATGTGTGTGTTTTTGGTATGACAAATGAGCCCTTTCCCTTCTGTGTCAATATGTCTAATTCACATGACCACGTCTCCCAAATTTTCTCTCTTGGGAAGAGATGTTCTTCAGTTATTTTACGAGACTGAAGACCAAATTGGAGCAGTTTCTTGGCTTCCTTTCAAAGGAGAAAAAGAAATATCATTTTGGATGCTTTGGGACAGAAACTAGGCATGTCCTTGACAAGCGTCTTTGAACAGATGGTTTATTTATTGATTTAAAATTACGAAATGGGAAGTGCTCTTCCAAAGAATCAAGGATCAGAACCTTGTCTCATTCCATCTGTTTGTACCACTCCGGCAGTGGCAGGCAGCGCTAAAGCAATGGGAAAATTGTTTAGCTAGGCTCTGTCTCTCCAAACACCCCCCCAGTCCTCATGAATTTTAACTCATTCCGGCTAAATTCATTTCAAACATGGTTTGCTTGACCAATGCAAACAAGGCCAAAGTGCTTTCAAAGCTATATTCAAATCTGGGTCCATACTACTCCTCCAGACACAATGCTGGTAGAGGGAGACAGAACAGATAACGCATGATTTTTATAACCTGGTAAAACATAATTTGGCCCTGCCTGGACAGGGATATATCACCATTCAGCCATGAGTCTAACATTCATGAAAACAGCACATTAATTGTACCATATACCTTCTAACAACATTTTACCCCACACTGAGCTGCTTTGTCATTCTTCCAAACAATGAACGTTCAGGCTGACATCATTGCTATGGACATCCTGCCCAAGCTGCTCTCTCTCCTTGCATCTAGCAATTCAGATGTTCAACAAGCTTCTATTGCACTGCTCTGGATATTATCCCAACACCCAGCCAACCAGGTAGGGATGATGGTTGCTGAATAGCAGGGGTTCTTGCCATTGCCTGGCATAAAACTTTTAATACTCCTAACTAAGTAATGCTACGGCAACAATGTTAATGTTGCATATAGTGAATTACTGATATAAATACTCGATGTGCAAATCTCCATAGAAAAACAGAAAGAGCCTTCCCAAAGAGATCAAGGGTTAGCTACCGCAACTGCACCTGGACAGTTTTTTAATATCGGGATTGTGTGAGTTGAGGGGGACCCAGTGGACACTGAGTTTAGTCCTTTGTGTTGTAGAGTAGTTGTACAAGAAGAAGGTCACTCACACCAGCCCACACGCTACTGACTAGTAAAGCATTGCAGGGCTAGTGACTTAGGGTTTGTCTACATTGGCAATGAATAGCGCTGCAATTTGGGGTGTGAAAAAACACCCCCTCTGCACACAGCAAGTTGCAATACTCTAAAGTGCCAGTGTAAACAGTGCCCCAGCACTGGGAGCCACACCCTGGTTGAGGTGTTTTTTTAAGAGCACAGTGTACCATGACCACACAAGGCACGTTAAAGCTCTGCCGCTTTCCGGCTAAGAGGTTTTTTTAGGAGGGAGGATGAATGGCAGGACACAGAATAGTATGGGTACATCTACACTACAGGATTATTCCAATTTTACATAGACTGGTTTTGTAAAACAGATTGTATAAAGTCGAGTGCACGCGGCCACACAAAGCACAATAATTCGGCAGTGTGCGTCTGTGTACCGAGGCTAGTGTCGATTTCCGGAGCATTGCACTGTGGGTAGCTATCCCGTAGCTATCCCATAGTTCCCCCAGTCTCCCCCGCCCATTGGAATTCTGGGTTGACATCCCAGAGCACGATGGTGCAAAAACAGTGTTGCGGATGATTCTGGGTAAATGTCGTCACTCATTCCTTCCTCCATGAAAGCAACGGCAGACAATCATTTGGCGCCCTTTTTCCCTGAATTGCCCTGGCAGACACCATAGCATGGCAGCCATGGAGCCCGTTTTGCCTTTTGTCACTGTATGTGTACTGGATGCCGCTGACAGAGGCGGTGCTGAAGTGCTACACAGCAGCATTCATTTGCCTTTGCATGATAGCAGAGATGGTTACCATCCCTATTGTACTGTCTGCCATGCCATTGTAAATTGGCAATGAGATGACAGTTATCAGTCATTCTGTACTGTCTGCTGCTGTCATGGGTGCTCCTGGCTGACCTTTGCTGAGGTCGGCCGGGGGCGCAAAGATAAATATGGGAATGACTCCCCGGGTCATTCCCTCCTTTATGTTTTATCTAAAAATAGAGTCAGTCCTGCCTAGAATATGGGGCAAGTGTACTAGAGAGCCAGTATATCAGAGAACCAGAGCGCACAGCCACTCCGTGTGAGATCCTGCAGAAATGATGAGCTTCATGCCATTCTAGGAGGTGCCCCTGCAACAACCCCACCCGTTGCTTCCCTGCTCTCCCAACTCTCCTGGGCTACCGTTGCAGTGTCCCCCCATTTGTGTGATGAAGTAATAAAGAATGCAGGAGTAAGAAACACTGAGTTTTTAGTGAGATAAAATGAGGGAGAGGCAGCCTCCAGCTGCTATGATAGTCCAGGCAGGACATTAAACAGTGGTGGGGAAAGGAGCCCAGCCTCCCACTGCTATGATAGTCCAGGCAGGACATTAAACAGTGGTGGGGAAAGGAGCCCAGCCTCCCCCTGCTATGATAGCCCAGGCAGTACAGAATCTTTTCTTTACACAGGAAAGGGGGGGCTGATGGAGCTCAGCCCCCAGTTGCTATGATGAGGATGGTTAACAGCCATTCTGTACCATCTGCTGGGAATAACCGGCAGTCATTCCTATTTTTACCCAGGCGCCCCCGGCCAGCCTCAGCTGAGGCCAGCCAGGAGCACTCACGGGATGATGACGAGGACGGCTATCAGTCCTTTTGTACTGTACCGTCTGCCACCAGGGAGGGGAGGGGAGAGGATGCTGCAGTTTAGTGCCACAGCACTGCATATACCAGCAGCATGCAGTAGACATAGGGTGATATATAAAAAAGTCAAGAAACGATTTTTTTCCCTTTTCTTTCACGGGGGGGGGGGGGGGGTAAATTGACAAGATATACCCTGAACCACCCCGGACAATGTGTTTGACCCTACAGGCATTGGGAGATCAACCAAGAATGCAAATGCTTTTCAGAGACTGCGGGGACTGTGGGATAGCTGGAGTCCTCAGTCCCCCTCCCTCCCTCCATGAGCATCCATTTGATTCTTTGGCTTTCCGTTATGCTTGTCACACAGCACTGTGCTGTGGACTCTGTATCATACCCTGGAGATTTTTTTCAAATGCTTTGGCATTTCGTCTTCTGTAACGGAGTTCAGATAGAACAGATTTGTCTCCCCATACAGCGATCAGATCCACTATCTCCCGTATGATCCATGCTGGAGCTCTTTTTGGATTTGGGATTGCATCGCCACCCATGCGGATCAGAGCTCCACGCTAGGCAAACAGGAAATGCAATTCAAAAGTTCACAGGGCTTTTCCTGTCTACCTGGCCAGTGCATCCGAGTTCAGATTGCTTCCCAGAGCAGTCACAATGGTGCAATGTGGGATACCGCCCGGAGGCCAATACCGTCGATTTGCGGCCACACTAACCCTAATTCGACATGGCAATACCGATTTCAGCGCTACTCCTCTCGTCGGGAAGAAGTACAGAAACCGGTTTAAAGAGCCCTTTGTAGCGATATAAAGGGCCTCATTGTGTGGACGGGTGCAAGGTTAAATCGGTTTAATGCCGCTAAATTCAGTTTAAACGCATAGTGTAGACCAGGCCTATGCTGAGAGACAGGGCCAGCCTTAGGATTTATGGTGCCCTAGGCGAGATTATTAAACTGGTGCCCCTGTGCCTGATCTGCTCTTAGCAAGACAAACATAAGCTTACAGTATTGGAAAACTTGCCACATTCACATTATTAAAACCAGTTTAACTTAATTAAGCACACTGTAATGCTGATGGACTAGCACTAAAGAAGCAGCACTATAGAAAAAATTCTGATATGACAGAGTGATGCAAATAATATATATTTTTTAATTTATCAAAATTTTATTGGAAATGTATATGAAGAGGTATTGAAACAAAGATTTGTTTTTAATTAAAAGCAATCTTTCTGGCTTTTTTGGCTGCAAAATCAGTAATAATGTCATCGTATGACAAAGACAAAGTCGTGTCTTATTCGATTGCAAGAATAGCAAGACTAGTTAAGCGTTCCTGACTCATTATAGAGCGGAGATAGTTTTTAATTGAGCTTTAGTTTTGAGAAACTCCGTTCTTCTGATGCTACTGTTACAGGAATTGTCAGTAGAATACGAGTGGCAATGTACACATTAGGATATATGTCAACAAGTTTGCGGGTATGAATAAACTGTACAATGTCCATCACCGATTTTGCATGTGGCAATATTGATGACAGTGTACTCAATTCTTCGTACAGTTCAAGTCCATTTAAATCAAAACTATCACCGTGCTTCAGGAGGCTCTCTAGGTTCTTGCACTTTGTCATTAGTTGCTCTTGTTTTCCTATTTCGTTGAATTTAGTTATGTCATACAAAAATCCAAACTGTTCATGGCGTACTTGCAAGGTATTAAACCTTTCATCAACAGCAGATACTGCTTTATCCATCACAACATTAAAAAATTCAACCTCAAATTTCTTTTCTGGATCGTCTATGGGCATGATCTGCTGTACAGATTCTTCACAAAGAAGTGTCCCTGGCCTTTTTAACTCATATTAACTTTGTATTTACTTTATGAAAGTTGGAGAAAACATTGTGAAAACGTAAAACATTGGCTGCCCAACTTCTGGGCTGGCAAAAGTTATACTGACTCACAGAGAGAAAAAAAAGCAGGAGAATCTTAGTACAACATATGGTCACTCTATACCAGGGGTCGGCAACCTTTCAGAAGTGGTGTGCCAAGTTCACTGTAATTTAAGGTTTCTCGTGCCAGTAATACATTTTAATGTTTGTAGAAGGTTTCTCTCTATGTCTATATTATGTAAATAAACTATTGTTATTATCTGAGGTCTTGGCCACCGGTCCTGCTCAGGCCACTGCCAGCTGAGTAAATGAAACCCCAAACCAGCAGCGGGCTGGTGGCTGGAACCCTAGACAAGGATCCCAGGCCCTGCTCAGCCCGCTGCTGGTCTGGGGTTCTGACCACCAACTCCTGCCAGCCAGGATCCCGGCCGCCAACCCCCCCCTCAGCCCGCTACCAGCCTGGGATTCTGCTCACTCAGGCTGGCAGGAGGCAGAGTGGGGCTGGCGGCTGAGCTCCTGACAGGCAAGGGGCCGGCAGCTGGAACCCCGGAGTAGCAGTAGGCTGAGTGCTGCTGGCACCCCAGACTGGCAGCAGACTAAGCCACTCAACCCCCCACCGGCCCTGCTCAGCCTGCCACCAGCCCACTCAGCCCGCTGCCGGCTGAGTGAATGGAACCCCAGGCTGACAGCAGGTTGAGTGGTTCAGCTGGCCTGCTCAGCCCACTGCCAGCCTGGGGTTCCTTGGAGGTCCCCAGGCCAGCAGCAGGTGCTGAGTGGGGCCGATGGCTGGTATCCCAGCTGGCAATAGGGCAGCAGTCGGAACCCCAGAGCAGTGATGGGCTGAGCCGCTCAGCCTGCTGCTGCATACCATCAAAAATCAGCTCACCTGCCACCTTTGACACATGTGCCGTAGGTTGCCGACCCCTGCTTTATACACTAGTAAGGAGATGAGCATATTACAGTTGTTGGAGGGCTCTTATCAGGAGTAACAGGCTATAGGAAAGTCAGTCAACATTTTTTGTTTCTCTGATGAAAACTGGCCCACTCCCTGCCTCAAACCAAACCTGTCACTAATAATTGTCAACAACTTAATTTTCTGTTTTTGGCTAAGATATTGATTTTTTTTTAAATAATATTGAAATTGGATTCAGGATTGTTAGCAAGAATTTTTGGCAAACAAAGTTGTTAAATGATAATCTAAATGGCAACACAGTACTGCTTTCATGCTTGGCTCACCCCCCAGCCTGCTGGTCCAACAGCTGCAGTAGAGGAGGAGATAGGTGGAAAACTGCAGGACCCCAAAATCCACCTCTTGGGGTGCAGAGTGGCAACAGCAGCAGCAAACCCTCAGGTCCAATCACACGCCAATGGGCACTACCACAAGCCTTACGGACCATGGTGAAGTTGCAACAGCATCTGATCTCAGGGACGGGGCACCCATGGAGCCACAGCAGCTCCTCCTGCCCTGTGCAGCTCCCCCCGGATGAGATGGATCGCTGGCAGCTGGCAGCCCGGGGGAGAGGCACTCCCCAGCTAGGGTGGCCAGATCCAAATGTCCTGATTTTATAGGGCCAGTCCCGATATTTGGGGCTTTGTCTTATATAGGCACCAATTACCCCCACCTGGAGTGACCAGACAGAAAGTGTGAAAAATCAGGACAGGGATGGGGGGGGGGGTGTAAAAGGAGCCTATATAAGAAAGAGACCCCAAAATTGGGACTGGCCCTATAAAATAGGGATATCTGATCACTGTACCCCAATCCCCTATCCTGATTTTTCACACATCTGGCTAACCCCAGCCAAGCCCTGTGTGACATTCCGATCCTGGCTGCCTGCCCAGGAAGTGAGTTACTTTCACTTTCATTCCTCAGCAAGCAGCCAGCCTCCCCTCCCCCCCACCTATCCCCCAGCACCTCACCCAACCCAGCCCTGACGGAGGGGAGGGAGGAGAGAGAGAAGGGTGCTCCTGGGGAGGAGGGAGAAAGGAGGGGGTGCTCCATGGGGCAGGGGGGGAGAAGAATGGATGTTATGGGGGACAACAAAGGATACTGGTTCCAGAGCCGCAGAGCCTGCCTCACCTCACCTCAGCCAGGGGGAAAGAGTCACACTCACAGGTGAGCTCCTTCCCCAACCCCCACCCCCGCCCCTTCCCAGAGACCCCAGCAGCCAATCCCATTCCTCAGACTGTGCTGCATTCGGCTCTCTCTAGGACCCAGCAGCCCTGCTTCTACACTGTCTGGGCTGCCTGCAGAGTGGTGCCCCCAGGCAGAGTGAGGCCCTACGCCGCTGCCTATTCTGCCTATGCCTAAGGACGGCCCTGCTGAGAGATAGAGACCATCAGGTCAGAGAACGAAAGCTACATCTTCTCTACAGGGCTCAGCATGGTAATTTTGTTAGGGCTTGTCTACACAGGGACACTCAGTGTATGGCTACTCTTGAAATTTCAAAGCGCTGCCGTGGCAGCACTTTGAAGTGTGAGTGTGGTCGGAGCGCCAGCGCTGGGAGACAGCTCTCCCAGTGCTGCACGTAAACCACATCCCTTACGGGTGTAGCTTGCAGCATGGGGAGCCGCACTCCCAGCGCTGCGGCACTGATTAAACTGAAGCTTTACAGCGCTGTATCTTGCAGCGCTCAGGGGGGTGTTTGAGCGCGAAAGTTGCAGCGCTGTAAAGTGCCAGTGTAGCCAAGCCCTCAGGAAAGTTCAAGTGAATTGATCTCTTTTGAAGAGCCACTAAGCTAAAGCAAACAAGGCCACTTTACTTCTGAATGAGAGCATCCACACTGGGATTTAAGATGTGTTAATTGTCCCTTTGTGGACAAACCATTAGTTAGATTTGGCTATTTTGTTCAAGGTAAACGACACCACAAATAGTGAAATGCTATTGCCAATGCCTGAGAACCTGAAAGCAAAACTGATTAGAAGTAGACTATAAAAAACAAACAAAACAAAACACTGACTACAGTATTTTCTTTGTCCATGCAGAAGGAAATGCAAAAGAAAACAAAGTATAAGATAGTGAAAAGCAACGTCTGTACAATAATTTCCATTACAATAGCTGATGGTGTCAGTAGTCACGACTAAGGAAATTTTAAAATATGATTTTTAAGCTAACGACCTGTTAAATCAGTTAGCATTTAAGGATTCAAGCAAAAAAAAGTGAAAGCCTAGCATGTGATGTAGATTTTTACAGTAGTGACAAGATAATCTGACTACCCAAGGCTTGTTTTAGGGGCTTTTAGTGGCTAATTACTGAAAGAAATTCATGCTGGCTTGAAACTCGCACTGGGAACTGCAGACCTGGTGCTTTGTACATCAGTTGATCTTGCACATTCTGCACAGCACGGTTTAAATTATGCCTCCTACAATTTAGTAGTGTGCTGGGAAAGGCAAGAAGGTGCACTGCCCAAGCAGAAGTGCCTGGAGGCATGATGCCTTTGAAAGGCATTATGCTTATTATTTATTTGAATTACATTAGCACTGGGGATCATAGTCATGGATCTGGGCCGCATTGTGCGAGGCATTGTATGCACAGAATGAAAAGTCGGTCCCCACCCCAAAGAGTTTACAATTTAAATAAGTGAAGTCAGTGGGGTTACTAAAGTGTTACTCAATGTGAAGAATCAGGTCAGAATTTTACCTCAGTAATAAAGCTGTTAATTTTCCAAGAAAGCACCTCTTGCAGTTCAACTTCCCCTTCCCCCAGCCCCCTCAAGCTATGCATACAACCTATCCCCTTCATGGCTTCTAAAATGTATGTCAAGTATTTCAATCAACCCCCCAATCACATCCTGTCTGCGCACAACTGAAGCATCCAACATGACCAGAGTTTCAAAGTGGTTACATCAACAATGAAACAGTCAAACCATCCATCAGGGGAAGGGGTAATATGTGGGTCTACAATAGGACACTTGGAAGTGAGATGTCGTCTCAAGGGTATATTCTCTGGTGAGAAGTGTTTGCATTTTGAAATTTATTTTAGTGAGCAAACATCACTGTCACTGATTGTTGCTGCATTGTGAGATTCAACTCTGAGTATCTAGACAAGGGTCTTATCCATTGTCCCTTGTTTCCCTCCCTCCCCCCTCACTCTTTCTAGCCTATTTTTCAGCTCTTTTCAAGGTTTCCTTCTCTGGCCTGGTCTGAATTCTGAGTGAATTAGAGGGACTGTTCCCTGGGAACAGCAGTAGGAAAACAAACCACAGAACAAAGCTAACATTTACAAGTAAATGAAGTAATGCTTGAGTCATTACAAATACTGGCCAATATACAATAGGGTAAAATTTATCTGCCCTTTAGTTACCGTGGATTTGATCAGATGGAATGTTTCATGGAGCCTTCATTCCTTAATAGAAAGCCTCTCTGTGATTCACCGTCTTGGCCATTGCATTGACTCAGGGTGAGCATGCAACATAACACTGTATTAGCTTCCCCAATGCAAAGAGAATTCTGTTCAGTTCTGACAAGAGCAATCCAGTCCCAAAGCCCTAAGGAAGAGGTTGGGTATTATAATAAAGGGCCTTTTCAGCATGAGGTGAAGCCATGTTTGTTAGAGCAAGGGATTAGGGCTCAGAACACTAGGTTCTAGTCCAGTTCTGCCACTGACTAACTTGTTCTAGGACACAAAGTAACTTCACTTCTCTGCATCTTGGTTTCACCATCTGTAAAATGGGAATAATATTTTTCCTTGCTAGCACACTTCACTAGATGATCTCAGAGTGCTTTACAAAGGCCAGGTATTAAAATGATAAAAACAATTGCTGCTAGAATGGTTTCTCTGGCCAGTGTGGATTAGGATCCTTTTTTCAGCTCCAACTGTTTGAGTCTGGGGAAGAAGTTTGGCCAATAGCTCATCTGAATCTGTTCACCCATCTTCTACTGAGAATGCTGCCTCTGTGGCTCTCCCTCACTGAACAGAGGATCACAATAATGAACTTGGAATGAAATCTGTGTCTCACACACATAATTGCAAAATACTGCAGGCCCATCAGAATTTAGTGTTCTAATACCTGCCATCAGATGGAATAGTGATCAAATGTATATCCTACATGTATGAGAAAGATTGGCAGTGGACACATTCATGTACTGTAAGAGTTCATTTTTGGTCTGCGCTCAATTAAAAAGCCTGAGCTGCCTCTCCTGCTGATGCAAGTTGGGAGTAGCTCCACTGAAGTCAACTGGAGTTAAAAAAAAAAAAAAGTCAAACCTACAGTATCCAGAATTGTCTTTATAGTTAATTGAACGCATTCTAGCTAGCTTAGATTAGGTGAGCTGTGTCTATGAAGAGAGGGAAAGACATCGCTAGAGAAATTCACAAGCATATATCTGTACATACCACATCCTGATTGAAACCTAACATGTAGACATCTGAGCTTAAGTCATACTTTGTTCCCTGAGTTTAACCATCTGCTGAACTTTGGATTTGTCTTCTTTCATGTTTTGCTTCAGCATTTCACCTTGTGACTGTGTTTGGAATGGATGCATTTGAAGATGTCAGTCAATATCAAGTGAAAATAAAATACCCCTTTTGTAACAACCTACAAATCAGGAAAGATGCAATTTAAACTGATTTTTAAAGACATCTAACTTTGATGCTGCTTCAAGGAGCCTGACATTTCCAAAACTCCAGAGTAATGTCTTTCATCTCAGTATGTATGCTGGGTTAAAAATTTAGTACATCCTTGCTAGCAAGCCTCAGTTTCTAAACAGTATGAATAAAGAAGTACATTACTGACTACACAAAGTACTGTCAAATGCCCAAAGCAAACAGACTGAAAGAACAGAGAAATGTTTTATTTGGTAACCTTTTAGCTACACCAGGTATTGCTTGCAACTATGGGTCTGATCCAAAGCCAATTAAGTCTGTGTGAGAGTTTTCCCTCCAGTTCACCTTACTGAAAAACAATAAGTTCATATTAATACCAGGGAGACTTGGTGGCCAACAATTCCAAACTTGGAGCTAGGGTCCGATTCCACTGGCATAAGAGAAGCCTGGAAGTTCAGCAAGGGATAAGCTTTCTGAAAGGCCTTTAAATATCAATAGGAGAGCGGAGAAACCAGTATACCATTTTTAAAGGATCTTTTTAAAAGGAATTTCAGGAATGTGATTTTAAAAAGTGCCTGATCACAAACTGATTAAAAACAAGTCTGTTTAAAACAAATCAAGTTGACTATATCTGTTGTGACAAAGTTCCTCCTCTACCTTGGTGGGTCCTGTGCTTATTGGCAGATTTGCTCACCTCAGTGATCTTCCCCACAGTCTGGGTCAACTCCTCTTGTGTCTGATCAGGAGTTGGGAGGTTTGGGGGGAACCCGGGCCTGCCCTCTACTCCGGGTTCCAGCCCAGGGCCCTTTGGATTGCAGCTGTCTATAGTACCTCCTATAACAGCTGCATGACAGCTACACCTCCCTGGGCTACTTCCTCATAGCCTCCTCCAAACACCTTCTTTATCCTCACCACAGGACCTTCCTCCTGGTGTCTGATAACGCTTGTACTCCTCAGTCCTCCAGCAGCACACCCTCTCACTCTCGGCTCCTTGTGCCTCTTGCTCCCAGCTCCTCTCACACACTTCCTCTCCTCTGGCTCCTCCCTCCCTGACGGAGTGAGCTCCTTTTTAAACCCAGGTGCCCTGATTAGCCTGCCTTGATTGGCTGCAGGTGTTCTAATCAGCCTGTCTGCCTTAATTGGTTCTAGCAGGTTCCTGATTACTCTAGTGCAGCCCCTGCTCTGGTCACTCAGGGAACAGAAAACTACTCAACCAGTGACCAGTATATTTGCCCTCTACCAGACTCCTGTACCCCACTAGTCTGGGTCTGTCACACTATCTAATGTAAAGATTGCTGAATGATCTACCTCTTCCATTCACCATTACCCAGAGCACTGCCCTTCTCATTCATAATCACATGCCTCCCTTTGATTACTACAGCTATTGCTTAGCTGGCACTTTAATACTTTAAAAGTATTTGATGGGATTTGTCAGCTGGAAATGAGGAGTATCAGCCGGTACCATCGGACCATCCACCTCTCCTCAGACCACTAGCATATGTTATGTGTAACAGGAGTGGTCAATGGACCACAATTTGAGAACTACAACTCTAAACTACAGCTAGTTTAAAACAGCTGAAAGTTGAGCTGGGGTAGTCCTACCCATGACATAACATGGAGTCACATCACATCCTTTAGCACTGTCATTATCAGCAGTGACTGAATGGCTTGTTGCTCTTGCAGGACGCTTTAATGCATGGAGAGGTGCTGCAGAATCTGGGGGTGCTACTGTTAACTCACCAAACGGACCCAGGGATCGTTAGTCACACTGCCTGTATCATAAAAAATCTGGGCCTTTGCAAAAACATACAGGTGAGTAGCAGTTTTTCTTCACAGAATTACACACTGGAAGGCTGCCCTTTCAGCTATGTCAGATAAGAGTTACTCATACCAAAGAATGGCTTTTAAAATCATAGGCAAAAAAAGTCTTACACTCTAGGCCTGCTCCTGTTCCCACTGAAGTTAGTGGCAAAATTCCCAGGAGTGTACAAGTGGGCAGGATCTGATGCTCCACATTAAAAGTTGTCTTTTATCTCTGTTTCCATTGTTACACAGTATTAAATGTTGTGGAAAATCAGATATATTTAACTTGTCATACAGGCCAGTGATAGAGTCTCATGGTTTTAATAGCTACATTTTTCATCTAGGGCAGTGACACTCAGACCTCAGTGGTTCAGGATCCAAATTAGTGATCAACATTACCCAAAAGAGCCACAGTAGAGTGAATTCATTGTTTCATTTGCTATATAAAAGGAAGGGATAGATAGATAGATAGATAGATAGATAGATAGAACATTATTCTCACAGCAAAATAACTGACCAAGTATTGTTTTGTCAACTTGAATTAGTTAATAACATAGTAGGAACAGCCTGATTGCTTAATAGTTAAATCACACAGTGTTTCAATATCTTGTACTGCAAAGAGCTGCAGGAGACACACTAAAGAGCCACTTGCAGCTCACGAGCCTCAGTCTGAGTATCGCTGGTTTAGGCATATGTATAGCAGGGAGGTTTCAGGCACAGAGAGATTTAGTGACTTGCCCAAGTCACCCAGAAGGTCTGAGGCTGAGTGAGAATTGAATCCTCATCTTCCAAATCCTAGTCCAGTGGATTAACCACAAGACAATCCTTTCTTTTTACAATGGATGTCTGTGGCTAGATATTTGTGGAGTCCAACATTTATCTGATTTCCCTGTGTTTGGATAATATAATTCCATTCATCCACTGCCTTGCTGCCAGGCCAAAAAAGTACACAAACCCAGGCAAAAGAAAACAGAGCCTTGCAGGGGTGTTGGAACAATTTGTATAGTGGGGGTGCTGAGAGCCATTGAACCAAACTGTAAACCCTGTCTATGATGGCATCCACTTCAAGCCAGCGTGTCCTCCCGCGCCCCCAGCACCACTAGTTCTAGCACCTATGGTGCCTTGTACCTCTCAACCCCTTCCCAAAGTCCTGCTTTTTTCCTTCCAGAAACTTTCCTAAGTCCTCCTTCCTGTCCAAAAGCCTACACAAAGCCAGACTTTGTAGTTCTCCTAGGCCAGTGATTGAGGAAATTCAGAATCAAAGCTCACATAGGATGTCATGGTCTCTTCCTGGGGCCTTCAGTGCTTTGCAAAGCTTTTGCGCCACTCTTTTAATAACACTCATCCCTTCCCATGAAATAAGGGATGCTTCAATACATACAATTTTAGAGTTACTCTGTATCTATTACTTTCAAGTAGGTAAGTGTAATTTGTACTCTTTTGATTGGAAAAGCCTGTAGCACCATATTCCAATAAGTCTTCTAATTATGCAGTATAAATTAACATATAGCAAATCCCACATGCCCCTTCAGATTCCACGGTTTCATGCTCATAAACCAGGCTGTTTCTTGATAACTAAAGAGATGAGCCATTGAAGATTAAAAGCACAGGTTTGGGGTGTTGGCATCCATATGAGGAGAGATTTAAAAGACTGAGATTAAAAAGAGACTAGCATTGATTATTCAAATGGAAAGAAGAGGTATATAAAATGTGTTACTTATAATTGCCAAGTTGCCTATAACAATCTGCATTGCCTGATTCATCTCTAGTTCTGATGAAATCCTCATCCATGCATTCATTTCCTCACCCCTTTACTACTGAAGTTCAGTTCTCTCGGGCCATCTTCCTACTTTTACAGGGAAATACAATCACATTATCCACATCCTCAAACAACTCCACTGGCTTGCCATTTGATCCAGTTCAATGTTTTTCTTGTTTTTGCAAGGCCTTCCTGTGCCTGCTTTACTCTCTCCATCCTTCCTTCAGTTGTGTTGCACTAGCTTCCTTTCTGTCTCTGCACATAATCTGATTAATTCAGGTGCAAGAGCCTTCTTCTTTGCAGCTCTGAATTTTGGACACATTTTCCTGCCTCGCTGACTCATCTCATTTCAAACCTGGAAACCTACCTTTCCTTCCTTTTCTGCATCTTAACGTCTCCTTCCTGCTGCTTTCATTCTTCGTTTAACTTTATAGAGTAGAGCTTGGGATACAGCTGATGAGACAAACATTGCAATATAAAACAAAGTTGTATTTTATTATAAATAGAAAAAACTAGTCTTGCATTCCTCTTTCTTGTCTTCCATACCACGAGAGCACACTCACTTAAACTGGCAGATACATGTGAAAGAAAGACTGATATAAACCTATGGAACTCACTGTCGCTGAACATTAGGACGACAAATATTTTAGCAAGATTAAAACAGATTAGAAATCTGAATGTCTAACAACAGCCTCTTCAGATATTATTTGACAAAAATTATAAGGTTTCACAAGCTTCATGGTTCAAGGCAGAAAACTGATCACAAGTTAGGGCCGAAAAGGGAATTTCCACCAACCGCACATTATGAAAATCAGTTTCCTTATGATGAACCCAGCCAGACCAGAGTCCAGTAGTTCATAATGTGTGCAACAAGCATTGAAGTTACAAATCACCAAAACCACAGCCGTTCTAGGTAGTTGTGCTATCACCTATACCAGACAAATATGTGGCTCTGAACTGAAGTCCTGGAGGAAGAGTAAAGGTCGGTCCTCATTTTCAAATGTTACAAGGAGATGTGTTTATATCATTTTCAGTTTAAGTATTTGTTATCTGATTAATAGGGGGCTCATTGAATTGTATTGTCCATCCCAAGGAATTGCCCCCAAAGCAATTTAGGGTCTTTGTCACAAAAAAAACAAACCAACAAAAGCCCCCTTTATGCCAACAGGGTACACAAGTATTGTGGCTGAACTTGAAAAGCAGCAGAGTCTTGACTAACCTGGTCCCCCTCACCCTGTGGTCAACCAGGAAACAGTTTATACAAAACACTTACGTTCAATGGTTTAATATACCTTTGTTTTGTCTAGGTGTAACCCACTTTCCTGACTGAGCTGTAGAGAATGTCCCCCTTGGAAGCCCTTTCCTGCATTCTGCAGAAGATTTGTCTTTCTGCCTGAATGGGTGCCTGCCCTTTTTGAGTTTCTAATTAGGTGATAACTCTTGTTACAGACCTGGCTGAATCCCCTTTTAGTGCATGGTCACCAGTCAGTTGTAATGGAACCAAGCTTTGGATCCCATCAGCTACCAAGCCAGCAGAGTTTGGGCACAGTCCAGACACTGTTTCTAGCTCTAGGTTGCTACGGTACAATCCACAATGTAGACTTGCTGTCACCCTTCCTTGAGAGGCGGGACTCCACAGTCCAACCGCTCTAGGTGCTGAAACCCATGATGAGACTTCTCAGACTTCCCCAGTCACTTACTCATGCCCCCTACAGTTCCACCTTGCCATGGGCACCACAGTTTATAATTTAACTTCCCAGGAACTACAGGGCAGAGGAAAGAACACAGGCTTTGCACAGGAGTCACTAAAATCACAATAACTTTTATCCTTGAAGAACACAGGAGTTACAGATCTTATGGAAAAATAACAAAAAGCCCATACACGCTCACCCCTGAGTCTGTGCTCACGCCTATTTGTGAGTCCTAGGCCACCCAGTATGTCAGCTGGGTAGGCCTCTCCTGCAGTTCTTCTGTTATCTGGCAGTGGTCCACCATGAGGGAGAGGGAAGCTGGAGCAGATCCTGCCCTTTGATAAGATTTGTGTGTTCTCTATCATGTGACTAACTCACATGCTGTAACGCTCCAGTCAGGCACTTACCAAAATCCAAACGGGAAAAACTACACTGACATACTCAAAATGTAGGTCACGTTTCTCAGTGATGGTTATGCTGTCAAATGGAGGTCACATGTTATTACAGATATGTACAGACAGATACCAAACCATCACAACTCTCCCTGCTATCATTGTTTTATGTGCAGCGAGGAATCCAGATATTCTCTTGTTGCCTTCTCACAGCTGAGAGAAGGAACTCCTGCCCATTCATATGTCAGGAGCTCCACCCTGTAGGACCCACCAAATCTGACCAGGATCTGAAGGTTGTATTGATGGTTCCTCAAACCTCTTCCAGTGGTCTGAACCTATCCTTGTGGCCTAGCCATGCCAATGGGATTTTCTTCCAGTAAGAAAATTAGGGCAGAGGCTGGGTTTCATGGCCCTTGGGTTTAGAAGAACTTGTATCCAAAGAAGAACTTTTATTAAAAAGTTTCATAGGATGCTAGTGTTACTGTGTATGCACTGAAGTCTGGTCCTAATGGCCCAAAACATCACAATAGCATTAGCATCCTATGGCACATTTACTAATTTTTTTCCCCTTTGATACACAGTTCTCTGCAATAGGGTGTCCTAAATCCTTCTAAGCCCCAAGGGCCATGACACCCTGGAGGTAATCATCACTGGCTGGATAAATGTGTTAATTTTTTTAAATGCTTTTTTCCCCACACTGCACCTTAAAGGAAATAGATGCACAAAAGTATGTTTAAGCAATTCACAATGTGATATGACATTGCAAGGTTTGGCTGTGTATGGCGAACCACCATGTCACACCCCAGAGAAGTAATACTCCCTTGCTGTTTGGCTCTGGTAAGACCACTCCTAAAATACCTTGTATAGATCTGAGCATTTAAATGCCAGAAAGTTGTCAAAAATGTGGAGGTAATGATGAGAAAACAATAAGCTTCTGTGTTGCATGGCATATGGTAATTCAATATATTGACTTTTTTGGTCCACATCAAAACATCAGCACACGATGACCTTGCAATAAAACACATCCTGACACAATGACTCACATCATGAAGTTTTTTTGGCTCTATAAGTGATCTGAGGTCCTGTGACCATCTCATAGACAGCGACTGTGTGACAGCTCTGTCAAAATCAATATGGTCCCAGAAAATCCAAGATGAGTATCAAGCTTGACTTCTCTCCCACCAGCACAATGCATCTTGTCTATTATGGGTAAGCAGGTGGCAATTGTTAGCACTGGCCCATTTTATCCTCAGTATTCTATGAATTAGTTCATGTTTGTGAAGTCCTTGGAAGTTACAAAGCACTGTAAAAGAGCTAAATATCATCTCTTTCTCATCACAGGGAATCACTGAAAGTCCATGTGTGGAAGGACTCCTCCAGGCTATCCTGTTTACTGAAATTCAAGAAGAATCTCTTAATTACATGACATGTTCTCTTGGTGAGCTGGCAAAGCATGGTAAGGGAGAAATCACATAGCAAGCAGCTAATTTCACAGCATGCACACATCTCTCATTATTGCTAAAAAGAGATGAGCGCATGCACACACACAGAGAGCCCATTTTTGCTCACAATAAAGTCAATGGAAGTTTTGCTATTAACTTCAGTGAGTGTAGACTGGTGGGAGAGATAGGCCCTACTGTTTGAATTCTTGTCTATTGAACCGTTTCAGCTTTTAAAAACTGCTCTGATCACAATTCACTTTGTCTAATATTGCTAGTGTAGCTGGCTTATGTGTTTTTAATTGTAATGATACTGTGATTCCACTGGTTTGTGACCCTGATGTATTTTTCCATTAATTTCAGATAATTAATTTTATAGCAGCAAAGACCCACTTAGCAAGAGGAAAAAGCTAAAAAGCAAAGCGACTTTGTGTTTGCTTTTTTAATGTTTGCATGTGGATTTTGTGTATGTTAGAAGTTCCAGATGTACAGTCCTGGAGTTGAAAACTCTCCCTTTACCCTCAGGAGGGCAGCGGTGGTGCAAGAGGAGCAGTACATGCTTTCCCACCCTGTTCCTCAATAGGTCACAACCATGACCCGGAATGAGCACATTTGGGTTGGGAGGGTATTTCAGTCTCATGACCATTCAGCGTTTCTGCCTCCCTGCTGTGACTACCAGCAAGGGTGCTGATTGGTGGCAGTTAGTTTTGTGAGTGAGCAGGTTGAGACCACCATGCCAAATGGCTTTGTTTCACATAAAGCGGCATGTGTTCTGAACAGATGAATCACGTTATGAATCACCTTTCTATAGGCCAAATTTTCACTGAATTCACAGCCTGAAGCTGTGGGTTCTAGGTACTAGGTCCCAGAAGTTGCTTTTCAAAAGTACTGCATTCATTCTGGTCCTCCAGCTGTGCAAAGGGCATTGAGCTGTCCTGTTTAGACAGTCTGGCTTTTGGCCTTCTGGTTGATGCATTTCTAAAGCCCTTGTTTTTTTTTTTCTTTTACAGCTTATTCACATGTCTTTATGTAACCTTTTTGTTCCTTCCTGTCTCCCAGAAGGTGCTACTTTACACTTGCTAGAATGGATGAATGAACCCCTGATAAAGCGCCTAGTGAGATTGGCTGGGCAACGGGAACATACAGAGCCATCATTTCAAGCTGCCTCCATTGTCCGACACATGATATGTCATGGTAAATGTTATGCATAGAGTTTAATTACATTTCTGACACATTTATATTGTGTAAAGTAAAATGTCAACTGTGTCTTTTCAAGAAGGGTTTGGCCTTCAGTCACTAAATAATCATTGACATTTTCATATCACAATTCAGCTGATGTCAAAATGCTTCACAAATACTGTTGAGCCTCAAAATACCTTGGTGAGCTAGGTAAGTATTACTGCCCCCATTTTATAGAAGGGGAAACTTGGGCTCTGAAAGATTGATTTAGCTGTGGTCAAATAGTAAATCCATGGCAGAGGCAGTAATAGAACTCAGGGGACTGATTCCTAGGCTTTACTCCATGGAGCCATACCAATTTACACCAGCAGAGGCTCTGGTGCTTAGTCTCCTGCTCTAACCACAACAACCAGCTGCTAGTTGGTCTTGCACATTCTGCAGTGGTTATTCTGTGTGTCACTGTGAGAAACATGATCAAGGACCTTGAAGCAAGATGGGCAAGAGCATGGGATGGTGTATGGCATTTCTCACCTTTGGGAGGAGGGGGAGGGGAAGGAAATAATTTGATGATATTTCCTGTCTGGAATATGTTCAATTCTTCTTTCTCCCTGCCCACCTACAAAGTTGTCATAAACAGATAGCTAAGGGTTAATGTCTCTTTCACCTGAAGCACCTGACCAGAGGACCAATCAGGAAACCGGATTTTTTCAACTCTGGGTGGAGGGAAGTTTGTGTCTAAGTCTTTGTCTGTCTGCCTGCTTTCTCTGAGCTTTGGAGAAGTAGTTCTGCTTTCTAATCTTCTGTTTCTAAGTGTAAGGACAAAGAGATAGTAAGTTATATGGTTTCTTTTCTTTGGTATTTGCATGAATATAAGTGCTGGAGTGCTTTGATTTGTATTCTTTTTGAATAAGGCTGTTTATTCAATATTCTTTTAAGCAATTGACCCTGTATTTCGTCACCTTAATACAGAGAGACCATTTGTATGTATTTTTCTTTCTTTTTATATAAAGCTTTCTTTTAAGACCTGTTGGAGTTTTTCTTTACTTCAGGGAAATTGAGTCTGTACTCACCAGGGAATTGGTGGGAGGAAGAAATCAGGGGAGATCTGTGTGTGTTGGATTTGTTAGCCTGATTTTGCATTCCCTCTGGGTGAAGAGGAAAGTACTTTTTGTTTCCAGGACTGGGAACGGAGAGGGGGAGTCACTCTGTTTGGATTCACAGAGCTTGTGTCTGTGTATCTCTCCAGGAGCACCTGGAGGGGGGAAGGGAAAAAGGATTATTTCCCTTTTGTTGTGAGACTCAAGGGATTTGGGTCTTGGGGTCCCCAGGGAAGGTTTTTCAGGGGGACCAGAGTGCCCCAAAACACTCTAATTTTTTGGGTGGTGGCAGCAAGTACCAGGTCCAAGCTGGTAACTAAGCTTGGAGGTTTTCATGCTAACCCCCATATTTTGGACGCTAAGGTCCAAATCTGGGACTAAGGTTATGATAAAAGTACTCTAGTCTAGTCCATATAATATGGTTGAGAGTAGGTAGCAGAGGAGTTACGTTACAAAGAAGTTACGTCAGAAATTATTTGGCTCAAGAAGTTTAACTTAACTCCATCCACTGACCAACAAAGCCTTCTTGAGCCAACAACATTAGCTTAGTTCTGGAATAATTTAACTGGAACACTCAGGAAAGCAGACCTCTGAGAATTTATCCAGTAATCTCTGAATTACGATTAGGGATAATCAAAAGGGCATTGCATTATCTGCGGAGAATAGATACCTGTGTGCCTAATGTAGTTGCTCCATACAATTTAGATCTTTTCAACTTGCAAAATAGGATTTTTTATATTATATATATATATATATATATATATATATATGAAATAAACAGAAATGGAGCAAGAATATTCAATGTTATTTGACACCTCTCTCCAATGAAAGGAGTAGTTAAATTCCAAATTCTCTCCCACTCTGACCTCACAGATATTAGAGTCTGGAATGAAAGGTTCTAGCAAGGGAAAAAATTCAAACCTATTTCAATCCCCACATCAGACATCTTACGCTAGAAGAATCTTATCCAGAGAAACAAATGCTGCTTCAAGCACTAACCATGCACAGAGCTTTTGAAATATTTACAGACTAGGTGAGAGGGTGTGAAAGGCTGATCAACAGTTTGAAAAGTCCATAAATAGCATATACACTCTACAAATACTGTACATCAGGCTCCCCAGTGCAGCAGCCTGGTCAGCAGAACCTTGCATACAATTAACTGCAATATCATTGACACTAATGGATTTATAACATGTGGAGGCTCTTTTACTGTCCATTAAAATTGGAACTTTGCATGTAATTGGGTAGGGGAGAGGAAATAGCATTAAATTCCTCATTTGATTAAAAATGTTGCCTTATGAAACCTGTAAGAAATAAGTGCTCACTTTAAATTGTTTCCACCTCTCTCACCCTACTCCTATTGATGTAGATAAAGTGTTGTCTCTGCTGAAATGCCACATGAAGGAAGTTCAGTGCTACCTCATGAATTTTCTAAACCACCAAGAGATTCGCTTTCAGCAGCTGGGTATTTCTACGCTGGGCAAATTACTGGAAGGTATGTCCCTTGATTCATTAGCTCTCACTACCAATACCTAGACTGCAAGGCACAGCTCAATCCTAACTGCTCATATCCAGGCTTTGAAGGATTAGATTTTTATCAGTACATGTCGATTTTGCTGTGCACACACAAACCAATGAAAAAAATTAGAAATGATAATCAAAATTTACAGATAAGCAAAGAAAAAATGCTGTTTGAGAAATTATTGGAGTTTGATTTAAGGAAATTTACTTTGTATATTTTGACATATGATATTGCCAATTTGTGTTTTAATGGTTATAAAGTTTTGATGTTTTGAATCTCAATGGTGACTTATTAAATAATGACTGTCTAACCCACCCTCATTTCCTGCAACCGTGAAAATTTCAATCAATAAAAATAAAAGGTTTAAACCCCAGAATTTTGCACAACTCAAACTATAAATCAATAATATAAAAAGTTAAAAATAAACATTGATATTATCTGTCAAGATTACCAAAAAATAAAAATTGAATTCTGCCAAGTCCACTGACATCAATGCAATACATTCACTGTCTAATAAAAAAAACGCTTCACATACAGTAAATGTACCTGACAGTGCTACTGCCTACTGGGGATTAGCTCTATTCACCAAATCAAAGAGAGAGAGAGGGGACTCAGGGGTAGCAATTACCTTGGCTCTTTTAAGACACACTTACCAGAATGATTTTTCTAAAATAAAGGCAAACTGGTGCCGTTTTACTTTCTGAAAATGGAACAGGCTTTATTGGGAAAGTATAGCCTATCACTGGGAAATAGGAGCTCTGTGCATGGCTATTTGTCCAAATGGAACTAGACTAGCTCTTTGTCTTAGAAAAATGTCAAAATGTACAAAGAACACACCCAATAACCTCCTGGTTAGTGCTTGTTCATTAAATTTTCACTCATTAACAGTAAATTATTATCCTTTAGCACAAGAGATGAGAGAATGAATAATGGTCTGTCTTTACCACCATTTTGCTTCTTTATTTATGGACATTTTTCCAGGCTGATAGGCCTAAAATATAACTTAGCTTAGAAACAAGCCTTTCTCCACGTCTACCCAATTATGCAAAGCGAGGATTGCAATATGCAGAGAATTCAAACTACTTGGCATGTAGACTGCTGAAAGGTACCACTGTTCTGTTCTCAAATGTCTGACCAGGAATGCCTACCAAACCAAATTAAAACTAGCAAGCCTCATATTTTAGGGCTACTAGTTTTGATTGAGCTCTTAACAGTTTTCATAGTATTTTGGGGGGATGAGGAAGTAGGAAGAAGGTGAAAGAATTGCTGCATCCCCCCCCATAGTAAAAACAAAAGAAAATAGGAACTGTCAGCCATGTCAGTGGCCTAGTTGTTTCTCCCTTCATTGTTTTTGGGGAGACCGTATTGAACACTGGACTCAGCAGTGCTCATCTGAGCACTGAGCATCTGGATCAGCAGAAAGTAGCACACAAACCTTCCCACAAAGGTGAAGAACTAACGATAGTGTCATCATTCTCCCTTGTGTGGTAAGGAAATATTGTTACATGTATAGATTTACAGGAAACTATAGCACATTTGTATCATGAATAATGAGTCAACTGTGTACCTTTCTATCTAGCGTGCAAACAAAATATCTGATTTTTAAAGAAATTTAAAAGGAAGAATGTGTGTGTGGATAGAGCACTTCAGTTATGTGGCCTGGACAATAATACCCTGGTTTTCCTCTGTTCTCAGATCCAGAATTTTCATCTGCATTCAACCAGAGTCAATTAATGGAACATCTTGAGCAAATCCGTCAGACAGAAGAAACTCAGGAGCTCCTTAAGATGGCTACCAGCCACAAAGGCAGTTAACATTTTATTTACTCACCTCATGAAATGCTATTCCAGCCTGCAGCCTGATCCCTCAGAAAGAGTAACTTTTTTTTTTTTTATTACTACTTCTCATAGCCAATATTTTCCTACCACTTGCAGTTCCACCCAACACATAATGACCCGGTGGAACCATGTACTTTATACGGCCTTGATGTTTTGATAATGGAGTACGGTCTAGAGAAAAGTTTGAAAAAACATGTCAACTTACTCTATTTAAAATGTTTAATGGCTACATCTATATTTCTGCCATGTACATGGCTGATAAAATACCCAATATTGGCTAAACTTTGCATGCATCTTTTTGAACATACAGTAAGCACTGTGTGTGTGTGAGGCTTTTTATGTAAAAACCAAGTTTTATTAAACACACGTTCCTCCTAACACATTTGTATATGCAAACTATGCTATGCTCTTTGATATTAACAATAGTCTATTACTATTCAGTGTGTGTATTCATTATTTCGTAGTACCCATATCACTAAAGTGCCTGGAGCTACCTAACTAAAGAGAAAGAGAACTGAATTAGAATATGTAAGATGTAAAGGGCAACATGTTCACTAGTGAAGAACAGTGTACTCAGAGAAAGAAAATGATAGTAATTAGTAATAAATAGAGTAATGAACTCACTGGGGTTGGGTGTCATCCAAACTAGCACACTTTCATACTACAATGTCAGGATAAGGGGCCTTAGGGTAAATAACAATCATGCCTATTGTACGGATTATGTTTGAAATATAGCAACAAGATTTTTCAGTCAAGCTCGGTAGCAGCAAAAGTGACAAGTGTGGAATGCTGAAAGTGAAAAATCTATGTCAGTGGACAAAAGAGGAATGGTAAGATTCAAGGCATTATCTGGTGATAAAGTGTACTGCATTTAAAAAAAATGAGCAACAAACAAATAAAAAGAATAAACATGCATCATTTTCCATTTGCTCTGAAATGACCCCCCCCAACACCCTCCTTTTCTTGCCCCAAAATCAATATTCAAGTTCACACAGAGTGTCACAATCTGATAAGGCAAAGAAAGATCCCTCCATTACTAGAAACAGCAGCAATTTACAGCACTCAAAAAAAGATTTTTCTGTGTGTCTGCATGTGTACCTTTTATCATACCATGGACATGAATGCAACTAACAAAATCAAGTTTGCAATATTGTTTTACCACATTTTTCTAATTTATTCAATTAGATGATTTAGTTTTGTACCGAACAATTCATAAATACATTATCTAGGAGAACAACAGGTTTTCATCTTGTCCATGAAAAAATAGCGCTTCAAATTTTCACATTTTAAAACCTGTTCTGCTTTGTGTTTTTAAAGAAAATGCAAGAAGATCGTAGTGACATTTGAATTTACAGAACGTCCATGTAGAAGTTACATTTACAAGAACCTGATACAGAAGCCTATATTTTGCCCCCATAATTAGAGTTCTCTGCAATAATATTTAAACCAACAGGTTTAAATGAAACTTCCCATTAGCCCTACTTGTAGAGCAATGAGATGTTTATTTTTCAAGTATTAGATCCGTAAAACATAGAAGATTAGTCGCCAATTTTAAAACCAACCACCCATCTTCAAAAACAAAAACAAAAATCAGGCCCTTTATCCCAATCAGCTCATTACGGTCAGATTCCAGTGCCTTTTGTCTTGAAGAATGCAGAAAATATTGATTTGCGAAAAGGAGCTTGTTGGAAAAAAAGCCATTTTAAGTAATGCACGTGAAGCATGATTTTCTAATGGTGAAAACTATTAGATAGAAAGATAATCCATGTCTAGTCTCCATCTCTTCTTCTGCTGGTTTTCCTAAGGTCCTTTCAAAAAAGATATCCACATTCTTTTTTTTTTAGAAAACTGGAGAGAGAAAGTAAAACAGTCCTTCATAGCATGGAAGGAACTCCATAGGCAGCAGAGATGCTTACTTCATCTTTGGCTCTTCAGAAGAAATGGTCAGATAACTTCTACAATGAAAGGCAATAAAAAGGACAGATTAACAGATGGGAATAATTTTTATCTAAAAAGCTGATTTAAACAGCACTTTCATTGGCTGATTCTTTTGCTCAAATTTTCTAGACATGGAAGGAGGAAATAATGCAGGCAGCTGATTTAGCTTGGGTATGAACTGAATAGTAAATATCACAATATATATAAAATTCTAGTCTGCTTCTTTACAGAGATCTACGGCAACGGCTGCTGCAGCCAAACCTTCAGTATCAATATCAGAGATAGAGCCTCCTGGTCATCGCATTATTAGGAAAGGATTCAGTATTCTTATGTATAAAGCAGCAACCATTTCCCCATTCCACAGAGAACACCCCACGAGAGGGGTACAACTTTCCATTTGGATAGTTGGAACATATTGCTGGATCAGAATGCTAAGCCAATGGCAACTAATTATGTCACAGCAAGGTTCTCCGGTTCACGCTGCTGCTGAAGCACACTGTGAAAACATTTATAAAACATCCTCATGAGCAGAACTGGGTGAAATTTTTCATTTGAAACCTTTTACAGCAAAAAATGCAGATTTTAGCCTTCAGCAACACAAACATTTTTGTGAATTTGTGTCAGTTTTGCTGAATTGTTTCAGTTAGAAAGAGCAAAAATCTGAACAAATTGAAATGTTTTGATTTGTTTTGGTCAAAACAACTTTTTGTTTATAAAAGTAAAGTAAATTTAGAAAGATACAATAAAAAACACTTTAAAATGGTCAGTATCAAAATGTAACATTTCGATTTGTCGAAACAAAAAAATTCAATTTTGTTAAAATGTTTTGTTCAACCTGCATGACAGACTGAGAATACGTCATAATATTTTGTATGAATATAGTGTGCCTCAGTTTCCTTTGTGTGGTGCATGGTTAACTAAGTGGGGAGGGGGAAAGATTGTTTACTCTTTGCAGAGACCCAGAGATCCAGATGTGACTGACCTAGCTGCCTCGGGTCTGGGCTCCCATGCCCATGGAGAATCCGAGAAGACAACGAGCACTCCAATTGCCCAGACGTTTGGCACCTAGCAACTAACAACTCTGCAGGAAGCCATCTGGGTGTGACCAGCTGGAGAACAAAGGGCTAAGGGCGGGGGCAGGTAACAATATTTGCCCAGGAACAAGGACAAAGGAGTGGGGTTAAGTGTGGGCTGCTGGAAACAGGAGAAGCTTCTGGACTGGGACCAGAAGGGGTCAGAGGGGTCTAGACTGACCCAGATGGACTATGCTGTAACTTTCTGTTCTCTATGTTAACTGAAGACTTCCTATGCCATGTTACAGACCTCTAATAAACCCTTCTGCTTTTACAATGCTGGCTAAGAGTCACTCCCATTTAAGGAAGTTGGGGGTGCATTGCTCTCTTTCGGTGTACAAGTCTCTCTCTCAGGTGTCCAACTCAGGTGGACTTGCTGGAGGGAGCTCACAGTGTGAAGCAGGGTGTGGAAAGCTCTGAGGCTCAGTCCCAGGAGGCAGTGAAGCCAAGTGGCTTACCCTAGTGAGTGTGTGACTCTAAGGCGGCTGACACAATGAAGGGGTCTTCCCAGGGACAGTTTGTGAGCTGTTCAAGAGCAATGGACCTGTGGATCCGGGACAACTTGAAATGATTTTTTTTTTCAGAATTGCAAGTGAACTGAAACATCTGTTACTCATACCCCTATACAAACGAAGCAAAGATTTACTAGGAACCCCTTATTTCTCCTGACATTAGGTTAACAGTCATGATTCACATAGCACTACGCACATATACATGGCTTTGCAAACACAGACAGACATGCTCTCTGCCCCAAATATTTTACAACCTAAACTGCTTAAATTAACCATCTGTTTATGTACATCAATTAGGGACTCTGTGGTCTCTCTCGTTTACAAAATGTTACAAATTCTAATGGTCCAAAGCAAACCTACCTGCTGTTTGAGGTGTTTGAACACTATCTACCTGAGGCAATGGCCCCAGAGTCCCCTTATCTTCAAAGGCTAAAATTGGATTCAAAGGAATTTCAGGGCTATTGCTTCCATCATTGTTCAAGGCATCCAATGTGGATGGTTTAGATCCAATGGGTAAGTTTATGATCTCTTCAAAGTTGTCATTCTGCATAGACACTCCATTTTCATTTGGTTCTTTTCCAGGATTGAGATTACTGGAAGAAAAAATATAAATAAAAATCTTACTAATAATATATGTTATGAGCGTACTGGGACACAGCTGGCAAGAGCTGAAACTAAACAATCCACACATTAGTGATCATTTGTTTTCATATATTGTAGTATTATTCAGTATGTACAGTATTTGGGGGGTAGCACTGAACAAATGAGCTCAGCATTTGCTTTCACCCTTATTAGAAAGTCACATTTCTTTTCTCCCTAAGAAATAAGAATTTTTAGGGTCAGACCCAAATTTAGAAAATGACTCTCCACTAGCATATCCGCCACTTGAAGATGGATGACACTTACATGTACATGTTCCTGTTGATCTATCAGAACCAAAATAATCACTTTGAAAGAAATGCATTAAGTAAAAGCAACATTATAAGTAGAAGAGAAGTCTGCATTCATCTACAGTGATTTATTGTATACTATATTGAACATTAATTGCAGAGCTAGACATCAAGTTACATAAGCCATATCTAGCGATAATCTGCACTCTAATTTTGTTCAGTAAGTGTCCTATTTCAGAATAGGACTGGTGTCCATTAAGCCTGGTGACGTTATACCCTTGTATTACTCATTACACAGAATGCCATAATCTGCTGCACCATAGTATCAATGGACATATCATGGCTATGGCAAGTGACCCACACAAAAAAGAAACTGAAGAGAAAAAATGGTAGTACAACCCTATTCATTTACCAACCTTTAGTACTTCTGAGGTATTTATGTGTTACCTTTCTCGCTCTTTACTTCTCAGCTATCTTGAGACTGGCATTCTCTAAGACTGCAAGTGCCTTTTCTCTTCATAATATCAAGTACTTTCCTTTATAAGATGTGCAGAATCTGAGTATATCTTGCCTTTCCCTAATTTTGCAGGCTCAGCTCTTCTCCTGCTGCAACCTTCTCTTTCTGACCTGACATCTGCTCCCAGTCCATCCAGATGTGAAACTCATTTATTGTGTCTGCTGCTTTGACCATCCAGCCCTCCTTCAGATTCATCATCTTCTGCAAGCGCCTACTCCTTACCTTCCAGGCCCTGCCCATCTTTGCCCTATCCAACCCCTCTGCCCTTGTCCTTGTTCACTCTGCCCAAGCCAATACTAACATCCTCAGTGTCTCTCTCTCAGATCTAGGCCTACTTTCTTGCTTCCCCATATGTCTGGAACCCCTTTCTTGACTGTGCCTGCCCTCTCCTCCTCCAAGTCCCCCAGTAAAATATGCCTCTTCTTTGAGGCTAATAAATCCTAATATTTCCCTCTAAGTAAATGTATTAAAAATACCAAAAAGCCCTGATGAACCTTGATGATGCATTAATCATTCTCCTAAGCCTCCATGTTATCTTGTTTCTGTAACTTCTCTCCTGCTTAACACATCTCAGTGTCTGTCACCATCACGCATTATGTTTTGTTTTAACATCTGAGTCTGCCGCTCTCATTTGCACTGAGTGGTCCCTCACTCCAGGTAGGAGGATTATGGTGTTATTCATTGTGAAAATGGCAGCACTGGGGCTTAAATTTTCAGCTACTTGGGGCACAGGAATTGATCTTTATTTGTCCATAAAGCATCATGTAAACTTACAGTGATAGTATAGATTAATAATAAAACCCTTAATAATTTAGGTCCTGGCATCCTAAGGCATCTCCTCTCTATTTGGACCATACCACAGCTGTTGAGATCAACTGGAATGCCCAGATTCGTATGTTAGGGTCTGACATCTCTGGAATTTCTTTTACTACATCCAGGTCTAACAGGGCTTATCAATTGTCTCAGGCCATTTCTGAGCAGGTGGTTCAGTATTACAGCACATTTTCTGTTGACTATAGGTTTGAGAGTCTTTTTAATAACTTCCAATTGGCACATGGTTTATTTTTTATTTACTGGCTTTTCTGTGGTATTCAGCACCTCCCAAACATTGATGAATTTATCACCACATCCCCCCGAAAAAGTGAAGTATCATCATCATCGCCATCCTATACATGAGAAACTGAGGCAGAGAGATGACGTGATTTAACTAGGATTACACAGGAAGTCTGGACATCAGTGATTTGAGCCCAGATCTCAGGTGCCAGGCCAGTGCCTCAGCCACAAACCAGCCATCCTCTCAGAAGACTACCCCTTTCCTCACTTTGTTAGCATGGCAGGTGGGATTTTTAAATGAGAGGGATTGCAGCTTAGTGGATAGAACATTGGACTAGGACACAGCAAACCTGGGTTCTATTCCTGATTCTGACAGTGGCTGGCTGGAAGACTTTGGGCAAGTCAATTCCATTTTCCATGCCTCAGTTTCCTCATGTGTAAAATCAGGATAATGATATGGACCTTGTTTGCAAAGTATTATAAAAGAGCTAGGTGTTGTTATTATTAAATGTGCTTAACTGTTGTCTTAACTCTGCTCCCATTAACTGTGAATGACTTGAATGGGAGCAGAGTTAGGCTAATATGGAGAGCACTTGAAAAATCTTTTTTTTTTTGTGGTAAATATGCATAGAGAAATTGATAGTAACATAAAGCAAACAGATAAAAACTGTGGTGACACTGATAGTGTCATTGCAAAATAACATCTGGCCTCTGGAAATCCACATTAGGCCTCTAGTTTAAAAATCACTCAGGAGGTATTTAATTCTTCACATCTATTTTAAGTGAAAAGCAAAAAAATTAGTAGTTGCACAATTATGGAGGGAGAACTTCAGAAAGCAAAACTGCATTAGATCTGGACACTTCAGTACGAGGGAGATAAAGTGGAGGAGGTTCAGAGAAGAGCAATAAAGCGGATTGGGTGATGGAAGGTCTGACTTCAGAAAGATTAAAAGAGCTACTGTAAAATATATATTGCTTGGCTAAGTGATTATGGTTGGACCTGATAGATATTTAAAAGTATATGAAAGGAGTAAACATGAATGAAGTGGAATTACTTAGGATATTATTATTATTTTTTGGATCACTCATTTAGGATCAGTGCCTCAAAAAGTTTACTGGTCCTTAAAGCATTTGTAGTGATCTGTCAAAATATTTCTACACTTGGCTGCACTAGGATTTTAGGAGATACTGGACCTTAAATAATGACTGTCTCCTGATTTATTAACATTATTTTGCCAGAGCCATCAGAAGTAGAGATTAATGCTTTCTTGGATGCTGGATTCCAGGTTTTTGGATAAAGCATTAGCTCTATCTCTACCATTTCCTGAGATAGCAGGCTCTCATACCAGGTCAGTAACGAAGAGGTGGAGATGCGGGGAAGGCAAGATAGTCATCAGAGTAAAGGGGTTTTAAAGGGTGATATATCACAGCATGCCAGACTGAGAAATGAATACTGTATACGCTCTGGAAACCCAGCAGCTTTCTTTTTCAGCTCAGACAGTTCACAAGACTGTACCCTTTCTACTGTCACTGGTTTCTAGTAGTGCCTTTTTTGAGACTGTCTTGGACTTAACATGGTGAGAACAAAGCACTGGCCCAGTGCAATGATCTGTGAGGGTGGTACATGAAGGGAGCAGGAGCACTGATATGAAATTAAAAAAAAGACTGAACAGCATAATTCATTAGGCAGTAAAATATCCTCCCAAGGTAAGGGGCAGGTATGACATAATTTAGGTAAAAAACTAGAAAATGTATTCTAGGCAACAATCTTTCCCTGGCAGGGAGATGGATTAGGTAACCCAATAGGAGTTATCTATGTTCAATTTCTATGATTTTATGATATCGCTTATGGATACTGTTCAGTGAATTAAGCAGAGGGGAAGAAGCAAGCTTTGGTGCCACAATTTGGAAACCCTGAGGATGGGGAATATATTTTGGAACTTTCTTGCATTTTGATGAGGAATCTGAAATTTTTTTTTGTTTGTCTTATATTTCAAACCACAGTTTTAAATCTATTTTCCCAGTTCAACAATATACAGTCTGATTCATTTAAAAAAATTAATCAAAAGTAGATAAAACTCCCTGACATAAGAACATAAGAAAGGCTTTACTGGGTCAGATCAAAGGTCCGTCTAGCCCAGTATCCTGTCTTCCGACAGTGGCCAATGCCAAGTGCCCCAGAGGAAGTGAACCCAACAGGCAATGGTCAAGTGATGTCTCTCCTGCCATCCATCTCCACCCTCTGACAAACAGAAGCTAGGGACACTCTTCCTTACCCATCCTGGCTAATAGCCATTAATGGACTTAACCTCCATGAATTTATCCAGTTCTCTTTTAAATGCTGTTATAGTCCTAGGCTTCACAACCTCCTCAGGCAAGGAGTTCCACAAGTTGAATGTGCGCTGCATGAAGAACTTCCTTTTATTTGTTTTAAACTTCCTGCCCATTAATTTCATTTGGTGGCCCGTAATTCTTGTATTATGTGAACAAGTAAATAACTTTTCCTTATTTACTTTCTCCACATCACTCATGATTTTATATATCTCTATCATATCCCCCCTTAGTCTCCTCTTTTCCAAGCTGAAGAGTCCTAGCCTCTTTAATCTCTCCTCATATGGGACCCATTCCAAACCCCTAATCATTTTAGTTGCCTTTCTCTGAACCTTTTCTACTGCCAGTATATCTTTTTTGAAATGAGGAGACCACATCTGCATGCAGTATTCAATATGTGGGCGTACCATGGATTTATATAAGGGCAATAAGATACTCTCCGTCTTATTTTCTATCCCCTTTTTAATGATTCCTAACATCCTGATTGCTTTTTTGACCGCTGCTGCACACTGCATGAACATCATCAGAGAACTATCCACGATCTTTTTCCTGATTCATTGTAGCTAAATTAGCCCCCATCATATTGTATGTATAGTTGGGGTTATTTCTTCCAATGTGCATTACTTTACATTTATCCACATTCAATTTCATTTGCCATTTTGTTACCCAATCACTTAGTTTTGTGACTAAAGACATAAATAACCTGCCATTAATGGTGCTTCAGCTGCATGAACTACGGTTTTTCTTCTTAATTCTGGGATGCTTTCTGATATAAGTGGAAGATTTCCACTTGCATATGCCATTTTAAAATCTGTAGTCTGCCCAGCACACCATTTCTAGGTGAGAAAGAGTAACATTACACTTATTTGAGTGACTGATTTGTAACTGTGAAGCTCTGACACAATAATACAAATGATAAGTCGAATTTGAGGCCAGGTTCCTTTATGCTGAATATCACCTTATTACTCAGTGAGCAGCCCTAACGTGATAGTCAACGTGAGTAAGGGTGGCATAATCAGGCCCTTAAAAGTACTTTCAAAAGCTGGATGCAACAGAACTCAGTTTAATGTCCATAGGGAGTATTTGGGCATGTAGTAGTTATTAGATGTGATTTGAGAGATCAGCTTGAGACCACTTTGAAAAGCTGGACTCTAAATGTGATGAAACATTTAAAATGTGCACGAGTCCCACTTTCTCTCTCCTTCCATGAAACAAAACTGTTATAGTGTTTATTAATGTATAAATTAAAGCTATTATCTATTAGTAATAATTACTGATTAATTAATATACAATATAATCAAGCTATAGCACACCATAGCGTTTTCATTAGGGCTTATAATGACAATCGATCTACCAGGGATAATGAAGTCCTAGCAGGATAACAAGATCAGCACAGTTAATTAAAAGAATCAAACAAACAAACAAACAAAACAAAACAAAACAAAAAACACTGCCTAGTATTCCTTTCATTTTTCTATTACTTTGTATCTATTAACATGGAAGCAGGGTTTTCACTGGCGTCTTGGTCCCAGCACACAGCCTGAGTAAGCTCAGTGCTCCTGTGAGTGGGTGGGAGAGGGCACAGATCAGAGGGGCAGATCAACCAACTTATCCCTCTTGCCTACTCTGCCCTACAAATGCTCCACGATTCTTGACCTGGGCTCCAATGGCAAACTGGAGAACTTCCACAGCTCAGTACCTAGGAACCCAAACCTCTAATATTTAAAACCATCCTATTTATAAAGGCCAAATCCCATCCCTGAGTCCCTCCTTGGGGTACTGACCCAACTAATTTAGGAGGCATTGAATGGGGAGAGACAGGATGTGTTGCATTTGAGATTTAAGCACCACTAAGCAGAGCATGGACGGGTATATTGGGAGTGAACCAGGAGAGGTGTGGTCAGTGAATGCACAACTGTGCAGATGAGCCATCAGTTAAACTGTGAACCTCTTGCAGAGAAGGGGAGGCAGCCATGGAGGTCAAGGGCTATATTAGCAGCTGAAGAGCACTCTCACTGTTACTCCCTGCGCTGAGAGAATGACTCCATCCCCTAGGAACCCTTCAGGAAACTCCCTGGTGCAAAGCTACTTACTCAGATGTTGCCTAGAGAAGAGAATTTGGGCCATCATATCAACCCCCTTCAAACCAAGTGCAAGACTGTTTCAGCAAAGGCCAAATCTTGCTTGTGCAGTGCAGAGATTTAGTAAATGTCCAGAGTCGCTCAACCAAAGCTGCTATGTTGCTGCCTTTCTTTATACAGAGTAATATATTCTTTCTGTTTTTGTTGTTGCAGCTGCGTGATGTTTATTCATTCCTTACCTTGGCTGCTCTGAGGTTCTTTCTACTCTAAATATGATGCTACATGACAGCAATTATTAGAGATGCATATATTATATTACAAACATCAAGGTGCATTTAAGATTGAGAAATAATTAGAATTTAATAGCTGCCTTATACAATTATGAAACAGCTTTATGCAGTTCATCTAACACAGTTCAACGTTCAGTGTCACTGACAGAGCTTCTCTCAGGAGGGGCATCCTTGTCAGTGTGACAGGAGGTGAAGAATCCCTCAGGCATGTAGAGATATTGAGATTTCCTCCTCTAATTAGGGCCAATCTTACTGCACAGCACACTGTCTGCTGGATTTTTCATTGATATTTTGGCTCTAGCTGCATAAAACATGAACTCACAATGGGGTAATTTGGTTTTCTGCAATGCAATATGAGAAGAGCAAATACTAAAACCGAGAAAAACTGACAGCTCAACCCCACAGGACACCAGCCTTTACTTGACTAAATACAAATGTTTTCAAGCATTTCAAGAGAATTTTTCAAAATGTGCACAACTTGCCTCATGGCTACAGGGACTTGCAACATCAAATGCCTGGCTTACAAAACCACCTCTACAGGGAACGAATGCTTTTAATCAACACAGGATAATTCTCGAACTCTCATCAAGTAACTTGTCAAGTGATCAATATTTGTTAACACTCTGAAGAGTACAAAGACAACTAGCCTAA